>NW_028185495.1:532981-693666 GCF_003343005.1 Rhea americana | reverse complement strand
GGGGGGGGGGGCTATGAGACTACTAAAGTATACTTGTCATGGTGTTATGTCTTTGAGTCTCACATCACATATCTCATGATGCGGTACATAATAGCCATCTATTGAAGAGARTATTTTACTGGGAGTGTTGATGTACAGCTGTGGTATTTACAGTGACTGCCTTGTGGTCTCCAGATAGAGTGTAAGATATTGGTTATGTCCCATAAGGTCTTAAATGGCCCGTCAGGAATTAAGTCTCTCCTCATGCTTTTCTGCAACAGTTGCTACCAACTGATATACAAGAGGTGGGGTGGTTGACAGGGCATTACACATGAAAATGGGTTTGTCTTTTTTTTTGTTTTTTTCCTCTTCTCTCTTGTCTTCAGTTCAAAATGGTCTGTATCTGGCAACCTTCTGTGCAGGATGTGTGAGATGTCTGATACATTTTTTGGAGATGAATAAAGGCAGAGGCTGGAGAAAGTAAGTTAATCCCTGAAATTTGTGGAGGACATTGAAATTCACTTGAGATCTTAGATATTTTCATTTCCTGATTAATTATTTTAAAGTCTCAGGTAGCACTAAATATAATCACACTTCAACAACAGAACCTTGCTACTTGGTAGCTGGAAAGTTGGTWAGCCATTAAATACTTATTTGTTCTTCTAGACTATTGTCTTCTCTCTGGCCTTGCTTTAGAATAAAAATTAGCAAAATGTAGCAAGCAATGTATTAATTCTACAAAGCAGTAATATATTTCATAATTCAGTATAATGTTAAAATAATTCAGGCTAAATGACATTTGTCAAAACTATTATTATTTTCAGTGCAATATTACTCATCTTTCCTTATTTCCTTGTCAAAACTATTGACAATTTGCAAAGTGAGTACTAGCCAGTATCATGGAATAACGCTTATTCTGCTCTTCAGTTCACCATTCTCAAAAATGCAGTCTTCTGAACTCAGAGTTCCTCAMCTATTAGAACAGAGATATGTGGATAGCTGGAATTGATTAAACCATATCTGGTTTAAACACTAAAAGCACATTTGTGGTTGGTATCTGATTTTTACAATGTGTRTTTCCTTCCAGTGTCCCTCCAGGACAATAGATTTCAGAAAAAATGACCTGGGTATGAATAGTTCTTGTATCCCTCTTAGCTGTAAAAATGGGATTTCTTTTGAATAAGAACAAGAAGGAAGCCCTAAAATAGATTTCACAAAAGACATAAATGTAGTTTCATAGTGYAGCATTGGATCAATCTAAAGAGAAATAGCTTTCCAGGTTTTATGTAGGTCATAATCTGGCTGCAGCTGAGTGTATGTTTTGTCTCTCTATAGTGAAAGGAGAAAGCGTCAAGAAGTCAGGGAAATAGAATTTGGGGGAATGTCAGGTCTACCATATTCCAAAGTAGATTGAATTCTGATATGTCAATAGAAGTTGCAGATTTTGCAGATTTTGAACATTTTATTGGTCACTAGCATTTGAAGAATAAGCTAGGATAGCTATTGATATATTTGTTAAGCCACTTTGCAAAGACACATTAACCTGTACTGTGGATTGTTTTTTTTTCCTGTAGTAAATAACACTGCTGTGTTACAAACCAAATGCCACTTTCACATCTATTTTCACCAAATTCTCTTTGAAACAGTAGGTACAATAACTTACTGAAAGAGTCGTAGTCAAGGCTGTTCTGCAGTTCTCCTGTTTCTTTATGCTAATGATAATTTCAAAACATTCAAACTTTGGTTTCTTCATTCCTGTAGGTAATGGTGGCTTTTTTAAAAATCAAATGAGGGTGTGAAGAAAGTTCTTTCTGCTCCTCACTGCCCTTTCATTCATTCAGGCCTTTTTTTGCCTGTTTAGATCCGTGGGAGACCTTCATGTGAGTCATTTTCTAAAAGCATCAAAAAATAGAGGCAAACTCCTATCGTTCGTGTTCTGCTATCTTTACACGCGTTTCTGTAGACCCAGACGCGCTCAGAGGAGCCCCCGTCGTTTAGGGGCTCCCTATGGGCGTTAGGCGTCTCCCTGAGGACCGGGGAGGGCGGCAGCCGCCTGTTGCCTCTTGCCCGCTCCGAGGAGGGTGCTCCAGGGACCCGCCTCTCTGTTTCACACCTTACCCTTCCTGGCAAGTGGCGGTGATACAAAGAGGGGAAGAAGTTGCCTTTTGGAGATGGTAGCCCGCTACCTACTAAGTGACAATTTCATACATATCTCGGGAAGAAATGCTCCTGGATTCAGCCAAAGAGTGGTTGTGCCTCTGTACCAAGTACTGTCCTACCTCGGATTTGCGTTTGTGAAAATTTATTAAAAAGCGTTGCATCTACAGTAAGAGGAAAGGTGTAAATTTTCCTGGCAGATCACGGGACTGGATTGTGACTTGTCTGTACCTCCTGCGAAGAGGAAGGCTGTACGTTTTCTGCCTCAGCACGAATTGCTCGGAGGCAGCTGCAATTGCAGTTCCCCTCCGCAGCCGGCACGGCAGCACTTGCGGAGTGGTGGGAGCTGGCTGCGTGAAACTGAGAGTGAGGTGGAGTGTGACTGCGTTAGGAAGCTGAGGAATAGGTGTCTCTGAGACAAATCCAAGTTTCTGGCAGTTTGTTGACCCTGACATAACACTAGGCCTTAAAAGCATCATTTAGCACTTCTAATATTTCAGAGTTTTAAGATTTTCATATGATAATGCTGAAGTGTTGTCAAATAAAAGAAACTGTTATTTTCAGATGATGCTGAAGCACACACGAGAACAAATACCGCCTCTTTCTTCACATAGAATTTGTGGGTTGAGGCTTCTCCATCTTCTTTCTATTTAGCTCTCTGCTACAGATACATTGAAGAGTGTAYACAGCCTTAGCATAAATTTGAACCTTTCTTAAACTAAGCAATAAAGTTTCCCAAGACACTACACCAGGTGACCAAGAGAATTTTTTTAATTTTTACAGGTGATCTATCATTACAATTTTAGCAGTGTGATTATTCCAGCTGCTGTATGTTGAGGCAAAAAAAGAACAGGGGAAATTCTGAACCAAAGAGTAGTAGAAAAAGTACAAATAAAAATGCCTATCCAATGGGTAGCTAGGTTGTAATTGTATCTCGGTGTGTCCATTCAGGCCATCTTCTAGGCATGGTCCTTGTTTGGGGAGTTAGGAACCATATGGCATACATATACAGGTAGCCAGGAATAAGACAGGTATGACCTGGTTGTGGAAACCGAGCAAAATAGACAGTAGAAATTTAGATTTTTTTTTTCCTCTGGAAAATCTGTCCTGTACACACTGTATAGAGGAAATTCTTTGTTTACTGGAGASCAGTAGAGAGATTTCTCCGAAGACTCGTTTTTCATTAGCTTCTTCTTATCATGACAGCATGAAGAGAAGGACTGTAGCAGGAATATTTGTTAGCTCCCTGACAGAAAAGAGGAATTTTTATTAGTCGGGGCTGTTCTTGCACCCAGTCCCCAGCTCACCTGCTTATAGTGGACATTGGTCTGGAAGTTACCTTCCCCTGACATTAAATGTTACATCTATTGATACTTTAATGAAATTTATTCTTTACTAAGTATGCTTTTTTGTGTTTGCTAAAGCACCAAATACCATTTTACAGAATATTGTAACTAATATATGATATGTAAAATGGTTTGTTTATAATATCTGATTAAATACCAATTAATTTGGCATGAAATATCTTTTAAAAATATCTTTATTATGCAAGCAGCATTATAATTACCGTTAGCATCTATTCATGAAAATACATCAATTAATCTTGTAAATAGGTCATCTGGCATTCTTGTGGAGTTCCACAGTTGAAGAGGAGACAAGCTTAGTTTTTTTTACAGCTGTGTTATCTGGTGCTTATATAATGAATGCTTTGCAAAATCAAGTGCTTTAAAAATGTTTCCTTTTAGATACAGTCACTGACAGTTGAATAAAAATAACTGTAAATCACTTTCTTGTGTTTTTTAAAAGAACAGCAAGAAAACCCCRAGATGAACCTCCAAGACACAAAACCTTAAGAACTGGACAGAGATACTGCAAATTCTCTGACTGCAGAGAGCAGTGAAAAGCAGGTAATGAGGAATTGCTATGCTTCTCCGTATTGCTGCAGGACCGATGGTGTTATGCTGTCCGTAGGGCAGCACTCTGTATGCTCCACTGTTAAGTGGAGGTCACTTTTGAAAGCTAAAGCTAATAAGGTCTACTGGTGCAAAACCCAGAGGAGGCAATTCTGTGTTGCAAATATTTTGGTACTCTTGAGGAATGTAAAGCAGCTAGGTATGAAAAAAACTGCTTTTGTAAGCTTTTGGTTCTCATTCACTGCTATAAGAGGTGGAGAAAGGAGCTGCAGGATTTGTTTGCAAAAGCATAAAAGAAAACTCTTTGTAAATCTAGATTTTTATGTGTGGGGCTGCACTATCTGGGTCACATATGCTAAAAGCATATGCTATAACTAACCCATCAATCATCCCAAACAAACTCACTTTTTTCTTGGATATATGCTCATCTTAACAGCTGTTGCTGGTCACTTCTAAGACAGGTTTTTAAGTGTTTGCAGACAGTCTGTTTTTTCTCATCTCTTTAATAGTCTTCAGGCCAATTTCAGCTTTCACATTAAAAACTAAATATTCTCCAAGACTGTTTCACCAGAACCCTAGACTAGGTCCTCAAATGGAATAGTGTTCTGACTGCATCTTTAAGTCAGAAAATAGTTTTTAGAGTTGTTTTTTCCTAGCTTATGGAATAGCACAAGACAATTATTACTTGTTTTGACCTTCTGTGTTTTGTTGGGGATTCAGATCATAGGCAGCTCTGCTCTGTATTGCTAGAATTTCAGTCAAGTTACAACCTGACCAAAGTGACCTACACAGAAAATTGAACTTAGAAGAAGTTTGGCATAAGAGCTTAAAAAGAGATTTGAACTCCAGGAATTTTTGTTAAATATAGCATATATCATTTGAGATGTCCACAATATGATTCTTTTCAATTCACATATTTGGGTATAATCCAAATAAAACATGATGAATACTGGACATAGGAAGTAAATGTAAATAGAAAATGCTCAGTAGTAGTGCCTAGTATTTAGCATTACTTATTTTTATGCTCTAACCCATAGTATTAAGGTATTTTGTAGTAAACTTTTAGAACCTGTAATGTGAATGATGGGATCATAATATTCATATAATACATGTATTTGCATAGGCAGACTATAGAACTGAATGAAACTTTTTAAATGGAATAATATTGTCTGAGAAAAACATAGTTTGATCTAAATCCAAATATTTTATGGGATCCACTTACTTTCAGCCAAATTCAGAAGTAACTAATTTCAGTATTTGTGCTTTGTTGAGATATTAACAGTTTATCTAAATTGAAATCCAAACAGCACATTCATTCTGGACCAAAGCTTTTGTGTGTTTGCGATTTCCATTCCACAGAAAACAAACTATTGCTGTAATTTCGAAGAAGAGATTTAATTGTATGATTTATAGAAAAAAAATGAAGGAATGATTAAAGATGGAGTTCTCCAAGAAACAAGAATTTTGCTTTTATGTACGAATGAAGTCAGAGCAACTAAAAGTAGGAAGTAGAATTGAGGTCAAAGCATAAAAGTCTTCCAGTGGATTACGGAGAACTTCAGAGTCATAGAAAGGCCAGAACTGTTTCACTTTTGCAATTAGAAATCTCAAAGAATAAATGTAAAATTAAACAAACTTGATTTCCATGTATTGTCAACATGGTGATCTTGCTATAAGATTCTGTCTTACTGAGCTGAGAGCCATTATGAAAATGGAGATGTGCAGCTATATATGCACAAACATTTGTCTCTTCAAGCACATGAAGAATGTGGTGAACTTTAACTTGAAGTTTTGATTTATAGGTGTGCTGAGCACACTGTAGAAATAAGAGCATTTTTAAAGTTTGTGCTACGTTTCAAGCAAGTGATTTGGGGGCTCTACAATCGCATATCCTTCAGGTTTTTTCTCTTACTGGTTATAAGGTAATTTGTCTCATCCATAGGTTTTAAAGTCTAAAGCTATCATACACTGCAAGCTAGATTAGCTGTCTAGGTCAGCCATCAAATTTTAACTTTATTCCTCAAAATGAATCTAGGCTGAAAAGTGTACTTTTTAAATCAGCTAGAAAAACCAATGTACCTTTTATAAATATTTAACTTCCCTGTATACCTTTTATTTTTATAAGTGGTTGTCTTCAGAAAGACTTATCATTTGCCATGCTCCACTTGCTTTTAATATCTGAGTTGGTACCATAGTATTTCCCTAGATCTTAAATAAAGGTTAACTGTGCTATGGTAGAATCTATTAAACAGTGACTCTTTCCTTGGTATGGCAGCAAGAATTGAGGGAAAGGAATGTCAGGTATGTAGAACTAAGTTATGGCTCTGTGTTTCTTTGATATATGCTTTTAATTGTGCAACTGAACCAAATTCAAACATCAGCTAAATTTTCAGCATTGTTAGCAGGAATGTCTATGCTTTCCAAAGACAGCAAATATATTGTGGCCTTACCTGAAAACATACTATAAATCAACCATTTTCCTGTAGAGATGCATTGTTGTGATGTGCTATGTTCTGTAGAATACTTCATAGCTTTTTCTGTGCTTTTGAAGCTAACTGTGTTGATAAGTGAGGGGAGATTAACTGAAATGGTATAAGCTATAAGAGTGGACTTTGTATACCACTGTAAAAAATAATCACGTAGTTGATCAGTGGACCAAACTGGCAGGGTAATGAGAATTCAGCTCATTGACATTAGAAGTGTTAAATATTTTGTTAATGCACATTTCCTTCTTACATGTAGAGAGGGGCAAAATATACTGCAATTATGAAATGACATGAAGCCATATTAACTTGGAAGTCATTATTCAGTCACCCTGAGTGCCAGCAGAGCTAAACGTAGTACGTACTTTCTGAACACTTAACATCCAATACATCCACAGAAGAAAATCTACTTGTAAACACCTTGTATGCCTGTATTTTAGCTATTTTGCACTGTGTGAAGAGGGCTTAGTGACTTAAGTATTTTCATTTAGAAGCACAGATCGCATACAGGAAATGGCAGTTAAAATAGATTTTGACCTCTGCATTACTGCAAAGCAAATAGAAAGTATTGCTAAGCTCTATAAAATGTTCACTGCACGAGGAAGAATAATTTTGATGAGTGAGCATTTTATACATATGTGTGCGTAAAATAATAATGACAAGGGCTAGATATGTATTTATTTTGTCAAAAAAAGTAAAATACTTGTGGTAACTTGGACAGTACTAGTGGGCTCTTCCCACTGAAAACCTGAAATACCAAAGACTGGGAGGTGGAGAGGGTGGGGAGCCTGCTGCTTTGAACAATGTGATGGCAAGGCAGAGTCTCTAACAAAACCTTTCCCTTTATTGTTAATTAATAATATTTCAAGTATAGAAATAATGACAATCAAAGCTGATATATACTCTTAAATTAGATGAGGAGTAAAAATTCTTTAGTCACATAGTCATTGAATAGGAGAATGCTTGGGATGGTGGTAGGTGGTTTGACAACACACTTTCATATTTGTTGTTACTGTTCCAGAAATACTTTTTTTCAATCTAGCAAAAAGTTTGAGTAAGTTGAAGATAGCTTGAAAAGTGACTAGTCTTGAAGGATTTGTTTTCTATCAGGTTGAGATTAAGTAAATTTAAAATACTGTTATATTGATGTGTCAGATTTGTCGCTCTTGCCTAATTTATCTAGAGATAGATACGTATAAAAATGAATTTAAAAACTAATAGAGATAAATAAATCTAGTTCATTCTTTCATAACTAAGTAGGAATTTACATACAGCTCACAGATCCTCGTATCTGTTTAAAGAACTAGAACATTTTTAGGTTAAAAACTGCTAAGTGCCCTGATGAACACATCCGTATAGGAGGCTACTGAGCCTGCAGTAGCCTCTTTGCTGCACTGTGTCTCACTGATGGAAGCCGGGAATCTTGAGTCTGTTGACAGTCAGATTAAATGGAGATTAACTGGTGACCAATTAACACTTACTAACTTTACTCCAGACAATAATATGATAAGGAATGTAGTAAATCAACAGCTTATGTATGAAGAAATCAAGAAGTGTAATTATTTTCTTATTATTGCTAAAATTGAAACAATTTACCTCCACTTGGATTGGACCAACATGAGGTGCTCTGGGGTCCAGAAGTGCTCTGTTCTCTGAGGAGAGCTTCAGCATGCCTTTTCTGAATTTGTATGTTCATTTTTGAGCAGTGTATAACAATGTAGGTTAACGTAATAATCTCTTAGTGGCTGTACAAATCACTTTTATCAGTTTTACCTCAGCCTATTCCTTTAATTTTATATATATATATACAATATAAAATATACATTATATAACATTGTATATACAATATAATTTTATACTTGATGCTAGCCAAAAAGCAATGCTAGCTAATAACACAAACATTCTATCTTAACCAAAAATACCCTATCTTTATTACTTTTTCACTAACAAATGAGGACACCATAATGTCCTGGGTAACAAAGTAGCTTCTGTGTTTCAATCTGCAAGGAATTTACTTCCATCAAGCACATCTCTAAGGCTTTAATTTTCTCAGCTTGTGTTTCAAGGGAGCTAAAACACTTCAGTACGGTCAACATCAAATTGCAAGATGAAGACAGAACAAAACTGGAGGTGGGGAGAGGAAGAGGAATTATTCATGTGCTTTATCTAAAAAAAAAAAAAAGCTGTTTCACAGTGCTCCAGCAATTCAAAAGTTTTTGTCACTATCCGTAAAACCAATGGTATGAAGGAAGGGGCTCAGCGAGGCAAAATACATGTAAGATCTCCTTATGGAAACTGTTTACTGTGAAGTGTACAGTATCTGGAATTAGGGGCCTAGTGAGGAAGAAATCCAATTTGCTTGTGAAAATCATTAAAGATAATGCATTATCTTAGAGGAAACATCTCCAAATAAACCACACACAGGCAAATGACCTTGATTTCACAAGCGCCATTTGCTGCCATGGGAATTGCTTTTTGGGAGTGATCTGGAAGACTAAAAAATTACTTGCCATGAAATAAGATGGGATGTAAGAAGAGAGATTAGCTTCATCTCCTTCAGAGCAGATGAGAAAAGGCATTTAAGCAAATGAAGGATGAAGGCTACCGTGAATGAGAGCACCCATAAATACTTTCATATATATGAGATGATTGTTCCTACTTGCAGCTAGCATTGAAGCCCAGAGAAAGAATCTTCTTCTGCTCTGATATTCAGAAGATCTTGTTTTATTTTCAAAAGATTACAGAGTGACTGTAGACAAATTACTTAGTGTGAATCCCCAAAGGGGATTTGTTGATTTCTTTACTCTCAAATTCTTCTACTCATCAAGGCCCAAAGACCGCTTAGTTTTTATTCAAACATGGGGATTAGCTGAAAGAGGAGAGATTTGAGAAAGACCCACTAAAAATACCTACTAATTTGGTAAGCGGGGCATTACCTTGGGAGTTAGGAGATACTCATTCAAGTTTCTGTAGGCATAGCTGAAATTTATAGTGGTCTCCATCAGTCCTGGATGAATAATGTTAAATATATGACATCATACCTGAGATGCCATGCAGACTTGAGCTGTTCAGATCTTCTAGATGTATTTTGGGGGGTCCGGGGCGATAAGATTGGCCTTGCAGGTAAAGAACCCTGGGAGAATGACACAAACTGGTTTTCTGATAGGGTTTAGACACAGAACTCCCCAGCACAGTCAAGGATTCAACTGGCCAGATATAAACATTTAGGTGAATGCTAGTGGGTGAAAACAGAGTGAGAAAGTTTTGGACTTTCAAAAGTGTAGAGTAGCAGTACTTGAGTTTTGAGGACATGGCTTTGGAATACAAGCACTTAGCTCTTTTGGTATCTAAACTGGTTTAGTCTGGTTTCTCTATCCTGCATCGGTAAAAATAGGCATGTTATATCCTTCCCTATGAAGAGGATGAATGAATTAATATGTAGGAAGATTTAGCAAGTAATGTTGGCAAGCGCTTTTTAAAAGACTTACAAGAAAATTAAACGTCGGCACATAAGCAATGAACATATTCGTTGTGTTAATGATTGCATATCTGTCAGGGTGCCATGTGGCTGCTGGGAGCAGGTATCTGTGGGGGCTCCCCGTGGGGCAGGGCCTGGCAGCCAGGGCCCTTGCCACCACCCTGCAAGAGAGCAGAGCTTCTRGGGTAGCTGCATCCCCAGGCATGAGGCACCGCTGCGGAGATGGGCTGAGGCCAGGCCTGGCAGTTCGTCCACAGGTCACAGTCCGGGTCTGAATCAGGCCCGGTGATGGTAACTGGGGTCAGATACACCCCCATGGTCAGCTTGAGAGGGCCTTGGGTAGAAGGCAAGTTCAGATCAAACTGTGAAATCAGCTCACAAGTCGAGCTCCAGATCCAGATCCAGGGGGCCCGGGGCCAGGCTCAGGCAGGGCCACGACGCAGTGGGAGCTGGAGCTCAGACGGGCATCGAACACAAGCGCTGTGGCCAGGAGCAGCTCCCGTGGGACGGGGCGGCCTCACTCCCTGGTCACCAGCGGGCAGGGGGCAGCCCCAGCTGTACTGGTCCTGCTGTGGTCCTCAGCCCCATCAGCCAAGCCACAACGAGCAGGAGCTCTCGGGACCCTGACAATTTGATTTAAAACTGCTGTAAATATGTTCAGTGCTTTATAAAAAGAAGCACATACATTCCCTTTCTTGATCCACATTCTAGGATGTTTATAGAACTTAGGAAGACCACAGAGTTGCTGTATGTGGCCTCAAACCTTGGGAAAGGAGGGAGGGATCTTTTGGAGATGTCTCATTTCACGTAAAAGTATCTTTGAACTATCTTGTTAGGTTTACTGAGGAGCTGTACACTTGCAGAAGGGTAATTTGGTGTTTGAATAATAACCTTGGTACTGACTGTACCAACTCCCTACACTTTGCAAATGTAAACCAGATATTTTTAAAACTAGATCATAACTTCTCTTTGGATCTTCTGATATCTCTAGAAAAAAAGATGTTCACTCTTAAGGAGGCTGTTGGCATGTCTAATTGCAATGAAAAGCTAGTAATGAACTTAAACCATTTATCCCAAACCAATATTTGTATAAAGCAAATATATGTTAGCATAAAATAAATGGTTCAGCAGCTGGAGACACCTTACACTGAAAGATGCATAGAATCATAGAATCAGTCAGGTTGGAAGGGACCTCTGGAGATCATCTAGTCTAACCCCCCTGCTCAGCAGGGTCACCTAGAGCATGTTAGACAGGGTTGCATCCAGGCAGGCCTTGAAGATCTCCAGAGAAGGAGACTCCACAACCTCTCTGGGCAACCTGTCCCAGTGCTCTGTCACTCTCACAGGGAAGAAATTCCCCCTCACGGTCAGGTGGAACTTCCTGTGCTTCAGTTTCTGCCCATTGCCTCTTGTCCTGTCACACGGGACAACTGAAAGGAGTTTGTCCCCGTCCCCCTGACACCCTCCCTTCAGGTACTCGCACACATTGATAAGATCCCCCCTCAGTCTGCTCTTCCCCAGGCTGAAGAGGCCCAGCTCTCGCAGCCGTTCCTCACAGGGCAGGTGCTCCAGCCCTCTGATCATCCTCGTAGCCCTACGCTGGACTCTCTGCAGTAGCTCCAGGTCTCTCTTGTACTGGGGAGCCCAGAACTGGACACAGTACTCAAGATGAGGCCTCACCAGGGCTGAGTAGAGGGGCAGGATCACCTCCCTTGACCTGCTGACAACAGTGTTCCTAATGCACCCCAGGATACCATTGGCCTTCTTGACCACAAGGGCACATTGCTGGCTCATGGCATCAATTAGGGAAAAGAGTTTCACTTCTTATTAGATCAGCTAGTTATCTATCAAGTAAGAGAGCAGGTATGCTCTCAACGTTCTCTTGGATGCTAAAGCGCAGACTCACATTAAAAATAAACTGAAAGAGAGCTAGATCTTAATTTGGAAACCATTGCTGCAATGTTACCGTAATTGATAAGCTTCCTAAAGCAAGTCTTCTTCCTCGTTGTCCAGTGGGACTAATGGACTAATGTTCTTTGCATTGTCTACATCCTTGCAGTCCAGGAATTGCATAGGTGAAAAGAGCATTTGAATGTAAGTATCTTAATAATCTAATGCATTAACTCACTGATTTAGAAGTTTTGTTTGTTCGTATAAGTTGCTGAGGAAGGCTTAACAGATTAATCAGCGACGACTGATTTGGGCTAATAGCTTTACCTCCTGTGGCCAGCATATGAGGTTATTTATGAGATGAGAAAGAAAAGCAAAGGCAACCAGTTTGCAGGGAAAAAAGATAAGAGAGGCTGGATAATTGCATGACAGATCTGGGCTGTGTTATTGAAATATGGTAAAAGCATAAGAGAAAATCAGAGTACTTAGTGTAGGAAGAAAAGCATAGTCATTTTAAAAAGTGCAGCAGATCTTGTTTTTGAGGTACAGAGGGAGTTTTCCCAAAGTGTTTACCAACTATAGTATGTGCTTGAGGGGAAAAATGTAATAATGCAGGAAGCAAACCTAGTGAATCTCATATTTGTTTCAAAAGGGGGAAATACATATGCAGACAATACATATGAGCTACAACAGAATCTCTGAATGGTGCTTTTCTTGAAAGAAGGCAAAGCAACTTAATAATCCATACTGGCACCACTGTAAGGATAATGTGGGGATGAATTATTGAAAGCAGAGCAGGAACTTTGCTGTGATACATGCACAGTTTGAATTCAAATACGTAAAGGGTAACCAGGTTTAATGGCAAAATAATGCATAATGACAGAAGCTCTTGCAACCTTTCCTCATAGGAGAGATGCTCCAGTCCTCTAATCATCTTCGGAGCCCTACGCTGGACTCTCTCCAGTAGCTCCATGTCTCTCTTGTACTAGGGAGCACAGAACTGGACACAGTACTCGAGATGTGGTCTCACCAGGGCTGAGTGGAGTGGCAGGATCACCTCCCTCGACCAGCTGGCAACAGTCTTCCTAATGCACCCCAGGATACCACTGGCCTTCTTGGCCACAAGAGCACATTGCTGGCTCATGGTTAATTTGATGTCCACCAGCACTTTCAAGTCCTTCTCTGCAGAGCTGCTTTTCAGCAGGTCAGCCCCCAGACTGTACAGGTGCATGGAGTTATTTCTCCCTAGGTGCAGGACTCTGCACTTGCCCTTGTTGAACCTCCTGAGGTTCCTCTCCGCCCAGCTCTCTAGCCTGCCCAGGTCTCTCTGAATGGCAGCACAGCCCTCAGGTGTATCAGCCACTCTTCCCAGCTTGGTATCATCCGCAAACTTGCTAAGCAGGCACTCTGTTCCTTCATCCAGGTCACTGATGAATAAGTTGAACAAGACTGGAGTAATCAAGTGGTCAAGAATACTTTTATATTTCATGCACAGTTCTTGCTTCCTGGCAAAGAAGGATGTGTGATGCTTGTTCCTTAGCCAAGCAAGGGATGAACTTATCCTGGGCTTACGTTTTTATCAGGAAAAGAAAGGCTAAATTGTATCCTGATTAAAGAATCAGGGGTCAATGGTGAATATTTATGGCTGTTAGGGCTCAGGTGACAACATTTTGAACAGAGGAAATATTTTTTGGTACCAGAGTTATCCTCCATAATTGAAATGACATCCTTAGGACTTCTGCCATTGAAATGATTTGAACCAGGTTCCCACAGAGGTCTGAGGCAGTCAGAAGGCCTAAATGAATTCAGGATAATGACTTTGCTTGCCCAGTGGTAAAATATAGTCTGTTACTCAGAGTCTCAAAAAGAATGGAGATCACTGATGTCGATGGAGCAGGGTGTTTGTTTGATACAGAACTTGAAAGCTAATGATAAATCTGTGGAATGCACCAGGCCGTGGCAGGGAGGAACAAGGAGATATTCTTTGCCGTCTTTGTGAATGGGCTTAGCCACGCAAAATGGTGGATTCTGAAAACTGTCACTTCAAATAATGATAGAAAGCTAATGATGGGAAGAGGACATGGAGTGTAATACTGCAAGACAAATTTGAATGTATTTGTATCATTTTTCATATGTTTTTACATTCACATACACCCATGTTTGACGTGGTGAATTTGCATTGCTGCTCAGATATATCTGTGCTAGGCATATAATCTATTGCTTTTGCCTAGATCTTTGTTCTATTTTAATCTTTAGAGTTCTTTCATCCTTCCTTGCAGTTTCCTGTCACGTGCACTTTCTGTTACCTTGCTACATGTTCCTTTTTTTCTACGTCAGTGGGGATGATAAATCAAATAAAATTCAGCCCTTGTTTTTGTGGCAGCCCACTGGTAACCCACACCTATCTCCTCTCCAGTGTTTTTACTCTTCAGGACCATTTGGTTTCCATCCTGAATCAGTTTTGCACTCAGACAGCTTTGCTCCTTGATATCAGATCTGCTAACCTTGTAGATTAGTCTTTTGTGTGTTGTACTGCATTGAAAGCTTTCTTGAAGTGGTGGTAAATTATGTCCTCAGCTTTTCCCCTGCCAAGTCTTTGTATTAGCTCTTCAAAAGATTCTGTGAGATTTATTACGCAGGCTTTTTCTTTTCTGAGTCCATGCTGCAACTATCTTTAATGAAACTACACCTTACTAAATGCTCCTCAGTCATATTGCTGGCTGGTACTTCTGATATTTTCTCCTCTAGTAAAGCAGTCTTACATTTCTCTGGTCCTAAGGTCTTAGCAGTCAGTCTAGTCCTTAGGAAACTGCTACAATTTTTGTGTAACTTTAAATGTTTTTGAAAAGGACCTGAAACTTTGCCATACCTAACAGCTGTCCCTCTTCCTTCAGAACTGTGGACTATAGAAAGGCCTAAAAGCTACTTTTTTATCTGGAATGATCCAAACTAATATAAGCGTTCATTTGTGTCTTCCTGTCAAAGGGTCTTCAGGTCATTCTACTACTATTAGTGTTTTCTGAAAACTTACAAAACAGTGAAAGCATACACACTGGACATTATTACTACTTTTCTGTGGACAAAAGAAGCACATACATTCACAGAAACAGATGTTTGTATTAACTTTTAGTACTTTCTATAAGAAGCAAATGAAGTGAATCTCTTCCTTTATATGAAAGAGAGAACTGTACATTTTCAGATTAACTTAATTTTGTGTGTTCTTAGCATTCCTTTCAAATATAAAAAGGGAATTAATTAGCTTGTCATGTTAATTTTGGTATCTATCCATAAAAGTTCTGTGAATGTTAAATATCATAGACTCTCTGCATTTATCTACAGCAACTTGAAAGTTTTACTCTGAGCATATTCAGAATGGTGATGGAATGAAAAACTAGCAACGATGGAAGATTTTAACTCGAAGTTCCAGAAATCAGTTATTCTAGGATGGGAAGAAATATTTAGAGCAAGGTGCGTAGAGAGACTAATGGCAGGATGTTTGCACCATGTAGTCATGTATGCAGAATATATGTTTCAAAACAATGCAGCAGCACAACAATAGTGCAGTAAGTTAACCGGAAACAAAAGCAATGCAGAAACATAGTCTGTGGAACACGTATTCTTTAGAAAAACATAACCCAACACAATATACAGGTATGAAGTATTATGTTGTCCTGTCATGCTACTACTTTTTCTTAAAATTTAGCTGTAATCTCATAAGCATTTTTGGATGTTATTAGATTATAGGTGCAATACCAGAGTGAGGGACTGTTCCTAACTGGACCGATTGTTGTCTTCTCTGTCCCTGAATGTTTGTTCCACTTCCTGTCATAAAAAGTCAACCCAAATTTCAATGGTGATTGGCCTCTTCTTTAACTTTCCCATCTCTTACAGTCACATTTTTCCTTTAAAAATACCTGTGTAGCACCAGTCCTTTCTGTTCACTTGAAAATGTTTGTTCTCTGGTTGAGGAGCTCTGTGTTGCTTTTTATAAAGCTGGTAAGTTTTCTGCAACCACTTTGAATTGCTCAGTATTACTGGCATTTTTATTACTCTAAACTGTGTGTTCTTCTATAATAAAGTGACCAGAGTGGCATACATTATTCTAAGTTACCTCACTAATCCCTTATGTGGTATTAAATATAAACTGGATGAAATTATTATAATGCCTCTTTTCAATCTAGTGTTTCTATTGTTAATTGCGCTGCATGATAATTCAGCGTTTATCAAGGGATTCCAGATCCTCTTCCTCCAGATTCTCATCCTCTATGCAGAAAGTGACTTTAGTTTGATATACTTCCTTCCGTACTGACTTTTCCATTCCATCTCATGTCTAGTCACAGTTGCTGCTGTCTATCATATTGTAAGTCTTATTATTGCTATAAATAGTTATACGTAGGTAGCTCCCTATGGCTTTGATGTTGTAGAAACATAACACCTGTCCAAAGAGGCTTGTAACTGAAGAGCTTACTTTCCTAAAATAATCCCGCTTGTGTAAAATCTATACAGAACTGGTTTGTTTGTTCCACAGTGACCTAATTTCCAGGGAGAGGCCAAAAGCGGTTGTTGCTTAGACTGAACTACAGAACTGGGGGATCTCGGGAGGTAGGAAAGTTTGTGCAAGTTTGACTTACTGCCCTGTTCAGGGGGCGCTAACATCAGTGGTACTTGAGATTCTTCACATTTTTAAGATTGAAGCATTTTCACAGCTGTAGGCAAGGTATAATAGCAATTGCCATTTCAACATTCCAGTGTAAAAATGAGAAATGAGCAAGACTTCAGGTAAAACTTGTCCCTATTTCCTGTCAGAAACCATTTCATTATGTGAAGACAGCAGCTGAGGTTCTTCAGAAAATAAGCTTTAAAGTGTATTGCATGTTCCTCTGTCCACATTTCCTGGATTTAATGAACTGTGACAAGACAGGTACTAAATACAGCCTTTGCCAAGTAATACGTTGCTAGAGAGTATAGGGGGGATGCAGCATTCACCTTTCAGTAATTAGCTTTGCACTTTAGAATAACATAAAGCGCACTAATCTTGAAAGAATGCAGTTTCTTATCAGCTGCTGACTGTATATAGACCCATCAATTAGGAATGGAGAAGAACTTAAAAAACTACTTCAAGGTGCACTGCAGGTTAAATATTACTCCTTTTCTTAGAAAGTAGATGTGAAAGAAATCTTTCTTAAACCGTATTTATGATTTCAATTAAAATCTGGCTTCCAGTCTCAAAACTAACACTAGCTGTGCCCTGTCCCAGGATAGTACTGCATTGAGCATAGAGGATCTGACAGCTCACATTTTAATATCTAAGCCCTTGATTGTAGGTTGGCAAAACTTTGTAGAGCTTGAGTGTGCTGAGTCACACATAGAAGGAATGGAAGGAAAATCTACTACAACTGCCTTCTCTGTCAATAAGACCAATAATTACACCATAGAATAGGTGTAAACATGCAGGGTAGTGTTGTACAACTAGCATTGTCCTCTTGATCACAGTAAGATTAATTATTAAGACCTTTTTCAGGAAATAAAAGTAGTGTTAGCACACTGGCTCTAGCCAAGGCTGCCCTAGGTAAAACTGAAACAAGTAGTGATTTTTATTGGTATACCTGACTTTAGCGATATTTACTTATGTTCTTACCTCAGTCTTGTAACTCTGGGGAGCATTGTGCATAAAGTGAACTGAGGAGGTAAAACTTTAGTGTCATCATTTATTAAAATAGTTCTTTTGCATATAATTATCTTTGCTCAAGGGAGTACTGGCAAATATTTACCTGTAAAGAAAAAATAGGTTTGAAAGGACAATGGTCCCTAAGGACCAACTCCCCCATCATCTTTCCTCGAAGCCAGGGTGGTGAGCAAGCAGAAAGAGTGCTCATCACTCTTCTGGGCAGTGACACTTCTGAAACACTTCAGGTTCTTCAGTACCAAATAGATACCAACTAACTTTAGGCTTCTTTCATTCAGTCTGTATCAGGCTTTACAAGTGACATTATCCTTTTTAAGGCAGTCTAAAGAACTACTGTCTTCATTATTAGTTAAATGTGTCATCTCCAGTATCGCCTGTAGTTGTCCTCCAGGCAGACTCTTGCGGTAATGATTAGGTGCATGTATACACTCTCCTGCAAAAGAGATGGCGTTTTTCAGTGACATGCTTTGGGCAAAGGAAGGAGGAAGGATTGGAGTTCATTGCAGCCTTGATAAAAATGCCACAAACTCGTAGGCTACTTTTTTTTAAGAGAGGAAACCTACTGTGGCTTTTGAAAGGAAAGAGTATTCAAGCACAATAATTATAATATCAGTATGCAACTGATCTATAAAATTATACTTTCTCTTCCCTTATTCAGAAGTATCTACTCATATTGCAACATTTTTATAAGTTGTTTTGCCCTGCTTTGATGTAGCCATTTAAATGCCATGAAAACTACTACTTATGTCATGCTTTTTCTTTTATTTAAAGGCAGTTCAGCACACTGTATCCCTCTGCAGCAAATTAATAAGCAGTGTTTCTTATAGTTCTCTTGATATCTTTGGATTCTAGAAAATTGCTTTTAACTTGATGTGTGTTTTTATCCTTTTATATAAGATGCTAATTTGCATCTAAGTTTCAGCTTTAGAGCTTATAAATGTTCATTGTACTTCTTATTCATTGTTCTCATAATCAAATGTTAGATAGTTGCTGAAATTACTATTGTATTTTTAACAAACTAACTGGTGCCAAAAGTAAGGACTAGACTGTCTGGGTGGACTAGACCTGTCTGGATATCATTGGCAGAATTGGAAATGGCTCAATTTTTTTCAAAAGGAGAGCATTCTTTGTGCCTGGGAACAGGTGGAATTATGCTATCTGTCAAACTGTGTTCTCTGTGTAAAATTCATTCCCGAAAGAAAGATGAAGTTTTACTGCAACAAGAATTTTCTCCAAGTTTAAGTGAGACATAAAGTTGAATAATGAGTTTTAAAGGCATGGTTTTTTTCTCACTAGGAATTATTGGGGTTTTTGTTGTGAGGGACACTTGAGGTATTGGGTTAAATTATGACCTTCAGTCTACTTGTGCTAAGGTGGAGGGAAAACGTAAAGAAAGCGTGATAATCAGAAAAAGGGCACCACCTAAAAAATAAATCGATACGTATTTGTGTTGTATGAGTGTTACCCAAACACACACAGATGGATGCAGACACACTCCCTGCAGGCAGAAGGAATAGAAGGAGAAAAATCTGATCTCTTCACATATTCGTGGATCTTGATGATGAGATGATCATTCTTATATCCAAAGGCTAAGATTTTAGCCTTCAATCTGCTTCCACATTCATGCTCAAATGTTATATTGATTGTAGAAAGAGTAAAACACAAACCAGAGCAGAGGGAAAGAAGGCATTAGCTTCATGAATTAGTTGCTCCTAACTAACCACTTCACGAGGCTATGAAGGTCAAAGATACTCAATTTATGTTCAGATGTGGTCTTCATGTGAGTATAAAGTACAGAATTAGACCAGTGAGTATGTTTTCAGGAACCAGCCCTTTGGAAAGCAGGCTGCGTCTGAGATGCTTAAAATTGCCTATCAGAAAGAAAATACATCTCAAAGTGCCATGTAGAATAAGGTTAAGAATTTGACTAATTAAATAATTCCAATTCAGCATCTTTCCCAAAAGAGTGAATCCAAGATGAGACTCCAACYGTGGCTACTAGCTCCACTGAGCATTTTTGCTTCTCTCAGCACTTTTCCTTTCTCCCGTGACAGACTGAAGTTGAGGGGCGGAAACTTTTGAATATTTCCAGATTTTGTTTCTTTCTGTTTCCACAGAGCAAAAGCAAAGGTTTTTGCCCAGGAAGTAATTGTAAATTATAATTTCCCTTCTTTACAATCCAAAAATTCTAATGGGAATTGCTTGAGACACTGAGTTGTAGAGAGCCATTACAACCCATTTTTCTCCTCATCTTCCTCAGGTCTGTTGATCATTGGTTTCATTTTCTACATTACTGTTTGCTTCTTTGATCCAGCTCTATTGTAGTTTCTGTCCCATATGCTTGTTACCTTCTTTTCTTCCCAGAATTTTTTTTTCTTCCTCCTTTCTTCCTTTTTCTTCCTCTAAATGTCACTCTTATTCAGTTAACTCTTTCCAAAATCAGTTTAAAGAATACACCTGGAATAAAGTTTTTTAATCTAAATTAATGTTCATCTGTTTCTCCTTACACTTTTTTTCCATACTGATCTCTGAAGTACTAGATGTGGGGTCTCATCAACATGGCTAATTTGCAGGGCCCTGTACCAGCTGCCTCCTGTCAGATTTCTGGACTAGAAGGATGCAGATGCAAAACAGCCCAACTTTCGCATAATTCCCGCAGAGACATTGGTGATGAAAGCTGTAGCAATAGTACCTTTAGAAATTTGGGGTATACGTCTGGATTACTGCTCTATTGTGCCCTGGACATGAGATCTGAAATCATCCTTCAAGAGTTTCTGTGTGTGTATTCGTGATGGAAAATCGGCTAATTTATGGAGAGATCCCAGTGTATCGTCTCTCCCTCCATTCTTTATTTTAAACCATTTCAATAGAATGTAAGGAAAAATTTCTTATCACCATTCTGAAATAAAATACCTTTCTTCTTTTTGTTTCAGTAATACATGAGAATTTCAAAGAAGTGCTTTTTTTCCCTCCAGCAAGTGCCCCATGGAAAATTGAATTTGAGTTGCCAAATTTAGAAAGAGGATTTTTATTCTGGGATATTTTCAGGGAAATTTCTTTTTTTATTTCTTTGGCAGGCTATAATTTTGCTGAGATTGGATTATATGTAAGCTACAAAGTGCTAGGAACAGACATTTGTTATTAAGAGCATTAGAAAGCTTTTTCTAAAACCTTTGGCAGGCCAATTTAAAAATAATTGTTAACTGTAAACCAATTAGTTGATGCACTTGTAAACTGTCAGAAAATTCATTTGGTACCAAATGCAGCGTTTAAGACTTTATATATTCCATATACAAACAAGGGAGTTTAGGCTTAAATCTCAACTCAGTTTTAAATTTGGAAGTATTTTATTGCCTCCTTGGTCTGGGCCCAGACCAAAGTAGAGAGGTCTGTGCAGGGACTCCAAAAATGGAAATTAAAGTAAAGTGATTTTCCTGTTCAGTGAGTTTACTACTATGCTTTCTTACATAACATGGGAGAAGCAATGTGAGATCTCTAGGCATCGTGTGTGGCTTATTTATTTGTTTATTTGTATCACTGTTTATTTCAGAATTCGGCTTTTGTAAGAGAATGATTTTATGAGTATTTAGAGTAATAGGGCCCAGTATGTCTTTGACAAATAACTTGTCTGTATGGGGCAGTTAATCGGCTATAGAAAGGTGGAAATATACATGTAAAATACAAATAAAGTGTATTAGGATCTGTATTCCCTCAGTATTTTGTCCTCTAGTAGAAGTTAACATGGAGAACTATAGATTTTTTTTTTCTTTCTTGAATGTAAGGTGGGTGAGTGAATTTTTGTAAACAGCCAAGGAGCATTCCTGCAGGTCTGTAAAAAAACAGGTGGGCTTTTCACTTTTTTTTATTATTATTTTTAATGTACAGCTGCATTAATTCATTTAAACAAGTTTTCTGATGTGTCTGGACACTGTTTAAGCTCAGTGAAGCTCTTGCCCATAACTAAGGCGTCCAAACACAATTTTGATCTGTCCGTGAATCACATAATCCGTTAATCAGATGAATACTAAAAATTGGCACTTCTAGTAGTCTAGTGGAAAACCCATCAACCTAATTTAAAAAATCTGGTAACACATATTCTTCCTATGAAAATGTGTAGACAAGTTCTAACTTCTTTTAGTTTAAAAAATATCCTTTCTTCTGCTGTTTATAAGAATATTAGGATAATTTGAGAACTACTATTTATAGCCAGATTAATATATGTATCCTGCAACCCCAGCATTCTTGAAGCTCCCACTGAAGAGCCTGGAAATTTCACATTTAAGAGAACTGCAATATCCATAAACATCAGTTGATGCGCCTTCAGAATAGATAGTTTATTTTTGTCTAGAAGTAGGTTACAGTTGAAAGCCTTGTCTCTGCTCTGTCTCTTCTCTCCACTCTAATGATGCCTCCCAACAGCAGATACCTTCCGAATCAGTGTGTTTGGGATGGAGTGATGGAAGGTCATAAACTACAGTGCTTCTCTCTTTCCCAGTTAAAAATGAGATCTACATCCTGATTACATTTGGACAATTCATGATTTCTGACATAGGTGATCGGACACATGAGGATCCATTTTTAAATTTAGAAGCCTAATTCCAGCATGAACTTTAGGGCATTTATTAGAAAAAAAGGAAAGAAACATACTGCTGACTATCCTGTGACAGTAGGATATGGCAATATGAGAAGAGGGAAGAAGGAATCTATTAGTCTTGCCTGCTTGTTTTTATGCTAGATAATACTGAGAATGAGAAGGAGAGGGAAATTCATGAAGAGAGTGAAAGAAAAGGAAGAGAGGATGAGAACGAAAACAGTGAAATGAGACTAGAAACAGTGAAAAGAGTATATATATAAACCATTTAGTTTTTTCACCCAAACATCACAGGCTCCTCAAAAGGTTTTGTAAAGGATTAAATTGAGATGAAGAAAAGGAGCTGTTCTCTGTGGAAGAGAGCACAAAATAAGATTGTGGTAGTTAGCTCCAGATTTAGATCAATACCAAGATCCATACCGTAGCTTTAGGGATAATCAAATTTGTACACTTAAGTTGGATCGTTGTAGAGATCAAGTTCAACACAGAGGTTCTTTAGTTGTTTTCGTCAACTCTGTATCCGTTTGAGATACTTGGGCACTTTTTGTTGGACCTTTATGAATTTGATCAAAATGAAGCTGTTTTGAAATTAATACTGAAACAGTCATAGCTTCAGCCTTTGAAGTCCATGGATATAAGCAGTTGGACAGTACTTGGAGTTGCTCTTCATGTGGGGGTATGATGGGAATGCATGGAGCTGTTTGGCCTTTGTATCCATGGTGCGTAGTCAAGAAGTAATGGTTGCAGCAAGGAAAATTTCAGTTCAAAATGTTTCTTTGCTAATAACAAAGACCAGGAAACACTACAAGGGACTGGCTCTAAAAGTTCATCCCTGTCAGTCATTAAGAGAAATTTTTGTCCAAGAGTGACAAAGAAAACACTGGTTCTGCCATTTGGCTGAGGGGTAGATTAAATGACCTTCGGAGGTCCGTTTTGGTCCCGTAATCCTGCCTTACAGATGGGCATCATATTGGCTTTGCTAGGCTGAACAAATCAAGCTCTTACATTCTCAATTTTTCCATTTGTGAACAGAAATAAACTTACAGAAATAAAAGCAAGACTTACAGGTATTCATTTGCAAATTGTGGCTACTTTAAATGCATTAATTGTAACTACATTTAAATGAAATTATTCCTAGTTGCATAAGAATATTATGATTAATGAAGTTTTAGTATTCAAACTATCACTTAATTATCTTTACATGTTCCTGTCAGACGCTATGTCTATGGCGGGTTGATAAGATGATAAGGCTGGAAGAGTTTATGGAAATTTCAGTGGACTTCGTTTTTCTTGGTCTGTCACCAAGTGGTAAAGATTGAATGGGTGTTCTGAAAATTCTGAGCCTCCAAGAAAATACTTAGAAGTAGTAGGCAAAACTCTGACCACAGCGTTATGAGGAAAAATAGAAGCTCGGAAGGTTAAAAAAAAAAAAAAAAAAAAAGTGGGAACCATGGGAGCTGCTGTGTTTTTGGTGCCTGTAGGTTAGCTCAGACACAAGAAGTAAAATAATAATAATGAAAAAAAATAAAAATGTGGACAAATTTAGCAGTGGCATGGGCTTTATTTGTCATGTGGCTTCTTGATGAATAGCAAAGATAAATATGTTAATGTTGAGAATGAGCTAAAAAATGTGTTTTGTCCAAAACACTGAAGCACCTACGATTGGTCTTAAAAGGCTTGCGACATGGGAAAATAGGAGAAATCTTTCATCCTGGTATAAGCAAGGAATATAATGAAACGATTAAATATAAAGTCGTTTGTGGAGGAAACGAAGCTGATGGGGAACAGAAGTTTTCAAAGATGACACAAGATGTGTTTACTCATGAAGGCATATGAAGAGCCTTTAGGCATGTGCAATGAATGGAGTGTACAGATGCTACAAAATTTGCACCTTTGCCAAATCCCTTTCCCACATCCAAAAATATAATACAAAAAAATCCTAGTTAGAAAAGGAGGCAGTGGTAAGAATTCAGTTGTAGCATGTTTTAATAGTGTTGTTAAAAACAGGAATGCATATTTTTTCTTTAATCTTTATGTATCTATTGAGCTAGATACGTGTCAATGAAATCCTATGAAATCAAGAATAATAAAGATAGCATTAAAAATACTGGATGACAAACTCAGGAAAAGGTAAGAGTTCATCACAGTTGTTCAACAAAGTTAAAAAAAGGGGGGAGGGGGGAATACAAGCATAATAGGGAAAGAGTTTCCTGCAGTAGAAGTGCGATAGAAGGGCAATGTCCCAAGTGCAATGTCCTTTACCTGAAATCTTTACCTGTGACAAATGGATATGAGTTGCTTTCAGAGAGCTATTTACTTAGTTAATATTTGTAGTATCTATAGCTACCTTGTTGCTTCCTCTAGCTAAATAGCACTGCTTTCCTGTGTCTATCCAATTCCAAAATAACCAGATCTCTTAAAAATGTAGTGTTCTCTCAAAATGCACATTACTGAGTGGGGCATAGTCACCAGTTATTTGGTGACCAGTTTTGTACGAATATATTTAAGATAAACACAGCTGAGAAAGAAGTGAATCAGTTAACATTTGGTATTTTAAGCACAAAAATGTAATTATTTTTTCTGTGTGAATTTTCACATATGAACTGTGCTACATATCCAAGAATTACTGTATAGTACTTTTCGGCATGGTAAAAATGTGATCTATAGATAATATTTTTTATCTTATCAGACACATATTAAAATCTTTAGTTTATGAAAACGAAGTTATTGCATCTAATTAGTTATTTTTAAGAGCACATCCAATATTGGTCAAAAAGTGATCTTTTGTAACAAGACTAGATAAAAAAGCTACCATAATAAATATTATACATTGATCAAACAAGAGATGTTTCTTTCATTTCTTCCAGAAAATAAGCTCTCTCTGAAGCAAATTAAATTGAATTAATTTGTGCTAACTTGATCTCAAACTCATTTTAAGTTGCATTGGAAGTTTTCTTCTTTAAATCTATTTAATGTTTTTATTTCCTTAATAGTTTCTGCTTTCATTTCAAACTGGATTTATTGCTCACCGAAAATCCTTTCATTTGAAGTGCTGTAGGAATCATCTTAATCTTTGACATTGAATTTAATTTTAATGAAGAATTTTAAATCATTTTTATATTACTCCTTGAAGTCTCTAATTGTTCGTACAGGCGTTTTGTCACTGCCTTATTAATGAAAAGTGACCCCTTTTCTCCACCACTGCCAAAATCCCCAGACATTGTACTAGGAGTATATCTATAGGGTTATTTTATTTACATAGCTAAATAAAAGGCTGACATTCATCCCACAAGTATTTGTGAAATGGTTTACTTGCCAATTAAATGTCAGTTTTGATAGTTTAAAAGAGATAAGAGTAGGGCAAAGAAGTAGTTGCTATTTTATTGACCAACTGTAGCAAATTTTTTTGATAGTCTGGATTGACCTAAAATGTGTTTTTTTTTTTCTTTTTTCTCATTAAACTGTAAAACCCCAAGTGTTTGCTCCAGGTTGAGTGAAATGAAAGGGGCGAGGCGTAAATGGCGAGCTTCACCTCACTGCTCCTGCCTCCSTGGCAATGACAGTCGCCTGAGGTGTCAAAAATTTACCCTGAGGAGATTGATTTGAATCGCCCATAAAAAGAAGTCCTTAACTACAAACGATGGGATAATTTAGGCTGTATTTCAGTAGCTGGATTTTATTATTGCTATGTTATTTTTTATAAATAAATGTTCAGTGGACTGGAAAATAGAATTCAGGCATACCAACTCCTTCTTGAATGTCTTACTAGTAGAGAGTTTTTTTTTTTTTTTTTGATCCTCTGCCCTGTTTGTTCTTAAGTATTTTGTGTACCGGTGGTGTTGTCGATGATTACTTCAGAGCGTGCTCCTTTCAGAGCTGCTGACAGCACCGCTCTGAGGGCACTTACGCTATATACAGTGATATGTAGGTTTAAATTTCCCTTCATCATGTGAGTGAATTCTAACACCTTATGTAAATGTTTTGAATTAAAGGTGAATTATTGCCATCAGGGTGATATTAGTCTCATAAAAAATTCTAGACCAAGCTATTAGGCAAACTGATCTGAATTCACAAATAAAATGTAACTCATGAATTTGGAGAATGGGAGAAAACATAGAGCATTGTTTTATAAATCATTTGCTGCTGACTATTTCTTTTTTTACTGTGACTTGATAACATGAAGCATAACTCCCTTTGAATTCAGGATCAGGGACACCCAAATCCCTTCACAGCTGAGAGAAAAATGTTGCTACACTGCAGTCAGATTTGAATGAAAATAATACATCAAAGTATTGGATTTGTCTATGTAACGTAATCATTCGGTCAGGAGATTTGCGTGCCTGAACCTATAGGCTTGTAAAGAGACTGTCCATAGACATGAGTATCCGAATGTCTAGATTTATCTGGTTTGCAGAGCCTYGGCTCTGAAGTTTAGAACAAAAAAAAGTCTGTTTGATAGAATATTAACTCATGAGAGGATAACTTCGTATGTGTCTACGTATTCCCCACCTCCATACTGATGTACTGTGTATATCTTAAGTACTGTGGTATGAAAAAGGATGATTTCACAGTGATTTAAATCTTAGATAATTATTTTGTTTCTTTCTGTGATTGACAGGTGACCTGGAATTAAAATGACCTTTTTGAATAAAATGAAGGAAGTTAAGTGGAGCAGAAGCAATGTGAGATTAAAATAAAATACAGAGAATAATTGTTGGATCAGTATCTGAAAAGGTGGACACATTAAGCAGAAGAAAGGTTAATAAAGTAATAATGTTAATGGAATGAAAGGGTTTGGCTGCAGAATGATCTGCAGCTGAAAGGCAAATTCCAAGCCTAGAAAGTGGCAGCAGCCAGCAATCTGTGTCCTGTGTGATGCAGAAATTGCAAGGAAGGAAGGGAGGACTTTTCATTTATTTAACTTTACCTTGTGAGAATATCAACAGCAAGGGGCTGGCTAATGGATGACAGCAACAAGTCTCAGCTGCTCTGTATAAGGCTTGTGAAGGGTACTGAAAATGAAAGCTTGCRTAGCAACAAGCATTCACTCAGTAGTGCTAATCACTGTTTCCATAGCAGGAAAGAGAAGAGAAAGCAGAGWGCTGGAGTAGGAAAAAGCAAATGTGTGTGTGTATATATAAAATATGTATTTTTTATATATATGTGTGTGTGTACATAGCTTTCTGTTGTGTCAGGAGTGAATACTTGCAAGGCAGRGTTTTGTTTCTATAGTAAATTGTAGCTGCTTACTTTACAGTATCCGAAGGAAATCCTAGAAAAAGCATCAGATAGCTATTTTATGCCTCTTAGCATGGGATTGCGTTCTTTTGTAGTTTTATCTTTGATAGTGAAAATCGCAGAGTTGGTTCTAATTTTCACCTGCTTCTGTGAAAAACTGAATATTTAGGGRACAAATGTGCCTGGACATACAGCTGCGGAGCAGTGTTCTTCATCAGTTCAGTGTCCAATCCTGGCAACTGTAATGCACTCTTAAAAGTGGGTGCACTCCTTGCCTGTGTTAATTAAAGCTAGACCCTAAATTTGTGGTTGTTTATGTTTTTAGCATATTCTTGTTTTTGTTTTAAGCACCAAGATCAAATTATTTTCCTCTCTTGGATGATTATGGCTTTTCCTGGTGAAGTGAGCTTTTTTTTCTGCGATATGTTCCTTAGGATTACTGGGGGTGTTAGATGATAGTGGCTTATATTTCTCAAAGCAAATGTCTTATTCACACATCCTATCTGGTAATATTAGGGCCCAAATTGACCATTTGCAGCTTGAAGCGTTCTCTGAATATATCTCAGGGTACAGATACAGCCCAAATGGAGGTAAAGGAGCTGAACCTGACTGACTTTGTGACTTTTCTTATGTATCTATTCCCTAGATTTAGTATTCTGGCAAAAATACTGAGGAATACAATACAAAAAAAGCATGTTTTATGATCAGAATTTTAATTAAAAACATACGAATCTAAAGTAAAACARACAAAGGACTGCTATTCTAACTTCAGTCTACTGACCCAGTACCTCTTTTTCTGCTTATCCTCCTTTCCTTTAAATCCCATGGAAATATTCCAGCTGTTGAAGTTGGGTATTCTTTGTCCACAGCAATATCTCATTTTCTGATGACTGACCTCAATCCTGTACCTCAGGAGGCAGGTGATTGAGCCCTGTATGGAGTTGCCCCCTCTGCTTGATTTTTTTTCCTCCTTATTTCTTCCTGCTCTCCTTTTTTCYCAGTTCTCAGACTCTACTCATGCTGCTTTGCAAACACATGGATAGCTTCCAGCACTTCCCTCACAGATCTTACAAGTTAGTGACATTGCTATTTGAAGTTTTTACACTTTYTTTTTCTGTATTGTGTTCTTCAATTGATGCCTGTGTTATAGTAATTTAGGCTGGGAGAAAGCTTCCTTTTCTTATTACAATGGCATTCTTAGATTGAGTAATGTAAACAGATAATCTTGGAAGTAGAATTATATATTCTTTTTGCCTAACACAGGCACATGCTGTTGGGTTTCGTAAGTTCTTTGCTTTTGAAATATTTTTTTCAAACTTCTAAGATAGATTTTTTTTTTTTTTTTTTTTTTTTTGGATATTACACCTATCACTTGTGAAAGCTCTGTAAACAAGGACTTCTGCATGGTAAGTCTCTAAGGACACACTGCATGCTCATCTTCACAGTAGCTTGTAGCTTTTTTTCACATATTATTGTCTGTGATTTACGTAACAGTTCTCAGTGTAAAAAATGGTTTGCTATAGTTTAAAAGCTTCCTTTCAAGGAAGCTCACTCACYGTGTCTGTGAACCTCATTTCACACCTAAAGGCATTGATGATTTTTATCTCTCTTTCTGGCTTCCCTCCTCCCCTTTATCTGTTTTGTGCTGATGATTTGAGAAATAAGATAAACTATTTAAAGTGCAATTATGCTATTTAAGAGTTCTGTATTATTTTCTATGCTTTCTGTAAATAAAACTCTAAAATCTGATTGTTATATCTTACACAAAGAGAAGGAATGTGTTAGTTCTGGAGTGTAATTAAGTAAGACCAATTAGGGAGCAGGACTCTTGAACTTCAAGATAAAAAATTATTTTTTTTCATTTAGTTTCTCAAAACCAAGGATAAATGTGTTGGAAATAGTGTAGCTTTAATATGTTTGAATCTTAGAATTTGKTCTTCCATAATTCATTTGTTTTAAGTGTTGGTAACAGTAAATATATAATTTCATATAAGTTTTATGATATTTCATTTTAAAGCCTTTACTGTAGAGATTTAATTAGAAGAATATTGAAGTTTTCTTTAAATTAAGAGACCACTTACATTTTGTATTGTTAAAGTAAATGGTTCTAAGTTTATGAACTTTGAAGAGCAGGGCATGAACTCACAGATTTGAGTATTGGGGTTGGTAGGAATAGTACTCTGAACATTATTTCATGTTAGCTTTGAAAAATCTAATTTCTACTTGTGATAATTAGTCCTTTATTTGAATGAAGATACTGAAACATAATTAAATATTTTTCAACTAGTACGCTGGAAATGATAGTTGCTATATGCAGTTATTGCTCTCAAGATGTGTTTCTCTCCTTGGATTAGTACTTACAAGAATGACATTCTTGGCAATAATTCAAGAATGTTGGTAATTTTATCAAACAAAAATGGAGTCTGCAAATTTCTTAACAATGATCACCTGAATAAAACTATGACCAAATGTTGTGATTAAAATATCTTTTATGTGGCAGAAAAGCAATTTCTCTATGCTATTGCTTAGTATTGGTAAATCTACTAGATTATTCAGTGTATGCAGATATATTTACCTGTGTAAGCCACGACTTGTGAGTTTTTAAATACATTCACATCCTAAGGAATAAGTAAAAGTATTCTTAATTACCTAAAGCACCTGACAAGATTTAAGGTCACAACTCAAAATGGAGTAAATAGAAGAATCTCTTTAAGATTACGGGAGTTTTCCTTCAGAAAGGATTTAGGGATTTTTGTTATAGTCTTAATTAGATAAGGTATTATAACATCACAAAATTTTTGCTTTTATGCATTGTAGTCTTTTATTGCTTTTAGAAGTCCCACGTGTATTGAGCCCAACTTCTTCATAGAGCTCTCCAAAGTGATTCCTAGATGATTTCCTTGGAGGATATTACTTAGAACCCATCAGTGTATATAAATAGTTTAAACTCTTCCTCCTCTGTGCGGTACTTAGCATTCCTTTTTGTTGAATTTCCCCTGGCAATATGATGCTTTGCAACCTACTTTTAAATCTTTATGGCGTTCCTCACAAAACTTTCTGAGATTAATTAATCAAAGTTATTTGATGCCATTGTCAGATTCTGCTACCTTATTATTTCCTTCTCCCGCCACCACCCTCTTTTCCTTTGTTTYCTGTTATGTGGATGATGAGCACTGATACTCTGCAGCACCCATTGCTTCCTTGGTAGTGTTTAGAGGAACCCGAAAAGTGCATGAAGATATGTAAGCACAATGGTAAAGGTGGCAACCAATAACCTAGACAGACAGATAAAATGAGATGGGATTTGCCTGGAGATGTTACTGACAGGTCCTGAATGCATTATTCAATAAATAATCAATTACCCTTATTTATTTGTGAAGGTATATTTTGATCTTYAGCAGCAACAAACTTGTATTGGTACCATACAGCTATATTCTACTTGAATTTTCTCRTTTATTCGCAGCAGTGGGTTATCTCAGTAAGTCTTACAAACCTCTCCAGGGCTTTAACAACATAGCTGGTAAAGGCGTTCTCCTCTGAGCAATTGCAGGTGTCACTCAGAACACCATTACTGCGGTCTGTCCAGGCTATGGTTAATAGCATCAAGATGACAGTGAACTCAAAGGAAGCATTACAGTATTTATCACAGAAATATGTCACCAGAGATAAAACAGCCTATCTCCTGGAGCAGACTTTAATCACGTGTGGCTCATGCCATCCATCTCTGAGAAATTGAAACTGAAAACACTATATTTTGTTTATTTTTCAAAGTGAGAAGAAGCCTGTTAGGGTCAAGAACTTAATACACTTTAGATGACTTCTGGAATTTCTTTTAGAAAATTTATCAGTCTGAAGAGTAAACAGCCATCTAGGGAAAGGGCAGGATACTTCTTGAAAGAGAGAAGCATTTTCAAACCTCAGTATCATTAGAAAACAGAAGCAGAATAGAAGGTCCCTAGTGTAACAGATTCGGCAGAGGAATAAGTGAAACTAGGGTACAGATTCTAGTTTGAAAGGGGGATTTGTCAGTTGTTTGTTTTTTCTGAACTCTGTTAAGGAAATACAGGGGGGGAAATGTAATATAATTTTCTTTAGAGTGCTGACTGGTAGCCAAACATTTCGAGATGTCTTTGACAGGGAATGGAGTTCTGGCTATGGGACAGTCCAGCTCAGGGAGTGTTACCCAGTTTATCTGGTCGATTCAGTCTCTCAAATGGAGAGCTGGCACTCCTAGCCCCCCATCTCGGGCAGCTGGCTGACTGACATAAATAACACTGCAAGCCTGGGAACCATGGCTAGTCAGTACACACTGGAGCTTGGAGGATTTGGTCTGGTCTTAGATGTTTCTGGACTTTTATCAGCATAATGTTCTGGCAGTTAATTAGTGCTTAGAAACCCAGGAAACACCCTTCCTCAGAAGTCAACTAGACGTACCATAAAAGGCAGAGAGGAGACTGGGAATTTGGGATGCTGGAAGCTGACGGCCTTGGATTGTCACCTTCTGAACAGCTCACTAGGCTGGGGGCCTCAGCAGCCTGCCAGGTGGGCTGCCAAAAGACCTGTTGCCTATCAAAATCAAATGTCCTCCATAAACATTTCTACAGTGACAAATCAGCAGTCTTCAGCAGAACTGAGTTCCTACCTGAAGCTGTGAGCATTAGTCTCCTACAGGTACTGGTTGACAAGGCTAAGTAATAGAACATGAGGCAACTGCTAGGTTTGGACATGCCTTTTCCTGGAGTAATTGGCCTTGTTTTACATACTGCCTATCATTTTGACAACCAAGTCCCTAAAGATGTCCATTCACAGCAAAGCAAATTTAGAGATTCTTAACCAGCTCATTGACATGAGGCTGATAAACAGCCAAAATAGAATTAAGAGCTTGCGTGGTTGTATATAACAGAATGCAGCTGACATGTCATCTTTTGGCAGTTTGGATATGCATTGTTATTATTTAGTACTGACAAGAAATTCTTCTTCTTCTTTTTTTTTTTATTTTTTATTTTTTTTCCTTAGCTGAAGACACAGCAAGGGTGGGTTTATTAYACTTGAACTAAAATTTGAATCTTGTAATGCCTGTGAACAAAATGGGATACTAATTCTACTTTTCCAGAAGCAAAGTTTTGTTTCTATTATCTTCTCTCTTGGGAAATTTGGAGGCCTTATTTTCTATAGCTTTTTACCATCAGGCCTTCACAGATAATAAATAGCAGCCATGACATTAATATMATATAAAGGAAAAGTAATTAACCATATTACTATTACACCTGGGAAAGCATGTCTCTCAACTGCCTTTTTTCTCTTCTAATTTATGAAGATCAGCCCTTTAGAAGAATGTCAAAGTAGACAATAGGGATAACTAGACACTATTTTCCTTTCAGGTGGTTGTGTACTTCTTCCTAAAACTCGTTTACAATTAGTTGCTATTATAAATCCAAATTACTTACCATAATTTTGTTAATCTTAGCTTTGCTAATATTGTGTTAATTTCATATATTTTTCCATATAATAATAAGCAATTTTAATTTGCTCAATAAAATTAATATCCCTTTGTAGAACAAAGAAAGCTTTTCTTCTGTTTCCTACAGATATGTTCAAAACATTTAAAAGTTTACATGAATGTCAGTTGGTTTTATTTATTTATTTATTTATTTATTTTATAATTCAAAGTTACATAGAAATTGTTTAACTTGTGTCCTGACCCAGTAAACTCTTTCATATGATTTCAGTAGGCATTGGCTTGGTTTATTTAGTACATCACTGCGGAAGGAGTTTGTGCCCCCTAAAAGTGGAACGTCTTTGTGCTTCAGCTGGAGAGCTAATGGTGGGACTGGAGGAGATGATTACCTGTAGCCATATATTCACATTACAACTGAAATTTTCATCAGACACTTTGCTCTACAGCAACTATACCCCCTTTTCTGCAATTGATYTGTGTTTTCATGCATCTGTGGAGCTCATGGGCTGCATGGATCTACTTAAAAAACAATATTTTTCTTCTTAAAACAAACCTACAAATCCCTGGAAAGTTTTTTTTTAAGTCTTCCTTGGCATATGTGAAGCTCACTGTGGTTTAGTTACTTAATATTTTCTGAGGTGAGCTAGCCTGGTTTTGCTGCTGGCTCTATGCATCTATCCTTGTTGTTGTGCCCAAATGAACTTACTTAAATCCAGCTTGTATGTACTTATCCTACATCCCAATTGTGCTYGTCAAGATAGCAAAGACATACAGTTAAAAATCATGTTTGCCAGGGATAAAAGTGCTTACTTGGCATCACACTAGGGCTTTTAACAGTTCAGACACCGGACTCCTAGCAGTGCAAACAATGGAATTGCTATAATCTGTGTTTAGAAATAGTGAGTTTTTTTCCCCCTAATTTAATGATACTCAATCATGTAGTTCCTTCAGACTCAGCTAGTCTTTTTAATTTTATTCTTTATCCTCAGCTGACAATAGTTCTCATCTTTGTAGTAGAGTTCTTCTTAAGTGCTTGTTGAAGTGACTTTTATTTCTCTCCTCTTTAAACATATAAAGTCTGACAAAAAAAAAATCAATTCTTGTAGCCTATATCTAACTCAGGCTAATATCTCCTAAGGTTAGCTTTTAATGTGGGTCAATAGCCTTGACTTTTTATCTGAGGCTTGCTGCTGTACCTAAAGAAAGCAAATCTTACAGATGAGCTGGTATTTTCAACTGCTAGTGTGACTGCCTTAACATCKGAGGCCAGTCAATTTTATACGTTTATCTCTGTGATCCCTCTATAGCAGCTATGCACAGATTGACCTGTCTTGACTTCTATATGCTTATGAGATCTGTGAAGTCTTTGTTCTGTCTCTATCTAATTCTTTCTTGGTTTGGTTGAAGCTACTTTTTAAAGAGAGCAGCTTATTGTGATAGTCACCTCTGACTTTTTCCTTTGAGTTTAGAAAAAGATCTCCAGAYACTGTTTCTGTCTGTCAGTGTAGCTTATTACTGTGGACCAGTATGTTTTGCTTTTCCAGTGTGTGGTTAGCCAGTGCAGGCAGGCTGATGCAAGCCTTTCAGGTGTGTTCCAAACAGATAATAATACATTTAAGGAGAGACCTTCACACAGGAGTTAATTTTGCCATATAGTGAATCAAATGGATGAATTGATTTGTGCTTCGGAGTCTGGCTTTATGTAACAAAATTAACGTCCAACTGATGTTGTGGCATAACAAGATGACTCACGTTATTTTCAATGTTCATATGTTTTTTTGCAATTTTCAATTTTACCTTTCCCTAATTATCACATTCATGTCTTTTAATTGGAGTCGTCCATCTCTTCTTCCTCCCTGACATAAAATGGCAGTGGTGAGCCGGTGATACGAGTTATTGCCAAAGTGATTACACTGTGGGACCAAGAAGAGGGAGAAGATCTCATTACAGCTTATTATGTTTATTACCCATTATGTGCTGGCAGTGTATTTGGCCATGCACAAACATAGTAAGAGAGTTGATATAACTACAACACATACAATATGAGGAAAAAATATAAGTTGTTGGGCATTTTTCTCTAAGCAGGTATTTTTTTTAAAAAAAAAAGGTAAGTAGAGAAGGGTGTTGTTGATATTATTAGGCAGTGTTTCTGTGTGTTAGAAAGTTCCTCCCTTCTGAGTGTAAGCACTGTAGCTTCTGCTCTTCTAAACCCCCCCAAGCTGGTCAGGTTTCACCTTGATAGCTCTCTAATTGAGGGGGTTTACTTTATTAAAACTGACTTAAAATCTTTTATGTGGCCTTCTTCGTTCTTGCCACACTTAATGAGGTGATCTTTTTTCATACAAATCCTACTGAGCTTACTATTTGTTGCTGTGTCCTAGTCCCTCTAGGCTTCTCTTTCACACTCAGTGCTGGAGCTCTGGAGAGCAGTTCAGCCCTTCCCTGTATTTCCTTCCTACACTTATTCTCAGATTTGCTCTTCAAAGAGTCTCTACATTGAGCAAAACATTGGAGCATAAGAATAACCCACTGTCCTACCTCCTCCAACCAGGACCAAAAGAACAGTACAGAGAAGAGTATAAGACCACAACAAGCATCTAGTGAAGCACTTCCCCAAAATACTCTCCCAAACAACATTTTTTTTTCTATTCAGAGATGCTGATTTATTTTTATAGGTTGTAGTCCATGATAGATTTCTCTTTTATGGACTTTTCTGTCTCCCCTTGACCTCACGTATAAGTTTAGCATTCATAACACCTTGTGGAAAGAACTTTCCCAGAATAGTTACAAACTGAACAACGAACAGTCTGTTTTTGTTTTCTCACTTGTACTGTACTGTTCTCTGCTGCTCCCCTGTGAAAGACAGTCTTCACAAGAAAGCCTCCTCAGAGGAATTCAACTGTCTCCTTTGAAAGCAACAGGAAAAAAATGAGAACAAAGTACAGTAGACACCCTCTGTCACAACAGAGACAAAAGCAGGGTTATCTAGACAGCAAATCAGAGCTGAAGTATTTAGCCATCCAGAACTGCCCCTGTAGAGGCTGAAGGGAAGACCAAAGGAGATTTGCTTGTCTCTGACTCTCTCTGTATCTCCTCTCGTTGTTCCATTTTTGGAATAATCATATTCCTGTAGGTGGGATGTAGATGGCAGTTTAGAAGACCATTGCTTTATTTCTTACTCTTACGCTTCTGCTGAGTTGGCTGCAGATTTCTCCACTTCCTTGAGCTTGCTGCTTCTCCTACCAGGCTGTGCAGCATGTAGTTCATGTAAGTTAGAAGGGAAAAAAAATCAAAATATTTTGAAATGCTGTTTAAACAACTACAAACCTAACCCTTTCACAAGGAAAAAAAAAATCAATACAGTGAACTGAAATCCTGTGTGTACCTAATGACTGAGCTTTTGTGAAAAAAGCTCTTGGACCTTTTGGGACCAAAAGTCAGTGCTTACGTGTTCCYACTTTTCTGCACTGTACAGCTGCCATCACAGAGATCAGATTTACCTTTGTCTTTTTTTTTTTTTTAAGTCAATATCCTGTGAATGAGAGATATTTTTGAAGCATTGTCTTGTGTGAACRTATATATATTTATATATATACTTATATTTGCAGAAGAGGTTTGTGTACATGTGTGTATATATGCATAGGCACAAGATTACTTACAGCTATCAAATTTTAGACTTAGAAAGCAGTGTATCRGGTATTAAATCTGTCATTTGTCCTCGTAATACTTGCAGGGTCTTACTGTGGTGCACTTATGGGGAAGAAAAATCTTATCTCATATTTTAAAAATAGGATTTTTTTTTCTTTAATAGCAATGTTTTGAGATTGCATAACGGTTCAAAATTCAGAATAAGTAAATGGAAAAAAGTTAAGCAGCTGGGATGGTGAAACAAACAKGTCTAATGAGATAAATCATGTACATCTTCAACTCACGGGAATGGATAATATAGAGCAAGCTCATACCTGTATGTTTGCTATGTATGTCAATTCAGGCATATTTGCAAAAAAGCTTCATATGTGGGTTCAGGCAGTGAATTATTATGTACCTACCTGTAAGTTATTTTTATTGCGTCAAATGGAAGGACTAGAGCAGACCTTTTATTACTCATGAGCACRTTGTTGAAGATGTGGAGATGTCAAGTATAATTTCAGCATTTGTTAATAACTGCTACAGTGCCTATTTTATTGTCTGTATAGAAAATCTGAAAGATTAATACTTATACAGCTTTATTTTTTGTATGACAATGATATATCCACAGTTAATTGCTAATTTTTTAAGACTAGTTTAATCCAATTCTAATTCAGTTGACAGTGCAGAAGACAAGATTCACATGTCTGACATTTGAAAAGCTAGGAGGGCTTTTATATGAGCAGATAACCTGATGTTAACTCTTAAGTTTTGACTTGCTGAGAGGCTCCAGTAGGCAAATAAAATTAAATAAAAACATTCATTTCATGTAATAGGCTTTGCGATAACAGTGGCATGCARTAATTCAGTGAAGCGTTGAATAGTTCTGCTCATTTCATTCTCAGGCATGTTGGGTAAAGTCAGAGTGGTGACGGATGAGCACCYGGGGTACTTTAGATTGTGAGAATATCTGATCTCTTTACGTGCCACTGTGGAACAGAAATAAGAAAAATGTTGGAGAGGTTCTATGCTTTTGACATTGCTCTCAGGAGGCTAGAGCGTACCAAGGGTTCTGCCTTTAGTTCTCTTATATTTTGGTCACGCGCTTACAGCAAAATCAGGCAAGAGCKTTAGCTCCATTCTTTCCTCATCTTCCTTTATGCACTTTCCGGCTGTCAGCGGTAATAACACCAGCATCTCTCTGTCGGTGAACGTGGATGATCCTTTGGACTTAAAACCTCCGTTCCTCCTGCATATGCGCTATCACAGTGCCTGACTTATTATCCTCCCCAGCAATGCTACAAAACTTGATTGTTTGTTGTGAATTTCCCCAGTAAAGCCGCTGCAATTCAGCTTGCGTTTCTGGCTGTAGCTACCCGCTGTTCTCCCAGCGGTCCAGTCACGCTGCTGCCAGTAGACTAGATAATTTTTCCCTTCTCCTGGTCTCTGAGTGTTTTAATCTGCATCTCTTTTCAAAACATCTCTAACAATGAGAAACTTGCATCTTTCTCTTGCTTTTGCTTGCAGTGTATTTTGGGACATGCCAAGCTGTTTTCTACCATATGCCATTTCCATAGTTATCTGTTTTTTTCTTTGTTTTAAAACAGTCTTAACTCATCACCTTCATTGCCAGTTCCTGCACTAAGAAAACATTTGCTTCCCTTTGTACCAAACTGACTTAGTAATCAGTGTAAATTTGCACCATATTTTCTAATCCTCTTTCTTAAGTTCAACTAGGTCTATTCATATTATACAATAATTATTGTTGTTTCATATTATTATTATTGTTGTTTCATATTATGTATATGAATAGTCCTAATTGTGTAATATGTATTATCCTACATGGGGACTGAAGAGTCAAATAAGTTTAAAAATCAGTAGTGTGTTATTCTTTATGCAATTGAGTCATTTTTAGTGAGGGTGTTTAAAAAATACGTCTGAGGAAGAAACTTTTCAGGTAAGTTGATAAAGAGTTGAAGAAAGTCACCAATTTTGTACTGATTAGTTTGCGACTGGACTCGAGCTATAGTTTGCAACTCTTTTTCTCTTCGATTTTTACAATCCAGAGCGCCTCTTGAGTTCAGTTTGTTTCCCCCCATGCCTTGACTGAGCCGCCCCTTTCCAGCCATCTTTATAATCGATTCCTCCCTCAGTCCTAACAGCTTTCTCTACGAAAGCACAAATGCACGGGTGCACTGTTGCTTGCCAAGAATTTGCTGATAGAGCTTGGAATATTAAGACAGACGTAAGGAAACCGCAGTTCACATAGAAAGGGGACAGCATTTAATTTCTTATTGTTTAGCATGTGTACCTCCTGTCTGTATAAATGCAATGGTGTAGTCTCATTAGGAGCTTTTCTTTAAATCCCTTCAACTGCAGAAATGCTGTGTGTTAAAATGATAGACATAAAGCAACAGAAGTATTGTTTTATCCTGTTTTAGCAGAGGAACTACATAAGTAAGAAGAGCTTCCCCCTGTATTATCTAAACACAGAAGTTCTCATCTCAGAGGCTGAATTTTCAATTTGAAGTCGTATATTGTGAGCACGCTGAAGCAAACTGAACGTTACTGCTCTTACAGTGTAAAAGAAAATGATTGCTAATACGTAGGACACTTAGCAGGAAACTATTATAACGTGCTCACTAGAAGGGCCAAGAGGTAGCATTGTAGTTAAAAATCAGGCAAGGCAGTTTAAATCTTCATGGAAGTCTGTGGTTGGCAGAGGATATTTTTGTCACATGTGGCTTCTTTGTCAAGCTTTTGCCAGCTTTGTGTTTCTATGGAGTTTGTATCTCTGAGGTTGGAATGTTAGCTATAATTTTTGATTCACTGTCTTACAGCTTCCTTTTGTAATCAAGGCTGTATAGACTACAACTCTGGAAGCCAGTCTTCAGGTACTGGAGAATCAGCATTATTACTTTTTCTTATCAGTTTGAATCATTCACTTTGACTGAATTGAATGGAATCAATCAATAATTTGTGTCTGGTTTTAAGAGGACAGAATTGCTGGGTAGCTCATTGACAGAGTGTTTCCTTGAGTATAACAAGACTCTTTCTTTCTTTTCTTTTAAATAACATTTTATCTTTTTATCCAGCTTTTCAGAATCAATTATTTTACTCTATGCACAATCCATTAGTTTCTGTGTGACTTTATCTCATTTAATCCTTGCTGACAGAAGCTGATTGGCATTTTACAGGGTGGAAGATAGTGGACATTCATTTATTATCTGTCATTTCTCAGTCTAGGCAATGTGAACCATGGAAAAGGATAGTTAAAACCTCCAGAAACACAGCCTTTATACATGAAACTAGTTAATATCACATACATGGAGAGGCAGCCTGTGGGATTTAATTGTGTTATTTCTTATCAGGTAGCCTTCGTTTTCACTCTGTTTCTGCAAGCATTTGTTCGTATGTCATTAGCTTTATATGAGCTAGTATAAAAAATTTTAAGGAAGTTATTAATTCAAAAAAAAATATTCTTATTTGTCCTAACTATTATTACCTTGCTCATTTTATAATCCCTTCCCCATTATGGAGAAGGGTTGCTGTGAAATGGCTGGCTGCTGTCAAATCTTTATGTATTGTAAGACAGGAAGGAAATACTGTAAAACCTTACTTCTACCTGCTGTCATCAAATTGGAAAGTAGGAATGTCCTTCACAGCAGAGTAACATAAGCTTCAGTACAGAGCATGAACTTCTGGGAAGAATTTGATTTCAGAAGTGGGAGGTATGTCTTTTTTTGGAATTTGTCTTTATACTGATTAGAAGCTTGCCATTGAATTAAATGTATTAATGGAGCAGCATTAAATGCAAAAATCAGCCCTGGAAGAAGGAACCTGGAGTGTGAATAACAAACCAGATTTGGAGATGCTCTTTGGTTGTTGTTTTTGGCAATGGGTGGTTTCAGGTGGATCAGTAATGCAAAGTGCTCTAAGATGGCCTTTCATTCATCACAGGAGAGGAAAGCATGTGGTGTTAACTGTTAGCAAAAGTAGTCTTTCAAACACAATCTGATTTAATAAATCTGTGAATGATTTACCATATGCTAATAGACACATGCAAGTCTCACTACTGAGAAACCTTAGGTTACAGTTTCCAAGCTCTGTAGCAGTAGGTGCTGGCGATATTGCTTTTTCCCCCAGCAGAGTTGGGAACTGTTTCTAATTACTCATTGGTTAAACTTTTCCAAACTGGTGTAGAAGCAGAGATTCTCATGATGGCTACTGAAAATATTTCACATTTGTGTGTGTATATACATACATACATACATACATATATATATATATATATATATAAAAAATTTAATTTGATCTTATTTTTCTAGTTTTGCAAGTTCCACAGTTTGGTAACTGTGAGGGCAATGTTCAGTTTTGCGTGTCTCATAACCCCTTTCAGTGTACAGCCTTTCATTGTTTTCCAGCTACAGATAAGCCTCCATCTCTTTTTTTTTTTTTTTTCTCTCTTCTTGCCTGGAAGACATGAGAGAGTCAAGCTTGTAACAAGAATAAATGGACATACTGCTTTATCAGATGTCAGAAGTGATACCTCTTGTGGTCCTTTAGAACTGATGTACAACTCTAGAGTCTTGCATATTTTGGGACAATTTTTAAATTGAATTTTTATTTCATATTTAATTCCTTTGTAAAACTCATTTTTTGGCCAGTAGCTCTTTATTCAACTACTGTTCAAGGGAATATGTATTATTTATATATTTAGTATGCATTTTTGTTCATTTCTATGCAGTAGAGGCTGCATAGAAGAGAAATATCTTCCTATTTAACATATGACATGCTTATGATGTGTGTTTATATATTTACAGATTAATATGTTTATGCTTATTGTGTTTCTGGTTGAGAATATTAGAAGTTTATTGTATTACAGTGTTTTTCATATTACCTGACTGAAAATCATAGAAAGGAGAAAGGAAGGCTGTATTCTTACAATAATTGCTTGATGTGACTTAGCTGTGAAGTTTAGCTTGAAGGCAGTTACTGGACAAGGTTAATACTCATAATTGAAAACCTATGGTTCACATTTTTGAAATAAGACACTCTGAATTCTGTATGTTCCTGTGCATGCCAAAACTGCATGGAAATAAAAACAGGTACACAAGCAAGTGATTCCTTGTGAGTTTTGATTTACCATTTCTGAATATAGTTTTTAACTGAATATGCTTTACAGTACTAGTGCACCCAGACTATGTCTTTGCCCATATCCCATATGTTTGCTCCTCTCGGATAAAGAGATTTTTCCTTTTCCTAATATCAAAGACAATCATTTTCTGTTGCTTGTGGCATTTATGCATAGAGATGAACAGCAAAATAAAACTCTTGCTATACTTTAAACTCCAATATGGTTGAAAGAAAGTAATACATATTTTATGTTTCCACAACTCAGCGGGATGGGACTTAAAACAGCAATGAATATTGAAAGTGCGATTTTTTTTTTTTTGAAATTCTAAGTTGACTTCCCATTGAACTTTTTTTGAGTTATATAACTGTTTTCATCTCCTTATTGAGCACGTTCATAATCCACTTCTAATAAAGCTTTCATAGTCCTTGGAGCCCTTATTTGTGTCGTATGGATGAAAAAGAACACTGTTGTTGTTCAAGTAGACCACCTGTCGGAAAGAAGTTTTTAATTGCTTCCCACGCGTGGGAACGCAGCGTAACAGGAAAGCTCCGCGCTCCCTGTGGAGCGGCCGCAGTGTGTGCTTCAGGGTAGCTGATCTTCAGCATAACTGGTCAGTTTTTGTTTTCTTTTTCAACCAGGTCTGAACAACGATGAAGAACGACCAATCAAACTACCAAAAAACCCCGTATTTTACGTAGCCTTTTTGTCTGAGAGCTCAAATCGCTTTGCAAACTCCTAATTCATCCTTTTTCAAGATAAGTGAACCCGTTTAGCTACAGATTAAACAACTTGACTGAGCTGAGACTGAGTTACAGAGATGGGAGTAAAACTGCTGCTGCTGTTAGTGGCTCTTGTATCTAGGGCTAGCTTCTCAGATGATGCAAATTGATGTGGCCAAGGGAAGGAAGAGTCAGGGAATCTCAAATCTACAAGAAAAATTTAGCTGAAGTTGTACATGTATTTCATGTGTGAAATAGCTACTTACTGTAACTCGAGGACATTGCCTTTAGGGACAGATTCTAGGCTAAGTTAAAAAAAACATATTTGAAAAACTATTGCAAATAAAAATGGATAAATAGGTAATTGCCATTTTAAAGTTTATTTAATCAGAATTTTCAACATGCTGTTGACTGTGATTCTTAGAACTTATGGCGATGTCTTTACAGTGTTAGTTTGCCTGTACAACAGGAGATGAAACAACTTTGCATATTTTACTGATATTTTATATTCAGAGAGCTTTAGCTATCTGATACTTGTTTTCTGCCTGCCTTCTATCTGGGCACAGTTTAGGAATGAAGCACATATTTTCTGTGGAAAGTTTTCTCTGGAAAGAAAATGGACCAATAAAGGCTTTTGTTACTAATGAAGTGTACAAATATTATTTACAAGATGAGGATGCTTTTTGATACCCCGTGGTTTTTTTCATAACTAATTACATTTCTTAGTCATTGTATCTCTTCCAAATTTACAAGCATTTATTTTTTTAGATCTATCTTCACAAGAGAAGAAACTATTTCTATCCTGTTGTCTTGACATTACAATAATTTCTGCTTTAAAACAGCTTCCTCCATACACTACACAGCTGATGAGAAAGGAGGTCTTTTGAATTTAAGTTTGTAAATCTGGTAGTTTGAGGAAAATATAGGAGCCTTTTTCCCATAACAAATAAAATCAGTTTGTTGGCTTTACTGAAGAAAAAATAAGGACCATGAGTTAACAAGATAAAAACCTACAAAAGGTAATTATTTCATGTAGTGAAACATATAATAATGTTAATATAGTGTGGAAAAAATTGTTTCATAATATAAATAAAATAGAATTAAATGGGTTTATTTTTTCTGTATATATTATCTTCCTCAAAGATGCACAAAAGAAGGATTGTACAACGCATGAAGTATTAAGGAACTGAGAAACATCATGACCCCCTAGTTCTCTTCCCCAATTTGAGTGTTCTGGTTAATGCTGCAGAATGCAACTTTGTGGATTAGTCCATCCACTAGCATTTGGAAAGGGAAGATTTAGTGAAAGCTAATAACTTATTTCTTTCTGATTTTTGCCTGTATTTTGTGCATTAAGGCAAAATGTCCAATAACCTTTATGTGATACTCTTCTAAATTTGTTGAAAATATTTCCATTTGTTCTGTTATTACAGGCTATTGCAAAGGCTAGAAAATAGCATCTGTGTGATAATTACTACATCTAGGTATATCACAGCTATATCCTGAAGATAAGTGCCTATGCCCATTCTCTTGTCATCGCTATTCCTTTGCCATTTAGACTCAAGTGAAAATGGAGCATGTTCTGTTGAGATATTTCATTGCTTAAGGTATTATAAAAATGGAATCTACAGTCGGTCGTGCCTAAATATAGAGAGTTTTGTGAGAAAATGCCACGTTAATTTACTGAATTAATTTCTATTATTAGAGACTTTTCAGAACATTAGTGACTTGGAGTCAAGTAGCTCATTAATATTTTACATCCCAGAGGTTATTGTGAAGTTTAGGCTAAAGGGCAAATTGCTGTGCAGCAATAGGAATGTGGGCTTCCTCTCCGAAAAGCTCTGGATGGTTTTTCTGCTAGTAGGATCTATAAACAGAGGGAAAATGCATGTAATTATTTAGAACCCTTGCCTAATTAACAGTGTAAATTGCTTTGGACTAACATTAATTTCTTCTGCTTGAATGCATAATTCTAAATTATGAAAATGTTTTATTGTTTACTCCACTGCTAAATGAGAGCTGCTAGGCAAATGAGCCAGATTAGAGCGAGACTTTTTGTAGCACTGTGTTCAGGCATCTGCTGTCGTATCTGGCTTGGATGAAGCACGAACTTAAATCTGAGTTTAAAAGGTTCACTTCAGCAGAGTGTCTGCCTCCAGGCTTACGTTAGATGAGATAGTTGGCCGCTACCTGAGGTTTTATTAGAAGATTTCCAGAACCGTCTTTCCCTCAAGACTGCTTGCCCAGGTTCAATGATATCAGTGAGGGTAAATTCTGGGATACGCATCCTAACAGCTTGCTTGACAACGCTGCAGCCGGCTGAAGAAGTCCGCCGTAGGCATACAAGACTTTAAGCTCTGACGGGCCTCTTTTCATTGCAGCCAAGCAGTTGTCTCCTGTGTTTCTTCTCTTCCATTTCCAACCAGAGCAGTAGTCTCCTCTAGGGGTTATTGCTAGCTCCAGCCACTGGAACTGAGCTCAGAAGCGTTTTAAGTGTAATTATAATACATCTCCTTTCATTTTTCTTCTAACATTTCGGGCATTTCAAGGTGTATTTCACAAATGTGAGAGTAGTCTCCTGTATAATCACAAACACCAGATGACAAGTTGCACAGGCATTTCTGAGGATGTTTAACTAATATTTGAAAGAAGAGAAATATAGAGAGACTATTTTAAGTCAGACTCTTCCTAATTGACCTACAGCAGCCTCAGCAGCATGCCTGATGGATGTTTCTATTATTAAGACTTGTGTGGCTGTTACTTGCTGTTTTTGCTCCTGATTATGTACATTGGTTACTTTTGAATTTAGCTTTTTGAGAAGACATTTGAGGTCCCAATTTTCATCTCATCCATGGTACTTTTAGATCAGTGTCTGAATTAGGTAATCAGTGCAGGAGCACAGTCCTTTTGATCCTTATTCTTCTGAGAATGCTCCTAACCAGCACCTTTTGATTTAGAGATGGCTTCTTATTTGCAGTAGAAGAGTCTCCAGGCAGATGGTTCTCAATGAAGAAACAATCAGTTTCATTCTCAGGGTGACTGTGGTTTTCAAGATGACTGTCGATATTGTTTAATTATTTCACCTCTTCCCCTCCTGCTATTTGGAGTTTTACTGTGGAATATTGACTGGCTGAAGGAAACTTGTGCTTCGTTATCTATCATTAAATTGGCACTTAGATGCGTTCAAAGAAGATGCCTATCTAGGTAGGTCTGTGCTTTCATTCCTGAGCATGTGGTTTCCTAGGGTGCCCTGCTATCTGCTCCTGACACTTTGGGAAACTAATTTACCTCTAGTCAAGAAGATTGCACTTCGCTGACTCAGGAATTTGATTTTCATAGTTGCCAGAATGAGCCAGAGCTTCCCAGAGAAACCTCTAAAATGCCTTTCAAGTGTGAGGTACTCGAAAATGAACATTCATGTCCTTGATTCACCACTCTGAGAAACAGGAGTGTGTGCTGCTAGCCAGGTTGCTTGGGCTGTGTCTATACTCGTACCCTTCTAATGCTGGGAAACATGGACTAGCTACATCCACACCACCTAGCACTTAGCTTGTGGTCTCCTCTGGACCCCACATAGTGTCCCTGGTGTCAGGACATAGGTTTGTGTGTGTGTTTTTTCTGTTCAAAGTGTCTCAGGTAAAGTAAAATGTGTTCTGTTTCAGTCTATTGTACAGGTTTTTTCACAGCATAAAATAGAGACTTGCTTGTTTCTAGGGGTATTCTAGTATGGGTGTGATGGGAAGAGGCATTAGATTTTGACAAGAGATGAGAGAGTTTTCAAAACCCACTCGGGGCAGTGTTAGAGGCCTAGAGTGCTGGTAGCGATGGTGCAGTCGGGTCCTGCTTCTACTTGGGACAGTCCCTTTAAAATCCTGTTCCCCAAACCAAGTCTGGATATTGCCCCAGTGAATATTAGGAGCTAGATACACAGATATATGAGGGAACATGCAAACTGGGAAGGAGTCTGGATGATCTGCGGTGCACTGTGTGAGCTGTCTGCCTGGCTTTATTTTATTTAGCAGTATAAACATCACTATAGACATACCTTTAAAGTCACTGTCTGGCTAGAAAAGATTAGGGTGTGAACTTGATAAAATGTAGGAAAAGTACTTGAACATAAAGAAACACAATGAGAATATAACAAAATACATTTATTAAGAGCCAACATTAAGATCTACCAAGAGCTTAGTGCTGTGTTTAGGAACATTTCAGGACGTTCAGTGGCCAGTAACGCTAAGGGGACTGTTCCATGCCATTCCACTGTCCAAATTGTGTAAAAGTGGCAGCATTACATGCTGCTTGTCTTATTATTATAATCTATTTTTACTGGGTAACAAATGAATAGAAGAAATCCTCAGAAAAGAACCTGGCATCCTATTTTTTTTTTGTTCTGTTTTTCAACTTATTGCTATCATTGTATATCAGTTCCATATGCAGTGAGAATGAGAGGGAAGCATTGTTAGGCTTGTCCAACAAAAAAGGCAACAGAAAATCTCGTTGAAATGCAGGTTTCATATCTCTGCATTGCTGCTCTGCTTACACTGCTATTGTGTTCTTTAATTAGCCTATTCTTTCTTGCCTAGACAACTCTCTTGCTTTTTGGGCCCAGCTTGTTTAGTTTGTTGTAGTATGCCATATAACATAAGAAACAATTGCTGTACAAACATCTTATTAGCCTTACAATTTTTGGTTTCTCTGGCATTTATAGAGACCAAATTTGACACAGCGATATAAAAGAGGAGTCTTAGGACTGTTCAATGCCCTTCTGCTTCTCCTTTTTGGGGACTATTGCATGGGCTTATTTATCTCAGAGATGAGGAGGAAGAGGAGCTGTTTATGCAGCCGTCCTGAAGGGCTATAGCTGTTATAGCAATAGCAAATTATCAAGAAGAAAATGATTATCTTTGGCAAAAAGGAACCATGTTGTATGCTGACTACACCTTAACATGGCTTCTGTTAATTTAAATGTTAGTGTGAGGGAAAGCTGAGTATATCTGTCTCAATTCTGATTTGCGTGTATTTGTTAAAGCTAAGATCCAGAAAGTGTTCTAGTAGTAAGTAATGCCAGCTATCAAACGGAGGACAGTGTCACGTATAGAGCATGGAGAAGGTTGCAATGCTATAGAATTTTTTTTGATTGACTCTCTGAACAGTTTAGTGAGTGTGAAATTATGCAAACCTAAAACATAGATAAACAATTCTACTCTAAAATAACAAGAAAGAGCAAGACATAGTGCTTATGTTATCAAGAACTATAGTTTGGGTACTTAATCTTTTTGACAATAGTTCAATAAGATGAGAAAACAAAATTTCGTTCATTATTGCTTTCATGAAGCGGTCCAAAAATCAGAAAATTTTTCCATTTTATGAAATTCATACTTTTCTTGTACACTTGAGAGAGTATAATTGGCTCTGGTTTTGTTTGTTTTCTCCTTCTCTGTACTATTACTTATTTGTTGTATCTGCCCATAGCTGAGCTTAACTAACATACTTCTAGTGTTGTAATGTCAACTGAGTAAGGATGTGGAAGTAATTTGAATTTGGGAGAGGAGATGGGCACATAATTTTTTCTAGTTTTTAATTGCAACCAAAGTATATCCAGTAGTTTTGCTAGTTAAAATCAGTAATATTCAGTCCTAATCTTCTTAAAGAGAATCTGAAATAATCATATGTGGATAATACTCTAAATATAATGTAGCCGTTTTAAGCACTAGGATCACATAATATTACCCTATTATATTGATGTGAGAAGAGGGATTGGAAGCAGAAAATAAAACCTTTGTAACAAATTCAGCAACATTTTCTTATGTTTTCAGTCTCCCTTTTCCCCTCCAAAATTGACTTAATTAGTGCCAAAACTCTTGCAACTCTATTAGTTGTCTATACCAAGGGTGTATTTGTGGTTCATGGTCAGAAGATATGAAAGTCAGAACCTTCGTTGGAAAAACTCAATTATTGCCTGAGATAGACGAATGAAACAGTTGTTATGCTTTCTTACCAGTAATATAACTGCAAATTCTGTTCAAAAAGGGGGGTTTTGTGCCCAACATAAGAAGAAGAGAAATAAAATCTTTAGTGATGGGGTTCAGAATTACCTTGAAGGTAATTCCTGTCTGAAAGGTTAATGCAAATGTTACTCAAAATTATTGATTTTTCTAGTGGAAAACTTTGTGATATGAAGAAGCACTATTATTGAACCCTGAAAACAATCAAGGCTCCATTTGGCTAAGAATTCCCTATTCTTAGAACTTTCAGGTTAGGATTTATTTATTTATTTATTTATTTTTCCGGCTTAAGGCCTTTGTGTATAGATTTGCTGGCCAAGTGTAAGCTCCTCTCCTGTGCATACTGTGGTTGCAAACCTCTGGTCAGACCACTGTACCATGCTTGTAAGCACACCTGGGTGCTCAAGCTCTACTGCATTCAGAAGCATAGTTGTTTGTGTCTGAGGTCTGGAGAAAGTTGGATGGCATGATCTTGTCTGTGTGCACATACAAATTCAATAGTTTAAATACCAAGCCTATGGGCTTTGATGTTAGTTAACTTCTGTGAGGTTTGAGGCAATCAAAGCTTGCTTTTACTTTGTTTAGTTTGTTTCAAAAGCTGGTCTGAGTCCCAGAACCAAAGCAGATGCCGTCAAAACAGTCCTATAGAAAGAAAATAAGAAGAAAATACTGAAAGTAATTCTGTGATCATCCTTAGTAGTCATCTCATGGCAGCATCTAATTTTTGTCGCTGCTCCAGAATAAATCTGTACATGTATCTCTACACTAAGTATTCTTCTGTATTTATCAATATGCTGCATACTTTATAACCACGGAGAGTTGAAGTTCTGCCTATAATGAAACATTGATACATGAGACCCATGAGACACAAGTGGCATGCTGAGTTCCCTGTGCACTCTGTTTCTGTGACATTACAGAGCAACTTTGTGTTTGATCTCCAGGCAGTGCCTCATTTTTCGGAAGATTAATTTCAAAATAGGTACCTTATTATTTTTGTGTTCAGTGTCTGTAGCATTCTACAGCACCGTACAAATACCTAGGAAGATGTTTTCCTTGCTGCAAAAAAGTTACAAGTTAATGGGAGATGTGGCTAAACAGGATAAGGCTATAAACAGGACTGGTGTGGGGAGGGGATTTGGTTTTGTTTTCAGTCACAGTTATGTAGCTAGATTTTTTTTTTTTTTTTTTTTTTTTTTTTTNAAAGCTTATGTTTACTGAAAGCATCCAACCAGTCATTGAGGATTTTTATAAACAGGCTTTCAGGATCATTAGTTTGTGCATTTGTATGAGACTTCACATCAGTAAAAACTGATAGATGTTCCAGTCATAGATATTATGGTGCAAGTGAAGGTCACATAAATCTTTACCTTGTTGATTTTTAGAAGTCTTGGGTAGCAGGTACTTGATGCTATTTTACTTTCATGACACAGGAATTCTCAGGCCTAAGAATAATCCATCAATCTGAGGAAAAGGACAAGTGAGTAAAACTACTCTCCCTGTGTCCAGGAGAGGCTGTTTGACTTGAATATTGCTCTGCATATGTCTTGCTGTTTATCTGTGGCTGCACAAGGCCACAAGTCTTTGACCTATTTCTGTCTTAAGCCCTAGGATCTTCTTATGCCCAGGCCAGAACAAATGAGCTCTATCCAGGAGCCACGCAGTTATCCGCCAGGAAAGACAATGCCATTTTCTCAACCAAGATAAAACACAAGAGGTCGCTAGTAACCTCAGGAATATTTTCCTACTCTGTCTCAAAGTTATATGGGTTATATATTCATCTTCCATTGGCTATAGGATAAGGAAAAGATATGGGATAATTATATAGAAACCTGCAAAGGTAGAAAAAGGCCTCATACTGTGTGATACCCTCTGGATATATCAGATCTCTCTCACAATCAGTGTTTTGGACCTAAAAATGTCTGGCTGCTAGAAAAATACTAGAATAAAAAAAAATCAGGAAGTTGCTTCAAAATGAGAAAACCATTTTGTTTTTCCAAATGCTGTGGTTATTTTGATGTTCATTGCTCTCCCAGGAACCCAAAATAATCTCTTGGGCTTTTGTACTAGGTAACCAGAATAGCTTTCGTATCTTATGTCTGGAGCAAGTCTTTCAAGCATCTCTACTAATGGGAAGGAAATGATGATAAATATGGTAATAGAGATTAAAAGTTTAAAAGGATGGGTTTTTCTGTGTTTGTTTTGTTTTTTGTAACTTGCCTTTAAAAGGAAAAAGAAAGGGTATACTTCAGTTCTTTCTCTGTGTTATGTTAGGTTGGCTTAGTTGCTTTTGCCAGAAAGTATATAAATGAAAGTCCAAGGGAACTGCTTGGCTATCCCGACAGAGCATATCTCCTTTAGAAGTGACCTTGCACAAGACTGGTATCTCTGCACCTTTCTGTTAATGCATCAATGCAGATAAAGCATGGAAGTAATGAACAAAATGCTAGCCTGTAGTACAGATAAAGAGAATTTAATCTACATCTTATCTATTATTTGTCTGTCTGTGTATAATCAACTCACAATTGAATAGATGAATGATCCTAACTTTCCTTTTTAATTTTCTCTGCTTTTATTTGGTAATCAGTTACTGCTTGGGCTTTCTGTGCTATTAAATGGTATTGTGATCATTTAATTCAAATATATGATATAGTGACATAAAGCAAATCATACTACTTTTCATTTTAAGTTATGAATATATTAGACTTAAAGAAAAGTCTGACACACTTAGTTAGAAATATTCTATTGATCCTGAAATTCAACTTGCTGTGTGTAAGAAGCCAGGCATATAAGCACATCTATTTTCTTTTCTGCTATCTAGTGGGCAAATGTTAAACTTAGTACTTTTTATACAGGTTTCCCAGCAAATAAGTTTTATCTCTGTGCTAAATTTTCAAAATGCACTTTGGGTAAACACATCACTTTTCCTGATAGTACCATTTTATGGCTCACTTTGGATGTGATAGAACCTTCACTTCATAGAGGAACCATGATTTACAGCATCTTCTTGCATTTATTTTAATGACTATTTTTAAAACGCCGCAACATGTTCTGTATTCATGAATATTTTGCATGGATTTATGTAGATTAGCACCAGTAGAGGAGAAATAAATATGCTTTATTTATTTATTTTTAACACACAACACTGGAAAATTGTTGAATGCAAGATAGCTGGGTGTTTTGCAGAGGGAGGGTAGATTAAACTTTCCCATCTGTAACTTGACTTATCTGTGCATTGCTAATAGATGTGGTCCCATAATGGTGTAATTCATGATGCAAAAGTTAGAGTACCTGTTGCCAAACACTCAGATTGACAGATCAGCAATCAATGTTTTCCGCTTCAGACAGTTTGTTCTTCAAGCTGACTTTCTTGGTGTTAAAAATGTTGCAATACTTCTGCTGTTATCTCAGTTTTCAGTGACATCACTGCACAATGCTGTAACAAAACTAAATATATCTGAGGTATTGAAAAAGTCCTTTGACATATGAGATATTCCAGAGAAAGTTTGTTTTTTATTTCTTTAAATAAAAGTTTCAGGGTGTTTTTCATAAACAAAAAGGGTTTTCAGGTATTATCAATTTAATCTGTACTTTTATAGAGAATGATTTCTTTTATAAATGTCTCCAGTCTTCATTTTAAGACTAGATGGGTCATCTGCCTGTTCTAATTTGAAGGCAATCATAATCTTGCGCTACTGTTAAGAATATTTTGCTGTCTCATTTTCTGGCTAAGAATTTTCCAAAATATACCTTGTTATGTATGTTGTGCAGCATTTTGTGATACCGTCAATTACATGATTTTTTTTTCATGCAGTAATGGTAATTGCGTAGTAATTTTCATTCATTTTACTACATCTATGCCTAGCAAACTCTGTCTCTTTGAAAGTGTAGCATATGTGTCTTGTGAGTTCATGTAATTTGCAGAGCCCGCATAGGCTAACACTTCAAATTACCATTACAGGATCCCTGTATCTGGATCACTGCAGCCACTGCTTGTGATATAAGCTTTGTTCCACTTTATTTTTAGCTCTTATTTTTCTTATTCCTATAGCTAGAAGGGGCACTATTTTTCACGAAATTTCAGCAATATATTTTATGGATTAGAATGCTGCACTCATGTACAATTTATGAATTTCTGAAACCTAGATTTGGAGTGACACTTAAATGCAGTGCTCATTTCTCAGTCTATGTTCAGACAAGAGAAACTTGTAAATAGAATAAACTCTTATTAAATTTTAATGGATTGAACTCGATATATTTGAGCCCAGTTTTTAGCTCTGCAATAGACTCCTCAGGGCACTTCAGATAACTTTTTTTTTGGGGGGCTGAAATTACAAAAAGTTGAAATAAAAAAAATGGCTTATCTGCTCTTCTTGCACCTATTGGAACTGCTTTTGCCAGTCATTGTCTAGCAAAGACAAGTAGAAAATGATCCCATTTTATAAATAGTTCTCATGAGTCTCATAGTCAGTTGATAAGTTTTGATCAATAGACTACCAGTTGAAAAATGCAGCTGGTGAGTACATTGCTTACAACCTTTCACATTTGCTTTCTACTGAAATATTCAAATCTATCATCTGTTGTATTTTTATAACATCTAGTAATGTGTTAAATTTACAAGCAATTATCGGGAGATTAACCATAAAATAAAAAGCAATGAAGAAGACTGTTCAGAAATTCTTGGAAGAGTGACTGATACATGCTCATGCATTTCAGAGAAGGTGGAGAGCAACCGTGGAATAAGGCCAGGATAACAGCCAATATGACAGGACAGTTTATGGCATCATTTTTTTCTTTGTGGATTATACATTGTTTCCAGTGCAGAGTTAGGGATATGAAATCAGAAATAGTTTAACGTCTCTTGGTGATCTCTGCCGTGATAACCATAACAAATATAAGCACCCATCAATAAAATCAGTTTTGAATATACATGAAGCATGATGGATGAGCAGTTTGAGTTACGACATCAGGAGCTGGGTGCTCACTAGAATTCCTGCTTCTTTAATACTTCTTATATAACACACACAACTTCCACATGAGGTTAAGATAAAAGGGACAGTAGCCAATGGATCAGTAAAGAGGTATAGTAATGGAATGTACATTTTGGTGAATTGAAGAGATTTAAGATAGTGCAGTAAATGGGTAGATAATCTGTAATACAGAGCGCGACAGAGGAGCTAGAATTCCTAATATTGTTAATGAAGGCCAAAAATTTAGACATAAAAATTATATGAAACTGCTCATAATATTTGTGAAAGCAAATTTAGGGAGTTACATGTTTCTAAATGTTCAGAGTGAATAATGCTGAGATACATCCATCTGTTATTTGACATCCATTTCCTAAACACTTTTTTTCAGCAGCCACGTGAGCTTTAGTTTTGTGGGCATAAAACTTTGTTAGTCTTTCAATCTGAGTCTCGCAGTAATCAAATAAATCCCATAGGGGAAAAAAAGGAGGAGGAACACAGATTTTGAAGACAGGCTTACAAGCAAAAGGTCAGGTAGGTCTTTTGGTTAAAGAGTGACTGAGGTACAGAGTAACTTCGGTGTTTGTGTTGTATGTGGCAAATAAAGAGTTCAGAGCAACAGAAATAGATACTTGCTATTAAGGATGTTTTTGTTGCCTAAGGAAAGACTTAAGCCTTATTCCTAATATTTCAGAGAACTGTGAGGTTCTAACTATAACAAGTGCCATTATTAGCGGTGGAGCACAGCTGATTGCATGAAACACTGAACTTTGTAAATGCTCTCTTTAGAAGTATACAGCTAGATAAAAAAAAGGTAGAATAAAGTCAGACATCAATAATAAGGATATCTAGTTAGGACAGATGCAGACATGTCTTGATCTTGAATAGCATCAGAAAAACAAACCTCGGAGTACATAAAAGACAAATATGCTACCAGTAGATCTGCATTACACTGTTAGACATTTGTACACGCATCTCTCTCAGGGCTGAAAGAATGCTCATACTTTGATTTAATAGGAAATACATTTAAGTAGATTTTTACCCTAGTGTTAGTCTAGACTTAGCATTAGACCCTGCAGGATGCACAAATGAATGGTTGAATCTGTCAGCTACAAGAAAGCTTGAAGGGATTGCTGCTGGTCAAGAGAAAAAAGGAGGGAAAAAACACAGAAAGCTGGTAGTTAAATATCACTAATGAAACATTACATGAACCATTGTGTCTGTACTAGAGCTCTGCATCACAGGCTGGATATTGCCAGTAAGACTCCTTGAACTTGAACTATAGATTTGATTAAGATGCTAAATAATTTTAAAGATACTAATTAACTTTTCTGTTTTTGCCATATGCTGGAATTTTTCTTTTAGTAAGTCCCAGGCTCTCAGATCAGTTGAGCAGAAATTTTTTGAATACATGATCATAGGAACATTTTCAAAGTCAAGCAAGCAATAAAATTTGAAATTGAACTCTTTATTTACACATACATTTTTTTTATTAGAGACATATTTAATCAAATTGAAGAATAAATATTGGAAAGCAAAAGTTGAATCCACTGCATTATCTTTATTCAAAGTTGAAATACTGCAGCTGAACTTTTACCATTTAGTTGTGTCTTTCAGTACTCCAAGTGATTTTCAGTTTGCGTTTCTGACATTTATAGTAATGCTGCTGGCTAATAAGATTCTATTGCTAAGGGAGAAGCTTTTGGTGTTGTGTGCGTCGGCTTGATACAGCAGAGCTCCCCTTGTTAGAAATGCGCTTTTAATCAAGTAAGAGCTAGTACAAACACATCTTTGCTGTTGCTGCTTTTGTTAATATATAGGCAACCACACGGCTTTTACAATTAGTAAATAATGTAGTGTGTGACAATATACCTGGTATTTTTCAGAGCTTTGAAAAAGCTTACTCCATTTCCATGGAGTCTTTGGGTGAACATTTGTGCTGCCTTGCATTCACTTCTTATCTTGTAGCTTCCAATTTCCATATATTCCTTGGACGTTGGCATAGCCAAGGATCTTTCTACCCTGCGTCAGCCACAGAGGAGAGTCTCAGCTGTATCAGCTGAGCAGCTATTTAAGTTAACATGACTGACTTTGCATGGAATCACATGAGGCGTGATTGAGCAGTGCTTCTTGCTTGCTGTCCTGGTATGAGCAGGGATATACTGATCTGTCACACCTGATTCTGCACCAACTACATGGCATGTGCCCATAACTCTGACGTTTGTATGTAACTCCTTTAGCTGTGCTTCTAGCTTTGTTTCTAGCTAGATTCCTAGCTCTTGCTTATGGATAGGGAAATTTTTAAGACAGGAGCTCTGACTTGGAATCCCATCTCAATTCTTATTAAATTAATATGAATAATTTAAATTATAAATGTGTTGCTAAGTTTGCTACTTGGAAGTTGTTACCTAATGGTCTAATTTTGCTATCTAAATAAGTAGAAAGATGGGCAAAGTTGAAGATCCAGCTAGTGGAACAAATGTCTATTGTGGTAATATGCACAAGGAAAAAGTGACATTCGTGTATGACTAATTCTGATGTATGAAAACACCTTGAAAAATATGCAGAGGTGGGAGAGAGGCAGCATTTGAATTCAGTTTTGCAATTGTAATCAGGAACAAAAAAATCTTTCTGAGAAGAAAGCCCAGATAGTTTTAGATCATTTGAAACTTCAGAAGGAGGAGAGAGGTCAGACGAAGGGGTGTAGTTCTGTAGACTTTTCTCTGAAGAATGCCAAGAGCCATAAAGAGAAAAAGAGTACAAGTTGAAAGGAACACAGGGAAAATGAAGACTGTATGGGAGAGGGAAGAATTGTAAGGGAAGAATTGCTCAAAGCTCTGAGAGATCTCATCTGTGTATGCTTGTGTACAGCAGAGTCTTCAGAAAAGAGTTTTCTAGTGTATATGTCAAATCTAAACAGCTCCCCTCTCCCTGCCCCCAGTGCTTGATAGCTGATTTTCAAGCACATTGCAAATGAAGTAATCACGCATACTTCACATTTGGTTGGAACTGGATGTGCTGCCTGAAGCTTCATTTTCGGTCAAATTCGGAGCTTCAATTAGAGAGACCTTCTTGCTCTGAATTCATGCTCCGAGTTACTTCTGAGAAACATGAGAGACCTGGAATAGCTTGTCTAGTTAAAGAGCACTTCACGCTCTGTGAAAAACAGATTCCAGCAAGGGGTGAGATAGACGCTCAGCTAGTTTTTCTGACAGCAGCTGGTTCTGAAGTGCTATTCCTAGGAGTTTACAGTAAATTCAGTTGAAAAGAGAGAACTAGAATCAGTGCTGCTTATTCCTCAGGTGCATTGCACTTCATGTAGCCGAGAAAAAATTTAATATTTAAAAGTAGATAAATAAACTATTGTTATTCTGTAGTTCATGAGACAGCTTTGTAAGTTGGGGCAACCCTGAGAATGCTAAGATACTAAAAGCAAAAGACGGTGATGTAGAGTCCACTTCTTGAACAGTAAGAATTGGTAGAGAAGAAGAAATCATCCATCCAGACTGAGTCCTCTTAAAGGGTGGTTGTACAGAAAAAGAAAATGGATATTTTAAGTGGAGAAAGTCTATACAATATTGGACAAAGTATACATAGAAAGTGCTTGTGTTTCATTGGACTTTTCTATTGAAGATCAAGGATCATGCTGCCTTAGAATGGGGAACTGGACAGCCAAACTTCTAGAAATGTCCATAAGGTGCAAAATAATCATTTTCGCTAGTACCCACAGTAGTCCTACAAGAGCTAAATGTCTTTCTCGAAGTTCCTAGTGCATTGGTTTTACTCGGTTTCATTTGCAAGTACATATCAATGTTTTAGCTTAGGTGCACACAAGATTCTAACCTTTGCTATTGATTTCCAGATGGATAAGTGAAATCTAGTTTCTGTCCTCTAGTGCTGTAGTCAACAAGAGTTCTCCTATTCACTGCACTGCTCGTCATACTTTGTCTTCATTTGGCTCCTGCTGATGCTCTGGGCTAAAATTGGGTGAAAATGCATTCCTAATACCAAAGTATTACCAGTAATTTACTGTTTTCTAGTCACAGGTTGGAGATGAGATGCTATTTTAGCCACTTAATAGCTAGATGTCTGGTCAAAGACTCATTTAAGTTCTTTCCAAAATCAGTGAGGAGGTAGAAAGCAGTTAATTCTATTTATTTTAATGACAATCTTTGGCACTTGTAGAGAATGACTGGCCTGCATTTGTCTTCACCTCTACCATTGAGAAGGATTTTAAGATTTGAGCCAATTTAAGGATGATTAAAATCAAGTCACCTGAAGTGTGACTCATTCATGCTCTTAAAAAGTAGGACAAAACGGATAATAAAAATAATGATGTATGTGTATGAGAGATCTGACAATAATGATGTACGTGTATGAGAAGTCTAGCAATACTGAGTCTCACATACTGAATTGTGAGTCTACAAAGAAGTAAAAAGACCTGTATTATACCAGATGTGTTAGAAAACCAATTAGATACTCCTGCATGCCTCTCCTGTAAGAGGACACTCAATGAAATTAAGAGGCAACGTATTTAACATAGAGAAGAAGCAGTATTTCATTGCTAAGTTGTAATTGTCAATATTATATTCAACAGTGGAGAGCTCAACAGATCAAAGTGCCTTGGAGGATACTAGGAGTAGTAACTGCAGCTTTACTCAGGAGGGGGAAAAAAAGGAGTGAGGGAGATGCTAATTCTTCAAGGCATAAAATGTCATTAGATAAAAATTTTTGTCCATGGCATACCATTGTAGTTATGAGCACTAACAAGATTTTATGCCTTGCTATGGAGGCATATGTAATTGCTCAGGAGAGGATAGTTATTCTACACAGTGTTATGATAGTTTTTATAGTCTAGCTGCATTCATTTAAAAAAATGATGCAGAACATAAAATATTTACTCTGTTCATGACTTTGTGTAGCATCTCCCAACTTATGAACACCCCCACACATACATACATATTAGTGTGTATTTATAAATTCACATATAAGTTCATTAGAATTAATTAATATCCATATGTTTAGAAGCCTAAATTCATACTTGAGTTGTCAGATTTACAGAAGTCTCATAATTCTAAGATGTTTATGAAAGTTAGAGAAAACTGAGATAGAAGAAATTTTCATGCCCTCATAAATATATCCATACATGGTTTTTAGGTCCATTAAGTTAGTCACATAGAATAAAAAAATAGTAGTATTCTGGATAAGAAAATGCTGACCGACCTCTCTTTGTAAGGTCCTGTCACTGAGGACATGTAACACAGCTTCAGAGAATGCTTGAAATAATCTGATTTAATTCTGTTTTTGATTAGTAAAGCCTGTGTTTATGATGAAAATGAATATCAGAAATCATAAACTCATTCTCACTGAAGAAAACAGCAGTATTCTTGCACATCCCATCCCAGCATGTTAGTGAATGTTGGCACAGATTCATGTTAGCCCAAAGGAACTGACAGGTGCTGTGTAGCTCTGAAAAGTCAGACCACAGGGATGTTGTCTGATGGTCCTGTGGCTCCTTTAGCAACAGCCATGTCTCGTGGGTATGTTTTACTGCAAGCTGTGTAAGGATGATGCTGAGAAAAAGGAGAGAGGAGTGTATAAACACTGCCCTGAAAACTGTTGTTCACTGCAGAAAGGACATGAAGAGGCTTTGGGGTCTGCCTGCTGCTTGGGAACACAGGGCAGAAGGGATCAACCCAGGTATCTGCTAAAGTCTGTGAGATCTTTAGTAAGTCACTGGTCCTGCAAGACTACCACGAAAGAGGGAGAATACAGTATGCATAAGGGCTAGCAATAGCTTTTATGTTACTGCATAATTCCAATAAGTATCCAGCACATATCCAAAACTTTGGTGTTTCTTTATGACTGAGCAAATGTATATAGTAAATTCTAATGTTGAAATTAAAAATAGTCATTCTCATTTCTTTTTAGGTTTACCCAATGTATTGCCAGGAAGATGCATAGTTTTCTAATTATTTTTACTATAGTGAAACTACTATTTAATCAGGCTAATACTGGATTTTGTTTTGGTGAAGATCCTGGATTTTTGAGGTTTTAGGGAGTTTTTTTTGGCCCGTGTAAGAATGACACAATACTTTCTTAAAGAGGAACACAGGATCAGATTCCTCTTCTATTTCCCCAACATAGGAGGTGAAAAGAATGGCCAGAGAGAAGTCACCTGTGGCTCTGAGGTACCAGCTCAGTGCCTGCAGGCCAGGTCTGCAGGCGCTCGTGCAAACACTAGTGCTCACGTGGCCAACCCACCATTCCCACTGCAGCGGCTTCCCAGGAGAGGTGAGCTAATGGGAGATGGTGGCCTCTTGGTTTTGGCCTTTGCAGGGTGGTGGCAGGCTGTCAGATACAGCAGCCTCTGAAGAGCAGGCAGGTTTTTTCCCAAAGAGCTGAATTACCGTCAGTCGGCTCCATTCTCATCTACGTTTTGGCACAATGAAAAGGACAGAAGAGGGATTTGTCCTGTCACTGCATTGATTTTCTAGAAATCAGACAACACTTTTTTTAGTATTGGAATCTGGCACATTCCAGAAGAATCAATGTTATTTGAAAGTTGTAAGCTTAAAATAAAGCAAATTTCTGCCTTTACACTGTGTTTTATGTTCACCATAAAATCAGTAAGATGATTACTTTTTTGACGGAAGATTAACAGAAAATAATTTATATTGCACATTCAAACTTTACTGTATAGTCATTATGATGTTATTACTACAAAGCACTTTATACGTAATGATTGTCTATGTAAAGGTAAAGAGTATATGGTTTAAGGCAAATTGTGAAGAGAAGTTGATCTGTAGTGGAGAACAGAAAGAGAGGTATTAGGAAAACAGTGTGACCTTCCTTTTGTTCACATATCTTTTTTTAAAACCAGTAATGAAGGAGCTTTTCCATTGGATCAAGACTTTGACATATCCATTAGAATTTGCCTAGCCCCTTTTGTTAGGTGTATAAACCTGGAAGGCTTGTATTATGCATGCGCATTTCTCTCCATGTGCAAAGATGATCAAAGGTATTTTTTGAAATACGTTAAATAATGCTGACTCGCAGCAAGCAAATCAATATCATGCAAAGAGTGCATACATTTCCTTGGGAAACTAAACTCCTAGCTTACAAAACCTGAGCAGAGCTTTTCATTTTGCATCTTCAATATTTGTGAAAATGTACTTCAGGAGGAATGGCAACCAGTTGTGCCGCCAGTGAATTACATTCCATGCTTGTCACCTGCAAGGCAGCTTTGCCAGAAATACAATGTAGAATAATACTGTTGTCCTTCACCTTGATAAAATGTTAGGAGGCCCTTAATCCACATTCATGAGTGAAGATGAGACCTTTAAAATGGGCTTTTTGCCTTGCCAGGTATATCGTTCATCACGCTAAGGAGTGGAGCACGTGTCGTCAGGATGAACTGCAGCACTGCATAGGATGAATGCCCTGAGATGCCTTAATTTTAGGCCTGTCACATGGAACTCTCCTATAAACACTCATTGTATTTCAGAAATACTTTAAAAAAATGCATTAAAACCCTAATATTAAGAAATATTCTTACCTGTCCTGTGTTTATAGGCCGATTCCTAGGCCCAAGAGCCTGTCCATAGGAGTTACCGATGTTTTCAGGCTGTGTGTTACAGAAGTCGATGGCTGTCCCTGGCAGGGAGGCTGCAGGGCTCCTGCGAGGGTCCAGAGGGTCATTCAGAGAGAACGAGGCCATCGGCGGGATGCAGTGCAGACCCCTGTTACAGAATAGTGCTGCATTAGCACAGTAGAGAATGGTAATACAGACCTTCCTGCTCATCGGTGGGCTCTCTCCTTCCCAGGAAAGCCTCTCTCTAGCGTATTCTTTTTTTTAGCGCTAGGCTTTTACCTGCCTTTCTGCAGAGTGCCTCGGTTTTAAGCAGGAAGTTGGAGAGTTACGTTTTCCTTTTGTGCATTAGGAGGCTTCTCTGTGGCTGCAAATGGATGGTTTGAGCTTCGCTCATATTCAAGGGAACCTGGGAAGAAAATTCTTACTTTTGAGGTGACAGCTTTAATTGTCATTGTAATATGATTTTTGCTACAAATTCCTTCATCCGAGCTTATTAGATGTATTTAGACTAGACTTAACAGGGATTTGGATGGAATTTTGGTGCTTAGCTGTGAATTGCAACAGATGTTAGGCTGTACTGGGGTTGTGCAAACGCCCAAGGTCTAAAATGTGCAATCTAAAAGTGAGGGCTTCCTTGGTTTAGGTAACTGAAATAGTTCTTTTCATTCTCAGGGCCCAAGATCTGCTTTTTACCATCAGAAATGGACAGTTTGAAGTTACCAGTTGCACCCTGGAAGCATATACTCCATGTGAATAATGATAGAAAGCCTATGATTTCATTTTCCTTGGCATTTTACTTGTCCTGTCATCCTCTAGAAGAAAGCTTCATATCTCATCCATTTGTGAGACAACTCTCCAGATACCTTATGACACCAGAGTCTTGAAGCTGGTTTCTGGTTTCCAGAGTATGAGCTACTAGCTGGCTAGCACAGCACGCTTTTCAACCACAGCAAGCCTTCCCCTTCTGAATGGGCAGCTCATGTCAGGCAACTGGTGCAGAATCGGATCTGACCACACAGAAATCATCTACCTGTGCTGATCTCTTGTCCCAGTTATAAGTGGTGAATATAGTCTCTGTAAAAACTATCCATGTTTTATCAAGTGTATTTTTTAACAGTTTTATGTTGCGATGATCTTTGTTTTTACTAGGCGGTTGGTCTAGATATGCTGATATGCATCCAGGGTGCATATCTGTAGGTATGGATAATTCATTCCTGACTGATAAGACTCCTAAGCACTTCCAGACTTACTACTGCTTATATGGCTTTGAAAGCTTGAGAATAACAACCTAATTAGTATTACCTTTGAACTACACCTAGTGATAGTCACCACTTTCTGCTGATCTATCCTTCTATAGATATTTCTTAGTAATTATAGCTGTGTAATATCTGGTTATAAGCACAGTGAAATATACTTCATAATTTCATTTCTAATTATCCTTTTTACTGATCCTACATTTTGTTCTTTGTTTTATTATGAAGTATTCTTTTCTTGGTAGGTGAATGTTTACATTTTCATGAACAGGTTTAATCAATTTTAAAAATTGCAGCATGACTCTAATTTTATATCTTAGCAGAAAGATCCTGTCAGATTTAATGGCACTTTTGATTGATTACCATGGAGAGATACATTACAGTATTCTTTTGAGTTCAGCTCACTGACAAAACGGTTACGGACTTCCTCAAGTGGTGATGGAAAATATGCTATTTTATCCTTCAGTACCCTCATCAGCTATTTTAAAGAAGGCTTTCGTATATAGGAAGGCTTAGTTTAGGAAGATGTGTTTTCTAGGCTGTAAAAAGTTTATGAGGAGGAATATTTTAGTTAAACAAAAGTCATTCTTCAATTTATTATTGTACTTGCCAGTTTTAATGCAAGCTAAGATCCCTCTATGATGTATCTTATAAGCTAAAATGTTTGACTTAGAGGTGAAGCAATAATCTCATAACATCAATTTACTGTCAGCATATGTTGTTTCTTACTGTTACAAATATTTGAGAGCAAAGTGTCTGTTTTTTTAGTCTATTTTCTGTGTAGCCCTTTTATTTAAAAGGGCTTCATCACCTTTGTTAATCACCTGGAATTCCTTTTTATAGTGTTCTTATGGCTATCTCTGGATTTTCACATTTCTGACTATAATTTGCCAATATTTTATTATGACAGGAAACCTGTACCCAGACAAAAAATCTAACTTTCAAACACCCCATAAATCGAGAGATATTAAATGATCGGATCTATGAAATGAGTCTATCACTTATTTCACTATAGAGAGCATGTCCTTTTTTCCCTCTTCTTTTGTTTCTTTGGTGTTTCATATCCTAGTCCATAAGATACTACAAGGATGTTCATGTTCCTAGCAGTATTTGATGAAGATATTTTATTTTTACATATTCTTAGCAGATTGGACAAGTATCATACATAGTATTTTTATCTGTAAAATTGTTTGATTGAAAACATGTAACTTGCTAATTTAGTTTTACTATAGAAGGTTTACTACCCAGGACTGAACTGTTTAAAACTGTATGCTGGCTTTAAGTATATACCCTTCAGCTTAGTTTCATATTTCTATCACAAACCTATCCAGGCTCAGAGGTAGAGCTTTCTAAAATCCCAAATCCCTACAACACGTGGTTAATAATCTCAGCTTTCATTTTAAAAAGAAAAGTTGGCTTATAAACATTGTGGTTACAGAGAGAAACTGGAAAACACAAAAGTTAATGCTTCAAGTGAATCTTCTCTTTTTATTTTATCAGATCATATATTTATACTCATAAATAGAGCAAATAAATACTTAAAATTTTGACTCTCAAGCTTAAAAATTAGAGCCTCTATGGAAGTCATACAACAAAACAGTTTAGCTTTGTGATAGCTGCAAATAAGTCCTTCATCCAGCACAGGCACAGCTGCTTTGTTTCAGAATCACAACAGCATGTCTTATTTTCTTGGTCTACAGTTTAGTGTTTATGAACAAAATTTATGTTAATGACCACAAGATTAAAGTTTTTTTTTTAAGTTCTTTTCAAATGAGGGCAAATTTGTTTCCCGAAGGACCATTCCCTTAGCCACCAATATAGCTCGTGTTCTCCAGGTGCATCAAAGAATGTTTCAATCTGTTCTAATAATTTTTAAGGATTGCAGAAATGCATCTATCTAGCATGCTTTTTCCATTAATATTTTTTCGTTTCTACCTCTATGATTTCCATTTTTTTCCAGTATTTTCTTTCCATGCTTTGTTTATTGATTAGAAGTTTTGATGGAAATTCCTCAATATGCTGTAAAATTATACTTGTCAAATTCTTCTCCAAGTTACAGTATTATTCCACGGTGACTTTGCTGTCTGCTCTAGTAAAATACTGAACACAAGTTTATTTTGTAGAATATCTTTCCTTTTTCTTAGGTCCTCCCTGCACCACTTTTAACTTGCACAGAATGCAAAATAATTGGGAGTTAGGATATAGTTAGACAAATTTTGAACAAAAGTCTTAAAGCAACAGCTGAGTTAAAGTTTCAGCCTTCAGATGTTTGTGGTGTTATTTGTCTTCTGACAAACTGGACTGGCGTACCCTGTGTGTTGGGCCTTGAAATAAGTCTCCCCAAAAGATAATTCAGAAGTCTTGTTCAAAAAAAGGTTTATATTTAAACTTAGAATATGCGTATATGGTATGCCATTTTTTTTTAAAAAAAAACAAGGACCAGATTATTCACTGGGTTACTGCAATCATTGTTGCTGAAGTAGATAATAAAAATACAATCGTAAATAAATCAGAGGAGAGGAAAAAATATTTAATAAACCCCATAAGTTTTGGTCGTGTTTATCAATTAATCTGCTTCTGAGTATATTCCATAGGATTCCAATATTAGCTTTTGTATAAAACTATGCTTATTTTGTGTAAAACTATTATTATCTAAAGCTAAGTATTCTGAAGCCTGTCTGCCAGGTGCTTTTGGTGGTGACTGAGAATAAATTGTGAATATTTTGTGGATTTGATATTCACCTTTGGAGATCATAAATTGTCTGCTTTCCCAGTAACCACAACATTATTCTGAGTTCTTGCTTCCCCAAGTGAAAGACATGATCAGAGTCAGAAATATTAACTGCTGCCTACACCAGGAGTTGGAACTGTTTTTCATTTTTGCTAGATACTATCAAGGTTCCTTTTTTAAAAATTTCCATATATTTGCCAAATTAATGACAAGTTAAATGAGTTTTTAAAAAAAGTTCTTGAGAATCCGTTCTTTTGTACTGTGAAGTAAGTGTATGAATTTGTCTGCTCATTTAATGTTCTTGATGAAATGAAACTTACGGCAAGAGACGTTAACCTACTAATGTATTTCGTGAGAATAATTGGAAAAAATAGCTGTTAGGGAATTACTCAACTTGAACATGACTAAGCCTTTAAGGTTTTGTTAACCTCATGTTGCAACTAGTAAGAATGGAGATATTTTTTCCATTTTTTTTTTCACAATAACTTTGAAGCTAAATGAAAATGAGAAACTAGAATTTGTAAATCTTCCACTAGCAAAAGGAAGCTGTGCTGCTGTGATAGAAACTTGCTTGGTCAGCATCTTCCCAGTGCTGGGATTTCTGTCCCTTTCCATGAAAGATCAGCAATTTCTCTCTTGGGTGATATGCACAGCTTTTCAGAGATGAAGACTGTCCACACAAAACAGTTATTTGTCCTTCTTCTTTAACTCTCTTATTCCACCGTCTCTTCCCTCCCATTGTCAGCATGGTGCCAAATTCACTCACTTTGAGGTGGAGTGAGCAGTGCACCAGAAAGTTTTAAGAGCCTGCTGTGCCTCGGGTTGTCTTCTGGCTAGCTGTAGTAACAGTACCTGTGATGTTCATAATTAATGCTGGCGGGTTTTTTTTCTGAAGAAAAAAATCCCACTTTAGTTAACATTTTCTTTTCGGTATGATGGCTTTACCTGGATGCATCTGCACTGCAAGTTAGGGGATACTGTGGTGGATCCCACAGTCCCAGTTGTCAGGTGGGCACCCTGCTCACCTGCTGCAGGGGTGAGGTCCAGACCTGCATCTTCTACCTGTTACCTGGGTTTCTTTTGAKGGGTAGAGTGGGTGGCCAAAGAAGACATCTCAGCACCTTCCATTTGGATTCTCCAGCTGGCCCTGTGGGAGACCAACAGTTTACAACCACATTATGGCACTGTTGTCATAAATGTGTGTGTATAAGTGTATATATAAATACACATGTGTATATATAAATACATATGTACACACACACACMCCCCAACCACTTGATGAAGTCTTTGTTCAGGCATAAATCTGTTAAAATGGATAGTTTGAACGTGAGGTCACCAAAAAAACCCACTGTAATGTCTAAAAATTGGTACATCCATGTTAAAGTGATTAAGAAAGTGTTCTAGCTTAGAGAAGCACAGTGATTTTAGAGTATTGCTTTGTAAAACTGCATCATTGCTTTTTTCTGTTTATTTTATTACATTGTTCTTCTAYAGTGCTTCAGACAACTCACTGAAACTGTACACTGCTATTTATTGAAATGGAGAGTTAGGTAGTGGTTTCTTTATATTTCAAACTATCCCAGTAAAATTTGAACTGAATAAATTTTTGCTTTTAACTCAATAACTTACCTGGAATGGTGAAATTAAAAATGCTCTTGGATATTTCAATTCAAGGGAAACCACCATTGTGYGAGTGTTTTGGGTTTGAAAACAGTACAGATTCAAATTACACTTTCTTCAGATAGATATTTTTTCAGCRTCTTATCACCCTTTCTTTCTTTTTTTGCTTCTGTATTATTTTTGTTTGCTTCCTGGCTTGTGTTTAATTCTGAGCAACTYGGGGTGGAGGCTTCTTGCTTTGCTGTCATGTGGGTGTTCTCTTTAGCAACTATTGTACTGCAGATAAAATATTGCTACAGGATTCACCTTAGAGCTTGACTTGGAGGGGTTCTTGTGAYATAGGGGAGTGCTTTTCTCTTATAGATAAAGCAAATTTGAAATTATTATAACATTTTTGGCAGTCGTCAACCTCTTAACAGTTTCCCCATCATTTTCTGCCTTTTGGAAGAACTTGACACAGGTCTAGAATATTTACTCTATTAAGATTTCCACTCTAGACCGCTTTCTTTTAAGGAGAAGGGAGGGATCTGAAGTATTTTGATCAGAGGAATCTGAAATTTCAGGCAATACTGTAGATTGTTCTACAGARGGGAGTGCTCATAAGAAATTCAGTACAAACAACGTTAAGTTCAACCTTTTTAGATTCTATCAAATGAGCAAGATGAATCTATGTCATCTAAGCTATATTATTCTTAGTACATGCCACATGGAGATATTTCATACTTCATAATCTAAATGACAGTTTATGAATAATCCCTCACAATGAATGAGCTCTGTGAGCCAAAACCAGTTGTTTGACTCATCAGCATCCAGTAGTTTCAAATGGAGCCTTTGGTAAAATGTCACTTGGTATCTGAAAAAATTTAAAAGCAAAACGTGTCATGTTCAGAGAATATGATTTTTACTCTGTTTTTATGATGATTCCATCAAGTCTCATTTTCTATCTTAACCCACTTTTTAATTATTTTAATATTCTAGAAGCATTAGTTTTTTCTTCTCGTTTTTAATGCTTACATTTTATCTCAAGCAACTGGCCTGAAAAAAATGAGAAAGAATGAGAAAATGTAAGCTGGTGACAGTTAAATTTTGTTCTACGTTGATGTACTTTTCACAAAAATCAGCAAAATTAGCATTTATAGATTTGTCTGTTGACATAGGAAAAAAAMCAATACATTTTAGCTGTCATACTGGTGGCAGTGTAAATCCCRGCTTTCTTGATTTTAATAATATTCTACTGCAGTAAAGGTTGCATTAAGGAATGAAAAAAAATGCCTAGACAAGAGCAGTGACAGAAGATTTTATGGCAGAAAGTTCAGTTTACCAAAACTCCATGCAGTCATAGATTTCGTGGGTGTTCTTCTCATTTTCTACGCAAGTCAGTGTTCACAAAAAGTCCTTATCTCATTTATAAAGATGGTGCTGCCAATACCAATACTACTTCTAATCATTTATTAGATTCTGGGAGGCAAAGAGAGGCAGCCTTATCACAACTAGATTTTGTGTGGCTAATACAGGGTGTGAAATTAAGGGACGACCTTAATTTGAAATCGGGGAAAAGCAGCAACATTTGTGGAATACAGGAAGGAGAGTGACAACAGGCAAAGTATTTGGTGAGGGTCAACACCCCTAAGTCACTTCAGTCCTGGGGAAAAGACGAAGCAAGTGATCAATAAGGGCATTAGGACACAAGCCAGATATCAAACAGAGAAGAGGTGGTAAGACAGAATGAGCTTAAGACAGAGCTAAAGAAGGATTGAGGGTGGGAAGAAGACACTAACCTGGAGAAAAATTAAAGGTTAGAAATGAAAAGATATGAAGGAGAATATTGAAAGGAGTGAAGAAGGGCATAAATAAAGGTTTTGAATCAGGAAAGCACATAAAGTAAAAAATAACTTAGAGCAGGAAAGAGATAGGATAGGTGAAATTCAAAGCTTGCAGACATTTATCTAATCATTAGAAAGGAATAGAAAAAAAGATGAAAAGCAGAATAATTCTATTTAAAGATATACTTCCAGGATAATGAGAGATCTTGTATTTTTTAAAATTTAAATTTAATTTAAGTTTTAATTTCCACTTCATTTTCTTTTTGTTTTTTTCATTTCCTAAATCCAGCCTCTCGCCTGCTGGCCACGTCTGCAGTCGGTGGCTGGTAAGGCTGCAGCGATGGGATGCTCTCCAGCCCGCTTTGTTCCGAGCAGGACTTTGGCCGAAGCATACATCTATGCTCGTGCCGGCAGATGGCAGCCCACATGCTGGCAAAGGCTCCGCAAAAAGGTTAGCAGGAGAAACACGGGGAAGAATGTTTCGTGGCTATATATATATATGTGGGTTTTTTTACTGTGAGGATTGGGGAAAGCTGACACACGCAGTCAAGTCTTGTTGCAGTGGCCTGCAGAGAAATCTGAAAGGAATCAGGCAGAGCCCGTGCTTTGTTTGTAAGGAGGTAGGAAAACCTGAATTGATGTGTCCTACTGCGTGCATTTGGTRATGAGCAGGTAAGGGGGAGGGAGTGAACTCTGAGCATCCAAAGCTGTGTTACCGAGATGAACGAGAAGGGCTGAGAACTGCACAGATGGTGTGCTTATGAAGATATATGGGGGAAAAAATAACAAATGGTAAGCATCTGCTTCCCTTTGAAGAGGGATGGAAAAAAAGTGATGAGTATTGATTAGGATAGAGTGTTTATAATAAATATGCAAAAGATCTCACATTTTGGGACAAAYCCTACAGCCCTTACTCATGCAGTGTCCTCTGAAAAGTCTCTCTCTTGCCAGAGAACGGTTAGTATTAAACTTCAACATTGTTGTCGTTTACCTACAGCTATCTAGAGGAACRTAAGGAATAAAAATACTGTCTGCAACAAATGCAAAGTGAAAGCCATATAGATTTGTTGAATATTCTTAAGTTCAATATCATTGTAGCTTTTCCTCCTTCTTTTGGAAAGGTTGGTTGGTCTTTATTATGAATCATTCAAACTGTAGGGCCAGTGTCTTGTACCATATAAATCACTGAAGTTAATAAATCAGTTTACATTAACTGAGCATCCAGTCCTGGCATTTGCTTAATATGAGGCTTAGGAGTGGTAGGTAGAGCAGATGCCAGGAAGGTGAGGATGGTCTTGAGGAACACTGTCTGGAGGACTCGAACTAGAGAAAAGAGTTGTCCCCTTTTCTGCTTTTATTGGAGGGAAATGTSTGGTTAGCCATGCACTTCATTCTCTGGCTTTGAATTTAGAGTTGAACTTTCTGTCTTTCAGAGACTGTGTTTGTACAGCAAACAAAAAAAAACGTTACTGATACGGGTTCAAATGTTTGAAAATTACTGTACRCATAAGCACTAAGAAAAGTAGTTTCTTCACAACAATGCAGTAAAAATCCTGTTTCATGATATTACCGGGAAAAAGCACACTTTACTTTTTCCTAATCTTCTCTCTACTTTACTTACTAATATCCAGGCAAAACTCCATTTCCTTAACTTTTCCTAAATGTTAACGAGGCAGTTTCTGTCAACAGAGACCCAATTCTCTGCTAGTAGGTTTAGCATTCAGCAATGGCTCCTTCCAGGAGATGTTTCAAAGGAAACACAACTTTTATTTCTCTTTTGTGGAATTTGTTAGGCTATGAAAGTAATCAGGCTTTAAAAAGAGGAGTTTGAGGAGTACACTTTATTTAATTTTCCATTATATGTATTCTGATGGATTATACCCTTTAGATGTGTGAGTACTGTATTATTTTACAGTGTTTCAAGGAAAGATTAGAAAATGAGATAATTGAAGGCTTATAGACACTACGGTAATTAACTTCAGTGGCATTGCTTGGTAGTAAATAATGATACTTCCTATTACAGTGGAAACTGGAGAAAACCCATATAGAAATTCTGTCGGTAGTGTTTATTGAAATTGTCAGCAAATTAGAGTAAAATGATACAAATGGTAACGGTAATATGGAAAATAAAGATGCATAGCAGATAGGGCAGGAGTGATATCTAAAATGAATTGATTATATAACTAATTAGTTAATTAAAAGTATACTTACACAGGGTGATCAGAATTTTAGACTGTAACTCAATGTTTTCAAGACCTTCCAGATCCATGTAAAAGGCTAGCAAATTRAGATTGTGGAGGACAGCTCTTGGGTAAATATGCATTACCATTTTGAAGCCGCTGGAGACAGCACACACTAACTACAACCATTGTGTACCACTAGTATCTGCAAAAGAATCACGACAATAGTGTATCATCTGTCTACTGTAAATAACCCATTCTTTTGCATCCACATACTGTATAGAAACTCAGGGTCTGAATCATAAAAGTATATAGATGACTTTAAATATAGATCGTGCCCTTCCTTGTCTCCTGCTTTCCCAGGAATGGTTCATGACACTCAGAGACCTGCTGCAGCCACGACCAAAACATTTCCAGTTATTTCCTTAACATTCGTCAGGATCATGGGGATGGTCACAGAAATCTGAAGCATTACTGGAAAAGGGAGAGAACCAGATGCTGGGATCCACATTTTCCCTGAGTATGTCTCAGGTAACTCTTCTGTAGTAAYTGTCACTCCTTATTGGGTCCAGTGATACGTTGCTAGTATGAACCATAATTCAGTGCAGGAGTAAAATCATTGCCCAGGACACTTGCGGTATCTCAAGGCCTGGAGGAAGGTTCATCCCTGCTGATAAAGGCTCATCGATTTGACAAACCTAGTATTGGAATATATTTTTTTGTATCAGCCACCTTTTTCAGACTTAGGTACAAACTTGGCCACCCAGTGCTTTAGGCCATTGCTGGGAGAACAGGTATCTGCACTGCTCTGCACTGAGAGCAAAGTTAAAGTTAGTTTACCATATTTGCTCCAGCTATTAGTATCAGTTTCTTGCAGGAAAGCCAGAGACTAATTTACCCCACACAAGAAGGATGCATAGCAGAAAGGGTGGGAATGATATCTAAAATGAATTAACTAAATAACTCATATAAAGACTTAGTGCCACAGTCTCTGCTTTTTAGTAATGTTATTATTAGATACCTTATTGGGATGAGAAGAGGAGGATGCTCCCTGCCACTCACACCTATATTGCCAATTGCCAGAGGGGAAGGGAAGGGGGAAGAAATTAGGTAGGTCCTCTCTCCCAAGCTACAAAATTGTGGGAGGCTGGGTCCAAAGAGACTGTCTGCACTCATGCTTTGGGATTGTGCTGAAGTTTGAAATGATTATCAGCTCTCCTGTTCCCTCTACAACACAACAGTATCTTCTTCTCCACTGAAGGGGGGAAAATAGTTGTGGAAACTGCAAGCTTCTGAGTATCAATATGCATTTCAGCCCTTGCCTTTTTCGCTTTCCTTCAATAAGGGATACTCAACATGTCACTGAATAAGATAAGAATCCTCTCATTCACCAAAAACTCACTATGCCTTTTCTCCAGAGCCATAAATTTTTTCAAGGAGCAGCAGTTTGTCTCCTAGCTATGGTGGGGATAGAAAGAGCCAGAGACTTCTAGTCATCCTCTAGCTGACTCTATTCAAAGTCACTACAGCCTTCGGAGAGCAGTATTGCCACCCACTCTGTGTGGAACTGCCTATATACTACATCTCTTTATTCTTTCTCAACCCCAGTAGATGAAACTATGAGGCCTCTTTGGAAAGTGGGGACATGGGTGAGGTGAGGAAAACCTGGAGAGGGCGGTCAGGTTTATAAAGAAAGAGAAAGGATGGAAGGAAGGGTTTGTATTTTGGGAAAGTCAGATGAATGGAAATTTCCAGGGAGCTGAGGCAAAACCATCTTGTGTGGGCAGGCTTTGCTAAGGTAAATGTACCTAGATCGAAGAAGGTGATAGGGGAACAGTTTTTTCAGATGGAAGAATTAGGGAATAGGAAACCTTAGGGAAGGGAAAGCGGGTCCCGCATCATCAGCAGCAGAGCTTGTGAGAACTGCTTTCTGATCTGAAGAGAAAGTGAATGGTGGGCAGAGAACAGGAGATCAGATCATCGCAAGACTTTGGAGGGAGAATGGGACTTTTTTGTGACAAACATCTTGTAAACACATTGGTCCCACATGTGACTTCAGCTAGACTAAGAAAAGTTAGAAGTCTTTCATAGGGGCCTTTCCTGTATTAGGTCACATTCTCTACTGCTAGTTGATGAAATTATAAGATCATCTGGTAAGACTTCACTGCTGATCATGTTAAAATGTATAGTATGTGTAAATGTATGGAAATAAGGTGAAACCTCTCATGTTTCTAAGGAATCTTGGATGAGAGTTATGAAAGAAGCGAGTCTGAATGTTCTTCTGGATCCAGCAATTAGTAAAGGACTTACTTGTCAATATAAGTAGGGGGGGAAAGGAGGAAAATACAGTGGGGACTTCAATGTTGCCATCAAAAAGGGGGATGAATTTGACCAAACACCTGTTCTGAAGTAAAGGGAACAATTAAGAATATATAAAAAAAAAAATGAACAGAAATAAGAAGGAAGTGGATAATAAGCAGAAAAGCAGAAGTATGGAAAAAATCATAGAGGGAAAGAAAAAACTTGGGGAAAAAGTGACAAGAATTAAGGACTATGAKAATGGTTCTTTTTTTATTAAACGTACTAGAAAACTAAAATGATAACAATAGAATATGCCCACTGTAGCTGGAGAATGCAAGTCTAGAAACAAACAACCCATCASTTCTTTTACTAGACTCTTCCAGAGGTTAATGATCCTTGTTGCTAAAAAGGATCTATTTTTTTTTCTGATATGAATGTATCTGGTTCTGATAGCTAGCTATTAGTTCTTGTTGAGAAGATACCATTAAGCATCTGAGATTTTCTTTCCTTGAAGACAATTTATTACCAAGTCATCTCTCAGTCTTCTCCTTCATAAGATTAATATATTAAGCTTTTAAAGATTTTCATGATAGGGTGTTTTCCCAGCCCACAGATCATTTTTGTAACTCTTTTCAAACCCTTTCCAATTTTTCAAAATTCTTTTAAAAGCACGGATACCAGAATCAACAGTTTTCCAGTATTTGTCACATACAGATGAGAAACCTGCTCAGTTTATGTATCTGGAGAATACTTTAGTCAACTTTGCTAGAGCACTGTACTGAGAGTTGAGTCGCTTGTCCACTATGTTCTATAAATCTTTTCAAAATTGCTACTTCCTTGGATTTGGTCTTTCAGCAATAGATACCACCTATGTTCCTTGTCCACAATGGAGAAATTCATTTTGCTTAGAATTTTCAGGCTAATGATTTCAGTCTAATCTCATTATGGTTCAAAGTAGGCCATAATTTAAGATACTGTTGTGGGCATCCTGTATAGTCACACAAGAGAGAGAGAGACAGAGACCGAGACCTCTGTAGTGAGRTTTATCTTAACCATCTGAAAGTTCTATTTTAGGATGGAGTTGAACTATTAAAATAAATCTTGATATCAACAGAGTATATACAGCCCTCTTATGTATTGGACACTAACCAACTAAATAGAATAGCAACATAATAATCAGCAGACTAAATATGTATTTTTCTCCTTGTTCAATTATTGGAAATTATTAGACAGATTCATCTTTTGAAATTTCTCGGTATCAACTCACAGGAGAATGAAATGATTGTTAAGACTACAGAAAGAATACGGCTCTTTTACTAACAGAGGATTGGACTTTTAGATCTTTTTTTCTTTCAATCACKCATTGAGAATGAGGCAAGATGTTCTGACTAGTATTGAAACATGCATCTGCAAGCCACTACGTTTTCCTATCAGAGGGAGCAGTTATCATGAATTATGAGGATGACTRTAATATGTTATATGTTATATATGTAATATGTTGTAAGGAAAACTTCTGCCAGATTTCACCTAAAGCTATTATGAGTGTTGTAGGTGGACTCATATGATATCATTTGTGGAACCCAACAGAAGTAGTTCCAATTAAGAGGTAAATCCTCAAGGTTCTGAAAGCTTGAGGAAAATAGTTTAAAATAAGGAATCTATTAGTGTGTGTCTAAAATTGACTGAACTCTCATCAAGCTGAAGGCAATGTTTTTCGATCTTTTACTTCCAAATTAGAATTTGAGCAGCTTTAATTTCTATCAGATGTTCTCACTTTCTCGGTGGCTGTATAAAAAGGAATGAACAGCCAAAAGATGTGAACGACTAAAAACTTCAATTGGGGGAAAAAAGTGGCAGAATATATGTATCTTTATAAATGTGATATAAATCTGAGGCATTCTCTTCACAGATATGTTTTTCAAGATACAATTATAAATAACATGTGGACTTTATTTAACTACTCATAGGATTTCAGTTAGTGACTTCATGTATGTTGTTTTGAATTTTGATCATAATCAAAATAGATATATTCTTATACTGATCTTAGTTATTTCTGAATATTCATTCCTGAGGCCTTTAAAAACCTCCTTTCCCTAGTATCCACTGCTTCTACAAACTAGTTTGTGTAAATATAAATATTTGGTAATCGTTATTTTTATGCATGGCAATTTATATTTTAATTTTCTTTGTTAGGAAAATATTGACCTTTCCATATAAGCAGGTTTTGTGTTTGATAAAACAAACATCCTATTTGTCAGTCTTTCAGAAAGCATATAACTTTTTAATAATCAGGAAAGAAAAGTTCACCATTTATTATGCAAAACTACGTACTAATACTTGAAAAACAAGTCTTAGCAGTTTTATTACAGCCTGTTTCACATTACGCATTGTATGGTATTTCAATTTTCCCAGTTTAATTAAGGAGAGTAATGAGATTCTAATGCCCACTTAATTACTTGACTCCAGTTACCAATATAATTAATCAACTGCCTGTAATGCCCCCTTCCTCTACATATACCCAGTTATAAAAGTCTCACTTGGCAAAGCAGCTTGGAGCGGGGGATTTCCTCATCATCAGTTTTGTTTATAAATGGAGTGGAAAAGCAAAGCAAACCCTTTGCTGATCTGCTTGAAGAAGGGCATTCTTGAGATAGTAGGGAGCAGTAATTGGACCTAGATACTGAACCTTAAAAGAATATATGTAGCTTATTCTTGCTGCTTATTACCTTTTAGAAAGCCTGTAGCAATACCCAGCTGTGCAGTTGTGGTGTTGCCTGCAGGCTTCATAACTCTTTCAAATTACACAGACTGAAATAATAACAAAGCTTGGGTCTCTTTGAAACACAAACCCAAATGGTTGTGTTTCATCTGCTCGTAATTTTTACCAGAGCAATCAAAATAAAATGTTGCTTTTTGTGTGTGACAGCATGCTTTTTACCCCAAGAGTGGTACCATCGCTGCCTTGCCTGCGTGTCTGCCCTTGCTGTGGCCAAGGTACCCCCATTGCTGACGCACCCCTGGCCAGATCTTCTTGAATCTCTTCCCTTCGAGGGCCACATCAACTAGTAGTTTGAATCAAAATGTTTCTGGCTACATCTGGCTTGTGGTTCCATCCCTTCCAGCGTATTTTGTGCGACTGGCTCCTGGAGGCCCAGTCTTTGTGAGATTAACAGTTGACTTGATGCCTTGAAAAGTTGTGAGATTACTGCTGGAAATGAGGGAGATTTTGTTAACGCGAGCTGGAGATGATGATGAAAATCATCACACAAATGTGTCTTTTGAACTTGCAGTGCTACTTAACAAAAATGTATGAATTACTGTTTTGCCACTATTTAAAAGCTAAAAGCTATTAGGAAGTGTTGGCAATCTCCACAAAGTAAGAATCAGCCAAGTGCCTTCAGCAGCCCTCCAGAGGAAGTGCACTGTATCTGTGCTCAGGTCTGTTATAGTCAAGACCGCTCCCTTGTTTTTTCTTTCTGACTCTCAGAATAACCATAAACAACATGKTTTTTTTCCCCCCTTTTACAATGTCCAAACATATTCCTTTTCTGAAGCACTCAGCTGGAATTCTTGACCCTCCACCATCTGCTCCCACCTCTGAATATCGTTTAATGCTCTAATGAAGATACAGGGGTTGTGTTTTAAACAATCACCAAAATAATTTCTTCTTGACTAAACAACATGGAAAACACTAAAAACCTTTTCAGGAGTAGATTAATACCCTATTACTGCATGTTTGCTTCACCTTGTTCCTGGATTGTCTGTACTACTGTGGTAGAGGAGAAAGCTCATGTGTATAAGCTACATTAAAAGCTACCAGTGATTAAGCAGTAGAAAATACATTGTGGGCAGGGGTAGTATACCAGCACATCAAAGAAGCGTTTGACCGCACGGTTCTTTCCGTATGAAATTTTCAAGAGTGCATCAAAAGCTACTGACAGCTTGCCCAGYAGGACCAGTATGCAGGACTGTTGAGGGATCACACTGCTAATTAATATGGCAGAATTTAGTCCTCCTGGATGTTTGAATGTAGGAGTTTGCTACAAACTACTCTTCAAAAAAGAGAGAGAGGAAAAAAATTATTTCAATGACGCACAGAAATGGTGTGTAAGATTCTACGTGAAAATAGAATTGACATTTTGTGTGTAGTTCAAACTTGTATTCTATTCCTCTGAAAAACATTTTTTGATCATTTCAGGAAGTTTTCATTTTGAATGCTTCTCTCCTTTCTTCTTCTCTTAAGCTGCATTTCAAACTACATTCATTGTAGCTAAAGTAACCCATTAAAATAAAATAGTTTTTGTACTGAGGGTTCTCATTGTGTTTCTGAATTTGTGAAGGTACCAATGCTTTAAAAAAATATATTGTGGGAAGGAAAGAAACATACATTTCTGATTGTCAGACCACTGTTTTTACCCCTCCTTTGGCCRGCAAATGAAATATTTAATCAGAAAAATATCTAGATATTCTGAAAGCTAGCTTTAGGTATATAGTGCCAGTCTAACTATGTCTACCTTTCCTCTCCTCCTATCAATTTATAWAAACATTTTGCAACCTTTCTTAGCCAGTGTAATGCCAAGTCTAAGCTTTCCCTCTGCTTCAATACACTCCTGTGACACAATTTTAATGGTAAGATTTTGAGCATGACAGTTATTCGGAGAGRATTAGTGAGAGGAATCACCCCATTAACAGCGTCGTCCGCTAAGAGCATGGACCTTTTCTTACCATGCTTTTTACCTTCTTGTGTATGCATGTGGGAGGGGAGGAAAACAATGTTCTTTTTATTCTTTGAAATCATAGCTGCTTAAAGGGTTTTGAAACTATTGTGACAAAATTATCAAATATGCCACACGCTATCAATTCTAAGCCTCAAGAAGCAAAAAATATTTTGCTTTGTTTGTGACTTGCACTGCATTTAGGTACTGACAAGTATTCAGTATTAGGAAGATCATAGGAAAAAAATAGAAAGGTAGGAGAGTAAGTCTATCCCAATGTTCTCTCACTTTGATACTTGCTACARCCTTTCATTTTACCTGCAGTAATTAACCATACCATGAGCTAATAGCAACAGGAAAGAGCATTGTCTGCATATTCAAATGCTGGGGAGGAAGGTTGTTTACTATCTTTTCCTTCTGATAATTTCTGATTATTGGAAGGATTTAACTACAATTTTCATAGATTCAGGTAGAACAGAAGGAGCTGCCATATGCTTCTCCCACATCCAAAACATAGACAAAAAAATCTTACTAGTTTYTTTTTTCCACATGAATAGTTAATAATATTTGTTTGGGATTGAAAAGAGAATATTAATATGGAAAAAATGCTTTTAAAAATAGAGATTGTATTAAGCATATTTCGTATATGTCATTGGTAGAAAACTTGTTGCAAGGAAGACTAGTGAGAATTTTAGAAATTGGAATCAGTTTTATATACAGTCTTAATTTTGTATCTGTTCAGTGGATTAATTCATTTTACAGGTGAACCAACCCATAACAGACTGAATAATATCATTTATGAAAATTTAAAAAAACTTTAATAAAAATCTACATTCCTAGAAAAGATATACCTTGTAGTTTGTCTCCATCCATGCTGTTGCAGAGAARACTATGTGGAAAACTCATCCTTGCAACTTTGGGGGCCAGCGTTTTCGGTAGCATTCTCCAAGGCAGGGGAGAAGAATCCTCCAAGGCAGGAAACAGCAGGCTCAGCATCAAGGAGGCAAGCAGCCAACCTGGTGATGAGTTTGGGTGAGACTAGCGTGTCCTTGCATCAAATGCAATGGGACTAATTAACTCAAACTACTACTTGTCTCAGTCCATAATAGTCAGACACCTGTGTCGGGGAAATGGTTTTTCTCACTCTACAAGAGACGCGAAATAATATTAATTAAAACTGCTCTTGCTGCAGTCTGATCTAATAACTTCTACAGGCCATAACTGAATCCTTAGTCTGTTGATGCTTCAGATTTTTCCCTTACTGGAGCTATATAAATTAGTGCTCTGCTTAGGACCATGTGTGATACGTGATAGAGAGGRGAGCTCCCTGCTGTGACGCACATGAAGGAATGACATTTGCTCAACACAGGTTTTCAGCCTATTCATTTGTTCAGCCATAAACATTAGTGTTTCTGAGTATAAAACAGACACTTTTTTTWAAAAAAAAGCTAACTATAGAAATGGTTTAATAATGCACTAAAATACTAGTAATAATATGGGCAGTGCATAAAAATATTATTGATCTCCTGAAGTCTTAATGGTTATGTATTTCATTACTAGATTATTTAATATTTAATCTTGGAAAATGAAACCAAATTGATTATTACATTTATTATTATTAGTTTCTAAGGTTGCTAAGGTAGTTTTTTGTTTGTCTTTTAGAGCAGGTTTAGCTCAGCTGGTTAGAGCATGGTGCTGCTAATGCCAAGCTCGTGGGTTCAATCCCCGTATGGGCTACGCTTGAGGGTTGGACTAGATGATCTCCAGAGGTCCCTTCCAACCTTACCAGTCTATGATTCTATGATTCATTATCTCTCGCACTAAAAAGCCTTTTGAATTGTATTTATCCTTAACATAACTAAGTGCCTTTTATTACTGGCCTTTCYCCAATATATATTTCAAGAATTGTGTCTGTGGAGAAGCAATCCTGCATCAGTGTAATCTGATTGCACTTTGTCATTCTTTCATTTTTTAGGCAATACARTGTTAATCCTGCTGATCACTGATAATGTCTTATGGCAAGTTTTAAGTGGTTGAAAGGCATATGTATGAAAATCGGAGGATCTCTGCTCTCTAAGATAAAAGTATTTGGCATGGGTCTAACTTTAGGTGTTTGTGTTTATATTTAACATTTATATACATTAGACATAAATACCTGATCGTATCAGTTATTTCTGTGCCATTATCTGATCACTCTGTTCCAATATACATTTTCTATTTTTATTTGTACCCTTGACATATGAATGTTGAAATGATTGTTGTTTTTTTCTCCAGATTACTAAAGGATTCATAAATACATTCAGCATGATGGAAATTACTATCAGCCTAGGAGGTTTTAGCTTGATAAACCCATATTTTAGATCTGAATTGCATTCTTGATACGGAATATGCAAAATACATCATACATTACACTGCTCTGGCTTCCACAGAAGGTGTTTTGAACTGTTCTCACTGACTTGATGAAATGATATCTGAATACATTTAAGGCAATGATAATATCAGATTCAGTTATCTTTTACATTCACTGTCTTAGTCTATATAATTAATAAAGTATCAGTCACGGTAAACTATCTTGATGGGTAGTCATATATCTGGGCATTCAATGGGAGTCCTGAATTCTAGAAAGTGTTACCCATGCTTTTTCGGAATTACTATTTAACAAGTATATATAGCCATCAAAGTTATAGCCATCAAAGACAAGCTCAGCTTACAACCGTAAGGATTTCAGAAGTTTTCCAGAATTTCTTGATACAGCCATATTTTGTTTTGATTGTAGTTTATTTTTGTTTCAATATATGTACTAGATGTCTCCACCCTTACTCTTCCTTTGAAAGAGTATTACATGCACCTCTTGAAATATCCTTGGAAGCTTTTCTTGGGTTGAAACATTCAAATATTGAAGAAGGAGAGTGAAAGAGAATAAATCTACCATATTACCTTTCCAAACCTTCAGTTCATTCCATTTTACAGTATGTCAAGAAAAATTATCRTATCTTTTATCCCTAGGATTAACTGTTCACTTGTCCAAGTATGTCACRACTCTCTGGTACTTGCTGTTCTKTGGCATGGCGTCATAGTTCTCTTAATATCCCATTGTGCCCAGATCAGTGAGTTCTGGTTTTCTGCTTGTTTGATTGATGTGGTTTTTGAAAGGGGAAAAGAATGARGATAGCTGTTGATTTTGTTTTCCTTTCCAATGTATTTTGCTCTCTGTGGAAATCTTGTTTGTGTGTCGGTAAGACCGCCCGTGATTTGTGTGTTGTGCTAAAGTTACTGTTGCTCAAAAGTTGCCCTGTGCCCCCTGAGATTGTTTTGAGAGTATTCTAAATGCCGCAGGTAGGTGTTTGGTGCAATGCTTGAGAAAGCTATGATACATACAAACCTCTGTAAATGCTCTCATGAAGTATTTGGCATATTCCATATATCCCAAGATTTCTTAACTGGTTTATTTGTGATATAATCCTGGTAATTAATTCATTGAAATCAGCTGTGAGTTCTATACATTTTTTCTGTGTCATACTATCTATATATAAAACYGTTGTCTCTCATGAAACTGAAAAATAATCATATGCAAGTTTGCCACCTTACCAGAAGAAGAGAAAGCACTGCTCCATACAATTGTAGGATAACAAAAATACCTATTGCAACTCCAGAATAACGCCCAGCACAATATAAGCACATTTAGTTTGAAATAAACTTAATTTTATAATGCAGAGATAAATAATTTTTCTGATGTTATTTTTTTCCTTGTAGAATTATAGAACACATACCCTAGTTTACCAAACTAGAGTTTGGGAGTAGACAGTTGTTCAGAATAAGGTTGTCTATTTTGCCTAGGGGCCAAAATTATTAACTGCCTTTGGGGGAAAAAAGGTTTAACACCCCAAAATTAAAATTCTTATTCACCCCCACAGGGTTTTTTCACTCATATTGAGAGAGCAGCTATGCATAAAATTGATTTAGCTTTTGGCAGAAATGAAGTGGAAGTTAGTAGTGGTAGTCAGTTGGGTGGAAGCAAACAGTAGAGGCTGGAGTGAGTAGGGAAACCCCTAAAACGATGATAAAAAGTGAAGTTATCATTTGCAAGTATGGCAATTGATAACTAATTGTCATAAAGAGAATASTGCCAGGATTGTGGTAGTTATTGCATCTAAACCTAACAGACTGTCTCCATTAAGCAATCAAATTTCTCTTTTTTCCCCTTTGCTACTATAATCCTTAAAAACAATAAACAAACCTTAGTGTCCCAGTGGTGGAAATGACAGTGAATATTTCAAATGTATATCCTGTAAATACACTGAATTAGATTATTTTACTTCATAAATAACCAAATAAACTGCAAAGGCAGAAGCAAACTGACATTTAATTTGAACACAGCTACTTACTGAAGCTAGTGAATGTTGTTCAACTTATTTCAGGAGAGGAAGACCTGGGCTGACATTAAATACTTTGAGAATGCCCTGACTCTATTATCAGATATTTGTTCCACAAATTACATTTTCCTTGTGGGGAAAAATGTTTTCATTTTTTTCACTCTTAGAACTCAACTGTAAGAAAAAAATCTTAGCATTTACCTAAGAATATTCTCACTGTTCTGCAAGATGTGATTAATTTCCCTGTAAAACACTTTCTTACCTGTGAGCAAAAAGGTAGAATATTAAAGAGCAGTTGGAAACCACAAGTCAAGTCAGCCCACTTTCCATTATTGATAGAATTAAAGTTCATACGTCTGGACAGAATAAAGAAAACCGTACGCTGGTGAGAATGCAGCCCTCTAATTATAAATGCATTCGGYCGCTATAATAAAAAACACGAGGGCAGCTCTGCTTCAGACTGCTGGAGATGACCTCAGATTACTGGTGCCAAAGTACTTAAGGCAGTGATTCGTGACCACAGTGTAGCTTTTACTGGGAATGTTGAAAGGAATTAAATGACTTTAATAGTGTGTGTTTGTTTATTGGTGGATATACCATGAGAATCAGAGCTCTGTAAGTATCTTCTGCTCTACTTCTGAAGTGGGAAAGGCCAGGGGAGAAAGAGAAACTAACGTTGCAAAGTAATACACCCCTAAAGCTTGGAAGTATCAGCTTTATAGTTGCCCAGATGAGCTCAGTTTTGCCCTACTAAATCTGTCTTGCAGATAGAATTTGCAAGATCTGTCCCCTCCTGCCCCCCCACCAAAAAATGATCATGTTATTAGCAGTTGTGTCTTCATAAACAAGGAACCAGATTAATGTTCATTTTGACTTTTGAGAACTTCCTGCTGCAGCTTAAGTAAGTTGTTTCTTGTGATATTTTCTAACATATAAAGCCAATATCTGCTGTGTACAGTTTCGTGGCGAGTGACTTGCCCCATCATTTCTACATTGCCTAGTATCTGCGTGTTCCTCATGGCTGTGCCGACTCTTGTAAGGAGCAGCTGCATATGCTGGTGGCAGGGGAGATCGGCTCGGCTGAAGGGGATGGTTAGATGTGAGTTGCGAGGCGTAGTCAAAGGAGCTTGAAAGTTATTCCTTCCCTATTCCTTGAAAAAATGCAGGGAGCTTGTGTTACAGGTACTGCTCCAGAGAGACAACGGGATTTTAGGGAAGCTGTGCCAGACCAGGCAAAGGTCTAACTCTCATGGCTCTTCTTTTTCAGTTGTTTCACCAGTTTGAAAAATTTGTACCAGATACTTAACAGATGTTAGGTAAATTCATCCAAAATAGAAACTTTCTTCTTGGAAAGCAGAATGTTGCACTGTCAGCAATCCAAATCCTTTTCCACGACTAGCTTTAAATATCATGGTATTTAATGAAGGTGTCTCAGCTGTGTCTGGAGGACACCCAGCCCAGCCCAGCCCAGCCCAGGATAGTAAAGTGCAGTAAGTCTACCCTAATTTAAAGTGGATTTAAAATGGAAGCATCTTCTTCTAAAGATTTTTATTGTTAGAAAAAATTAAATTCAGCTAAAATAATTTTAGTTACAATACTTACAGATCTATAGTATCATATGTGAACTAGATTATCACCTTTTAAAATTACTGTTTATATATCCAGCTTTTATTGTGTAAGTAGCTTTGGCAAATGTCAACTTTAATGTCATTTGTGCGCACTATCAAATATGTTTACCCTTGTGAAAGTGAAATTATGTCTTAAGGTACCCATGTTGTTGGGAGATTGATCTGATTCGTAGTGCATGATGCTCTGATCTCCTGTTTTCAACCTAGCAAAACTTCTGCTCTCATTTATAAACAGCTTCCTTGTCAAAGCCCTGAGCCAATGTGACCATTACAGTTGCAACAACAAGAACTAATTCAGATACTGTTTGAAAAACAGAAAACGTGGGCCGGCAATGGAGGGATGGGGAAAAGTAGTGTGRACACTGGATATATATTTTAGCAATAATTCTCCAAAATACCTTCAAAAAAATTAGGATACTGTTACTTTATGGCATGTCCTGAATGTTTTATGCAAAATCCTTCATGGAAACGGCCTGCAGCAGGTGCTGGTGTGTTAGGATACAGTACCAGGAGTCGCAATACACAATGATCGGCAAGCTAAGCCCATCAAAACTCCAAGTGTATCTAAGCTGGGAGGCAGTGCAGATCTTTCTCAAAGTGTATAACCGCTTTTCCATTGCTTCTCAACCAATAAACCACTACCCAAAAGCACAGGTGTATGCTGTACTGAATTAGAGCAAGCCTAGTAGATGAATTACACACCATATTTAATGAATTCATTTCCTTTCTGAAGCTCTTTTAAAACCTAAGTGATAAGCAAATTCTGCCTCCCTTGAATGTGTGATTTTGAAAATAACTGTCCAGAGAGAATGAAATTTAGTAAAGGTCCATAGGTGACTGTGCTTCATGAAGCAGGTCATTCCCTGGCCCTTTTTCTTTACATGGATGATATCATCCATATTTACAGATGAATAACTTCCATTACTAGCCATTCTCTTTAGGGAATATAAAAGTATCTATTCTAGATGGGGAGAATTTTAAGAGATCTGTAAAACATTATGCATCTTTTAAACATCTTTCAGGGACGTCATTTGGCAGCATATGGCAGTACATAGGAAGATTCAATATGCAGTAGAAACATTTGAGCAAAGTTCTTGGGATTTAAAAGTTCAAAGACAGAAATGTAAAGTACTAGTTCTCTAGCTGCTGGGTAACTTGTTACATCTAATGCTAATTGAATAGAGCAAGAATAAATAAGCCCAGTATATACCTAAGAAAGAAAGGAAGTCTGATCCTATTGATTAAATATTTCTCTCATAATTCGGTACCTTTCCTCAGCAGCCTAAAAATAAAKAGAACCTTCCCAAGCAGAGAGGGAAGTAGAGATCTTCATAAATCCATAGAAGTTTTTATCATCAATAGTATCCGTGTTTACCTTCACTGTAAGTATTYATATTTATCTTCATTTGCAGAATCTAGGCCCAGATATTACAGTCCAGAGTAAATACAGTCAACTTTCAGCTATCCATAGTTAATTAACCTGGGTGCAAAGGTGGCTCTCTGTCTGAAGAGCAAGCACCCTGTGAGCAATGCTKTACAAGACAGCATCGCTCCAGCAGTGGTCCAGCTGGGTTTTYTTTGCTGGGAGACGTGCACTAGCACATTCTGACAGACCTACCAGGCTCCATACAAAACCAGCACAGACAGCTCTGAACTGCATTTCTGTAGGGAACACTGCATGGAAGTACCCCAGTGTCTATGTGTATTTGAGTTCATTTCAGCTTATTAACAGTTAGATATGTCCAGGAGGAGATACTAAGGTGTTATGCATTATCYTTCTTAAGAACCTGTTGCTATGCCCTTGAACCATGACTTTCCCRTGTCTGGGGTTTCCTCTGTACCTCTGACTCTTGTCCAAATATTTGAGTTGATGGTATATTTTTTAGAAAATGTGTATGTGTAAGTACGTATTTATGTTTCATGTGAATGGATATATTTGATGAGYTATGGAAACTCAGAATAGATGGCACTGACAGTGGCACACTTCATCAATGTCTATCAACCAGTTCATTGGCAAGATTGATCCCAACAATGTGCTTTTTGTTTGTGCTCTCTGAGATCAGAGACACAATAAACAAATATGTTTTGAGTATGTATTTGATTCCACCCTGACTGACTGTGGGACAAAATAACTCTTAGAATAGAGTATGACACAGTCCCATATAAAGTTTGTCAAATTTTACYAGATGTCCCACCATTTGGAAGAGCTCTGATGGAGACTCACAAACATATGACAGAGGAAAAGATTAATTTTCTGCTTTGAATGTATAGCATGGGACTGTAATGCAGTTCTTTGCTGCAACTGACTGGATTTAGAGTATCTGTGCTCTGCTGCTATGCTACTGTCTCCTGCCATGCTGCAAAATGTGGATGCCTTGGAAAGAAAATACAGGATGAATTGCAGCAGTGACCAGGAACAACTAAAATATCCAGTCAACTAATATCCAGTCAACATGCATTGTATCATTTATAAGTAATAGATCTCTCTGAAATTCTGGAATTTGTGAAGGCATATTCATCTGACAGATCAGCCAGTGTTCTCAAGCTGATCAATTTTATTAAAATGAAGATAGACCCACCTTTCTGCCAAGAAGGGATTAAACATTGACCATGATAACCAATGATTATAGGGTTTTTTAAATTGTTTTCTGTATAACTTATCCTGTCCTAAAGCTTAAAGCCAAAATATTGACCTCTGTGAGATTTGCAATGAAGTCTGTRTGTTTTTGTATAAAAATGCATAGTCATTGGTTGTATAAACATTSATATTACTGACATAAGTTAATCTTTGCATCTCCTCTACCAAGTTCAGTAACAGCTTTACCAAATTTAARTTGCATTCAGAATCCCTAAACTAAGTTTTATTCTCAGGATCTCTGAAACTAATAGGAACAATTAAACAGTATATCTTTCACCTGAAGTGTGTCTACATTAAAGTTTAAATCCCTTGGACTTAGCTATTTTGTTTCTCCAAGTAACATCCAGTGCTAATTTTTTGCATGCACATTAATTTTAGCGGTGGCAACTCCCATTCATTGTCCGTCCTTGTCACCTAGAAAACAAGTATTTAAAAACAAATGTTTTGAAAATGAAAATCCTATGATCTGTATTAATGATAATAATTATTTCTTTTGTGCATAGATACCAAGAAGCCTTAAAAAGGGTGTCATTGTGATATGTATAAAATAAATACTACCTTGTGTTGAGGTATCTAGTTTAGTGCTGAGCTCAGTTTCTGTTTTCTTTTTCATGCCCTGAATTTAAGAAGTGGTCTGAAATATGAGGCATTAGCTACTGCTAACTGAAAAAGCTTGCAGCTTTTCTGGTGAYTTCTTTTTCTGGTAAGTCCTTTAGTAAAGTCTGACATAAGGAGATGTAAATATTAAATAGAGATTACATGCCAGAAATCTATATTTAAACACAAATGTTAACGTTCAATGGAAAGATAACATTCCTGTTTTTACGTACTGGATTGCTGCTTTGTTTTGTACGCAATAATTTATAATTGTATATTTATTCTCACACTTAAAAATTATTATATTTTTAATGGGAATTATGTCTCAAAACTGGTAAATGATTGGTAATAACASTATTTATTTTCTGTTATCTTCTGAATCTTGGCAAACATGAAAGTTATCTTTTTTGTAATTTGGCATTGGCTCATCATTGTCATATACTAGATAACCTAGTGTATTTCTAAAATGCTGTAGAATCTGAAATCATTGTTTAATTGAATTGCTTTGAAATTCTTTATTGCAGTTAGCAAGGGAGACATGGGTTACATTTCTATCTGATATTGCGAATTTTCTCAGCAGAGGAGACTTTTAAAAAAACAGGTATTATCCAGTTGCAGTTCTTAAAAGCTCATTTGTGACCTAACCTTAGTTTTTGCCTCTTCCTTTATTCATTATTCTTGTTCAAAAAAGGAAAGTAAAAATTTTTGCTTTTTGCATGTTCAGAAAGCTTTGTTTTGTTTCTCATTAATCTCAACTGCTTTCAGTTGCTAAAGCTTTCACTTATATATTTCTAATGCCAAACCTTCCTGAATAAATGAGRCACGGACTTATTGTCTGAAAATTACCTTATATTTTAAAGAGTGTATTTGCAAAAAAAATCCTCTTTGGATAATCGCATTTTGTGTCATAGACTTAAGTAATTGAAGAGAAGAAATTAGTAATAGGAAAGTCCCATGAATCATAATAGATCATCTAGTCACCAACCACTGACCTGTTTCTGGAAACTTATTCTGTGCCTCTCKAAATTTTTCTAGTTTCTATATGCTTTGCTTTTTAATAGGCCTCTCATATGTCAAGAGAATATTCTGATAAACTTTTAGATACTTCTCTATATTTTTACATAGATCTGAGTAAAGTAAAACATGAGGATGAAAAATTGTTGCTAGTCAAACCCACGGAGTTTACTACTATGGACAAGTACTTTTGTTTCTTCTCTGTTGGTAATATTTGCTTTAAACCTTATTTGATTTCAGTTCTATGATACRTAGGTCTTCTTGTATCTACCTCTGGAGGGAGTATGAAGTCTGGAAGAACTTAGGCTAAATCTGTGTTTGGTAATTCTGTATCTGTTAAAGTTATTTAGCAGACCTACTTAATTTTAGCCACCTGTAAGCTTCACCTGTTTCTTAAGAAATTATTATGGCAAATGACTGAAATAATTCAAAACAAGCGTTTTAATAAGAAAGATTTATTTATTCTTTTCCTCCTGCCAGAATATAGAGCAAGAAGTTGTAATAGTGATTAATTACGAATACACACTTCCTCTCATCTGGTCCTTTGTCACAGAAACGTAATGTTGAAGGGTGCTCAAGAGACCATCCAATCCACTGCCCTACCTCAAATTACAATCAAGAATTACGAAACTGAGCCCMCCTTTGTGAAGGCTTATTCAGTTTATTCTTAATAGCCCGATCTCTTTCCCTAGACATCGTATCGTGCTGCTCTCTACCTGCACTGTTGGAAAAATTTCCCTGATACTCAAACTAAATCCTCCTTACTGCAATTTAAGGTGATTGCTTCTTGTTCTGTCCAGTCCAGACATGAAGAATAAATTGTACTTTYCCTCTTTGCTACAGCTTCTTAGTGTTTTAAGACTCTAACTACATGCTCCTAAGTCTTCATTTTCTCACATTAAACAACCTGCATGTTTTCTCATTAGTCATGTTTCCTACACCTCCGCTTCTTTGGCCTGTTGTCTTCTGGACCTTCTTCACTTACTTCTTAATGTTTTTGAATTGTGACACCCAAAACTGGGAAATGTACTCCAACTGAGGCCTTACTGACACTGAATATAGAGAATCCCAGATTACTTGGAATTTTACAGGCAGTGTTTTTGTTTATATCTTAATTGCCGACTGCAAATGTTTGCAAGGTTGTCCCAGCACAGACGAACAAATCTCTTAGAAGCAGCAAACTGCTTTGCCTGCAGTGTGTGCATACTCTCTCCTCCTCTCTCCTCTTCTCTCCTCTTCTCTCCTCCTCTCTCTCTACCTCTGAGTGACCCTTTCAGTTTGCTGACCACAGATTTAGCTCATTTTATTTCTGGATCAGCGTTTTCAAGCTTCATTATTCTCTTTGATCCTCGGTTTTGGGTCTGGAGAGATGACATCTTGCTAAACCAGTTGAAACCAAGCAGGCAGTAGTTCTCCTTCCACTARTTAATAACGTCCATCCTTAGGAACTCCAGAGCGTAATTATCTGTGACCCATTGCTTGTCCCCTGTTGATTCCTCCATTACTTGTTTTGATTTAATTCTCAGCCTTCATGAGGGGCTATGTTAAACAAGTAAAAATGTGCACAAACAAATATGATACACACTGTCCCTCATTCTCCATAATATTTATTCATAAGCATTTGAATAAACATTTATTTGCTAGATAGAGCATTGCAAATAATTGCAATAAATATTTACAGGAGTGTGTCTTGCAGTCATTTTAAAAAGTTCTTATTCTTGTTTGAACATGATAAGAAGGACAGAAAAGAGCAAAAATCACAAGAAACAGAATAGTTTATGTCAAATAATTGACTTAGGGAGCAACGCTTGTACCAGTTCTCATCCATAGCTGCTTAATTGCATGATGCAAATAATTACGGTCAAAATCACATACCTTGTTACTAAGACTATGGCAAATGAAGTGTTAAAACCAAAATCATGTCCCAAACCTTGATAATTCACAAATGGGCAAGGATTTGAAAACATGTTGTTTGTCAGATCTCTTATTTAAACTGAGTTATCCAATCAGTCCATCTTCCAATTAATATTTTTCTTTAATTCATATAAACCAAATTATATGCAAGCAATTTTCAATGGGCAATAGTGTTATTCACAGCACCATATACATAGTACTTCGGTCTGCATAAAAATAACTAGAGAAATCTAGTTCTTTAGCTGTTTGTTAATACCTTACCACCTGCTGAAACAAATTACAGAAACATGACATATTATATACAACTCCTACAAAGTGCAGACTGAAATGTATACTCTGTAAGTTGAATTCTTGATAGGGACCCAGAATTACAGCTCTTCTTTGGAATTATAGCATGCTTCATTTACAAAATGTCACAATGTAAGACCTTCAGGAACAAGTAATCTGTTTCACATTTTAGGTGGCTGCTAGCTGTAGCCTTAAATATATTAATATTTTTTTTWAAATTGATAGCTGGTCTCAAGGATATTCAGCTTCACAGAAGGAGAAAAATTAATTTTTTTTTTCCTCTTGGACTCCTGAATCAGAATTTCGTAGACCTCCCCATGTGATTATGACACAAAGCTGACGGAATAACGAGCAAGTCTGTGTACGTTTTACGTCAGTATTTTCACATTCACATTTGAACAGACTAAAACAGAATGATGACTCAAACTGTATTAACTGTTTAAATTGCTTTAAAATTAATCAGCTTGTACATTCATTTCTGCATTGTYGGCTCTCAGCAACTATTAGATATGTGAACAATCCTTTTTTCATTATGACTATTCAAAAGCCACATTTTATTTTTGTTTTCTGACCTTCACTAATGTGCCAGAAAAGTAAACTGGTGTTCATAATACTATACTTTTGCAAACATAAAACTCACAAAATATTTGTATCTGTGGCCTTAAAATCTGATCACTGTGATTTTTTTCAGCAATGATTTGAAGGCAACATTGTGGATATAAACAAAATGAAACTCAAAATTACTAATATGCTGAAACTTGCATTTGCAAATTATGTATTATATTTGACATCCATCTTTTTATCGGCTATGCATGTTTTTATTTGCTGTGCATACAGCTTTTGTAGACTGTGCATAGAGGCGTCGACACGAGGGCTGATCCCCTGCCTCACTGAAAACAGTAATGGAACTTGCGCTGACTGCAGTGGAGTTAGGATTTTGTCCTTAGTCTTCCGCGTGGTGACAGAAGGCTGCCATCACGGCTCTTCATCGCGGACACGCGGACGTTGCCCACGCTGCCTTACCAGCCTGCCTTTAGCAACGCGCTCTGCTGCCCTGGCCTTAATGCTCTGAGGACAGGGGGTCCTCTGATCTGAAAGCCTGGATGGGTCTATGCTTCCATATATGTATGCATATTCAGGAACACAGAAAACGCAGGCTAAAATAGCAGTGTGAATGACATATAGCTAGCCTTTATTTTCTGTTGTTCTAAAATGCTGAAATCCTTTTTTAATAATCCTCYGTTTGGAGCAGAGGTAGGGTTTAGAAAAGCGGACTATTACTGCGTTCGTTTCCTTCTCTCGAATGACTGAGAATAACTAGCCAGCATAACAGAGGCTACAGTTCAGCTAAAGCAATAAAAAATCTTTTGCGTTTTCCCATCCAAGAATCTTAGAAGTTCTTTACAGACATTAATGAAATGAGTCTTGTAACACTGCAGTAATGCTAGCATTATTATCCCATTTTACAAGTAGGGAATATTGAGCGGATAAGATTGCACTCGAGGATTTGGGCAGAATCTGGAGTGAAAGCCCATATATCTTGACTCACAATGTGGTTCTTTATCCATAGTATCATCAGTAATACAGCTGCAGCAACTATTTTAAGTAAGCAATATATTCAAGTATTCAAGAAAGGTAGTCCATTTTTTCTCTAATGGTTTTTCTTTCTTTTCAATACCTTCCATTTTAACAAATGTGTTCATTATCTGAAATTATGTAATGAACGATGTATGCAAAATTTTGCTGGCTAGAAGATATTAGCTAATTATTCTCAATTAAACTTTTCAGGTTAAATCAGTGCCAGTTCATTTTTCTGATGAAATATATCTCTTTTTATACTGAGGTGGCTGTTTAAGTTGTCATGCATTAGTTTACTAGACATTATTGGCTAYGTGGTCACAACCAAAAGAACTTTAGCCAATTAGTTATAAGCTACTTTATTTTACTGCATATTAATAGCAATGCTGCTAGAAAATAAAAAAGCAGTAAGTCATGGGACTAAATTGATGAAGGCTTGTTTAAATCCATCTCTTTAAAGAAACATTTATATACCACCTCAGGCATGTTGCAAGTCCTACTYGAGAACAGCTTTACTTTTAAAAAAGCAGCAACTAAGCTGCTTCAGTGGAAAAAGAGATTTTAGCCTGACTTCTACATTCCATGCAAGAGGGGAGCTCTGGGTTAACCTCTCTTTTCCCTCTCTTGCCCCCAAAGTATTTAAATATTTATACAAAGCAAAATAACTGCAGAAGACACAGTTACGGACCTTCTTTGCCTTGCCTGGAAGCATGGGTTTGACTAGGATCCACACCCATGTCTGCAATGAGCAGATGGATGATGGATTTCAACAGGCCCTTCAGATGAAGWCTCTAAGTGCTGTGCAGAAGACAGGCTGACAGTGGTAAGTCCTGTCCGAAATTGTGCAAGGCTTGGTTTAAGAAGTGTTCTCAGAATAGAAGCGGCGGCCTGAGCCTCAAGAGAGGCAAAAAAGTCACTGCACTGCAAGCCTTGCTAGTGCTCAAGTGTCAGGTTACCTGCTCTCATATGGATTCACACAGTGCTGCTGCTGTGTCGGCATCTGAGAAACTTCACCGAYGGAAACATCTCCATTTGCATGCCTTTGCATGCTCATTTGCTTGTTTGGGCAGTAGCGGCGGAGTTTCCAGAGGAAATCYAGCTCAAAGAGACAGTTATGTCACATGTTACAGAAGCTTTATGAAGTGACATTAGTCCAACAGCACTTGCTGAGGTTTCTTACACTCACTTCTGACTTTCTGAACTGTCCTGTGTTTGAGTTTAGTGAAAGTAAGAAGTGCTGCTTACAGGAAATTCTGTTAAGATTTTATAAAACAGCTGCTAGCACCATGAAATCTTGAGTATAATGCAAATGAAGGAAAGTTCATTTTCTTTTTTKGTAACTACTTTTAAATATCTTTTTTCAGCGGGCACCCACTCAGCTTTTTATTAAATTTCTGCCCAATCTGAATCTGAGAGCTAAYTACTGCAAAGGAAGACGTCAGATTAGAATAAGTGCATTAAAACAGTTTCCGTTTCTCAAAACTCTCCCAGCAGGAGAAATATTTTCAATTTTTTAAACAGACATGAGATGTCAAAACTATCTGGTAGATATTTCAAACCTGAACAGCATTTAAATATGTCGTTTATATGTCAAAAATCACTCACAATAGGAAAGGCTGAAAAAAAGTATTTTGACAAGATCACACACAACAGTCAGGAACGTATAAACCACACTGTTGTAACAGTGCAATGGCTTCTCTAATGYGTGGTATCATTCCTGTATCAGTGGACAAAATGCTTAAAAATGTGAAACTTGCCTAAAATAAAGCTAGTTACATGTACCCTATTTTTTCTTGGTAGAACASTTTCTGACTTCAAAGAAGTCTCTTGCTCCAGAAGCAAGAGAATCAAAACCTCTGGCAAACAGAATTTTGAACATCTTGTCTAATGTACAGGAGTTCTCCATTTGCTATTTTACCTTACAAATAATAGTATAAGACGCTAAAAGTATACAGCACTTCTTTATTCCTTTATATACTATTTCTTTCTTCAAAATGTGCAACACTGGTCCATTAGCTATGTTTTAGGAATTGTTGCTGTTGCAGCAACACATTGTAACAGAGACAGGGATTGTTAGTGTAAGTCCTTAAAAGGTATTAAAAACAAACCGGAGATGTTGACTAGCRTTTTAAGTAAACCCACCTTGTTGAGATTCTTTCTTTGTATAGAAACTTGTCTTCTTTTAGCAGTACTTGACTTTTGGGTATTCCTTTTTCAAGTCTCGGTAATGTTCTCAAGGTAGGTTCTTGTTCTTGTTGCTTTAAATATGTAATTTCCCATCACAGGACCATCAAGCATCTCACTCTAGTTTCATCATWAGTGCGTAGCATGTCCTGGGGCTGCGGGTCATGCGAGTAATGACAGAGCTGCCCAGTTTGTGTCTGAATCATGTCCAGTAAGTTTTATAACTCCAAGAATTTAGCTGTAGAAGTCTAGCAATTCTGTAATAAGCACATACATACAATGAGGGATTTTTAGTGAATTTGTAGATATCTTGGCAATAGGGAAAAACACATTTCTGATGCAGCTGACATTCCCTGCAAAAATTCAGCTATATTCTTCAAAAACAAAACTTAATTATTTTTCAGTTGGTAAGATTTGAGTTTTTAACATGGGCAAAGGGTGTCTGTTCTCCTGTCTTGTTTGTGGAAGTTGCCAATACGTTTTGTATAGGATCTCCAGAAACATTCACTTTGAGATAGACATTCAGCAAATAAAACTTGAATCTTCCTAAGCAAGTGTCCAGCAGCTGGACACTGGCGATTCTCTGTCAAGCTGAATCTACAATGGTAGTTCTCCTACCTAGAAAAGATTTGGGTTTTTGCTTTTCTGAAATGTCACTGCATGCTGTGTGACATCTCTCCTATCCACTGTTAGGATGTTTTTGTGTCTTAAGCTTCAGTAGATCTGCTTTCATATTTGAAAAGTCACTTTGGTGCTAGGAAGTATATTACATTGAATGTATTCCGTACTGTTACATTTTCATATCTAATTTTTATTTCTGTTGCTGAGAAGAGCAGAGATCAGAGATTTTATTGCAAGTATTCTAACAGATATTTCCAAAATTATAGCTGTTGAGGATTAAAATATGGTCAGTTAATCATATGCCTTTATTAATATGAGATTGTTCCCTGCCAATTTCTTTCCACCAGCAAAAGCAAAACAAAGGAGTAGAAATATAAAAGAATAGATTTTTGGTGGACAAACTCTCAGAAGAAAGTATTGTATTACAACTTTGAAATCCCAAAACATGCAGGCTGTGTTCTCTGTTGAATGCACAACTGACATTACATCTTGTATAAATGTATGGTAAGTGTTGTGTAGGTGTCGTGAAAGGAAAATAGTCCAAGATATATGAAATTACAGCAGATTTCTATATAAAAAGTGAGGATAATTTTAATAGTAGAATTGGAATGATGAATCTGTCCATGTGTTAATTCTGTCTTTAGTGTTCTTCTGTTTTTTAAGATATTTTTTTCCACTGGATATGARTTTTTAACTGCTGCATAGTAACTGTACACTCTTGCAATTAATGTGTTTTTAGAAATATGCAGATTCTGTTGTTGTTTTAAAAATGGATCCCTTGAATAGATAATACTATTTTAGTGTACTCAGGTAAAGTATATTCAAACATTGCTATTTATTTTTGCTAATTTTAGAGCCTGATAAAGTTTTATTGGGATTTTGTCATGCTGCGTTATCACAACATCAGTATCAGTCATCCTCGCAGTACTCTCACAGTCAAAGAATTGCCTGCTTGGTATAGTTGGTGTACTGAAATATAGTGACTTCAGAAGAGGTCAGACCAACATTTTGGATTTGGCTGAAGGCCCCAAGGCACTTAGGTATGTAAATTGTTAATATTTCTATTATGTGAGTGTTTCTATTATATGGGGTATTATGTGGATGAATACCAACACTTATTCAGTGAAGCCTATGCTAAGGCAAAGGTAGTTCACTGAATAGCTCTTCTTTTATTATCAGGGCCTACTCACTTACCTGGTTAGTTAATAATAATGACGTCTCAGTAAATATATTTTAAATATGAATATATTTCCTCATTACACAGTCAGCTCTTCTTTTGCTGTTGGTACTACATGAGGTATTACTAGAATACACCATTTTTGTAGTGATCCTTTGTTACTTTTGCTCGTGTTCATATCACTTGAATCATGTCTGGGGAAGCTTGGCAACCCTCTAGGAACCCGTCATGTGAAGAGCCAAATAATATTTTCTCTAGGTACTGCCCAGTATGTTCTGGAAGCAGGTGTGTTTTGATGTTTCCCGTGAAGAAAGAGAGACAGAAGCTTSTTTCTCTTTTGATTTCTCTCTAATGATCTTACTCTCCTCAGCACTAACTCACAATTACAACCTTCTTACCTAGGTAGTAACTGGCTGATCATAATGTTTCTTAAATGATTATTATTCACATTACATACTGTCTCTCTCAATTAACCTACTGATAGAAAGGTAGCCTGGCTCTAACAAGTAGTGCAATAGGACATCTGAATTAGTAAGTAGCAGCTGGAAATCTAGATTCCCAGGGCTGTAATTCCCAGTGCTCATTGTGATAAGTAATGACCGCTGTCTCTGTAATCTTCATTATTTCACGTGCTTTTATAAATGTTTGAATATTCAGCAATACACAATATTGATTCAAGAACCGTCTACTGAGACATTAAAGACCTGCACCTTAGGTACTGCTGGAGCCGTTAGGAGAGCAAGTAGCTCCTGGTTTTATGGCACATGCTGGGAATGTGGCAGAGTCGGTGCTGGTGTGGCACTGCAGGCTACCTCCAGCACGAGCCACCGATCCTCTGCGGCCAGCCCCTTCGAGGAGGGAAAAGGCTTTGTCCCCTTAGGACTTCGGGGAAACTCTTAACTGTGGTACATCGTTAGCATTTGTAGTTAGATACAAATTTAAATGGCTTTGGTTACAGCAAGGTAGATTTGTTTGCCAAACTTACTGCTGATTTTTGTGCCATTCACACCTTCTCTATCAGAATGTAATTTCCATTAGGGTTTTACCAGGAGGCCGAGCTGCCTGGGTACTTGGCAGACAATTTTCTTTTGGTTTCTAGTTAACCTGYTTTCTAAGTGTCCCCTGCCCTAGCTACTCGTGCTCTGCCTCATTACCAYTTTATGTTCATTAGAGGCTTTTTACAGGGAGGTAGCGCTATACTTTAGTGATACAGATAACAAACTCAGCAATGAGTTAAAGTACTTTGGTATGTCTGTGAATGTCTCTCTGCCACTGTAAGTTACTTGACAAAAGCTGGCATTACTTCWAAGACTTAAGGTAGATTTCTGTGCATTTTCCATGTTTCCATCTTGAACTTATACACACACTGCAGTGGCGTATTTGCTAAAAATAAGTACAGATTAGTATCAAAGGGCTGAAGAAACCAGACATTATTATTTCCAGGTGTGTGTGGATTAATTACTGTAGGCAAATGATTTCTGACCTTTAGAAATCTGATTAAATGAAAGTTTTGCTCTCATCTTCATTGGACAAACTCAATATTTTTCCTGTTTAGTTTTCTGAATAAATTCTACTAATAAGTCAAACTGCATCTGCTTTGCCCTTATGCAGCTCTTAATTTAAACAATATTCTTTACATTGTTTTTACCTCTAATTTTTTTACATCCAAACCTTCTATTAACAGGTTAAAATAATATATTAAAAATACTACATACTTGAAGTAAAGCTATTTTTATATGTGGATGTAGGTCAAAAATGGACATCCATGAAAGTGTATTTTTTTAAAAAACATTTAAGCAAAATAAACTCTGACATATAGGAAACATTATTTTATTATCAAATTGTTTTTGGAGACCAAATACAATATTGACCAKTTTTGGTTTGACAGGAAAAAAATGAGGCGTTAAGAATTCATCTGACGTAAATTGCAGATGAGTAGCTTAAACTTTCACAAAATTCATGCTGGGATTTTCTGTCAAAATAAGATGATAAAATTATGGACTTTGGGGCTTTTCAATTTTTCTGGATCTTCTTTGAGCGCAAGTAGCCTGCTTACCTACCGGCATGCCAGAGCACATTTTCACAATTCAGTGGAACTTCCCGGAGGGTTTTGGGCAGATCATTGAAAAGCTGTATGCTGAGTCCCACCCAAGGGATGTTGTCTCTTGTTCTTTCCCATAAGGATGGGAGATTTCCTTGAAAAGCCTCACATCCTTTGTGGATCATAGGCACAACGTAAGAGTCCACTGCTAAGATCATGAGCAGGATGTCAAGTCTTCTGAGACACAAGTGTCTGTGTTTTGCCTGCAGTCTCTCTAAATACACACCTGGAGAAGTTGCCAGAAYACTGCTGTATGCTGGGCCTTTCACAGCATTGCAATGGCACATTGCCTAGATGAAGAAGACAGGATGGAGAACGTAAGTGCTGATGGATCCAGTGAGGAAAAACAGTCTAAGAGTAAAGAAAGGGTACAGAAAATAGATAGGAATGGTAGACCTGGAAACCGGAGCACATGGTTGGAAATACTTCTTTTTTACATTGTCAGAGATACAGCAGTTGCTATACACTGGAGGCTAATTAGACAAAATAGACAAGTCATTTTTGAATAAAAAKAGCTTGAAAAAGAGAATATATTGCTTGTTTTTGACAAATCCAAATTTTACAGTAAGCTCTGTCTCCAGCAAAGGTTCACTTTCTTTAGTAAGTAATAGTGGATAGGACTGAGTATGCAGGAATATTTCAGTCAACAGTGGTGACTGGATTGTACAGCAGTCAGGGATAGCTTACATCATTCGTTTTAAGTTTTCATGCGAGACTTAACTATCAAAGTGTGCAATAACTTATGTTGTCATGGGAGATTTTGGGATGAGGTAGCCAAAAGAACCACACCTATCAATGACGTAAAATCTAACATCTACCACAGATACACACATGCTGTGTAGAGGAAATAAACCAATCAAGGTCTACAGTCCAGCTGTCTCCAACACCATGGGCTTGAGGGAAAAGGACACGCACTCTAGCTAGTCAAGGTGTTGAGTCCTGGCTGACAGCCCAGCTCTTGCACGTAGCAGTTTCACAAYTGACGTATCACCCCTGTCTCCCTGCAAAAGGTTTATTGTTTTCATTATTTATTGCTTTCTAACTTAGAGTTGGCCTCAGCTGACAGTGGCCTGCTTGGTCACCTCACCTCTTTGACTCTCTCCATACCTACAGCTAGTGTTACTTGGATYGCTACCACCTTCTGGCCTCCCAGCCCAGATAGATATAAAGCTGAGTTTCATGTTTCTCTCCAGTGCATACTTAGGTCATTAGAGCAGAGCAGATGTAGTCCAGAGCTTTCAGGAATGTCTCCCGTGTGACAATTATCCACGTTTTRTTTGTGTTCCCAGCGTATACCACAATCACCTGATGAGTTAAAGTGGAGCAGATGTAGTCAATGTCTCATTTTACCTGAATGATACATTTGGGTAGGCTTCATCCTGTGGCATTTTTGTAAAAGCCTGATTATATCTKCAGCTTTCCTGTCGTTCCCTATCCCTGCTATTGTTTGCCTCATTCATTAACTCTCTTCCTCATTTCTAGCAGTTTAGCCTGTAGATGCAGCTAAAATACATAAAATATTTTTTCAAGGTTGCTTCACCAGGTAAGTAAGACCAAGAGGTAATTGATGGCAGGTAAGAAAGGAGAACAAAACAGATGGGAAACTGCATTGCAAAGGTTTTGAGATTTCARATCTAAAGTGGATTTCCTTTCATATTCTGAATTATTCTTGAATTCTGCTTTCAAAGACAGGTCTAATCTTCATCATTGGAGCTATGAGGTTCAGATTTCTAGCAGGAGTCAAAACTCAATGTCAGGAGTCTGCATGAGCTCATTAAGGTCTATCATTGCCACCCAGATGCCACCTCTGCATCCTAGGCAGTACTGCAATTAGTGCAGTAGAGCCATACAGCTAGCTCTGATTGATGCCATTTTTGACTCCCTAACTGATGATAGGCATGCATTTACAAGGAGGAAAGGAATCTTCAGCCCATGTCCCAGGATGTAGCCCAGGGTGACRATGCTTGGAAGGAGCCACAGTGGGGTGCCGTGACTGTGCCAACACTGTGCCTCCTTCCAAGAGGAGTTCCAGAGGGGCAAATGGAGATTGATGTAAGAGCCGAAGTGACTGAGACTGAACTAGGTACTTGCTTGCCAAGCATGAGACTCTGCCTGGAGGTTTTCACAGTCSTCTTATGTTCCTGGTGAAATAACATTGCTGCAGAGAGGCTGGTATAAACCCCCAAATCCAGCCCTTCCTCTGTAGGCCTCTGCTAGTCTCTTGTGTGTCACAGATTATTTAGCACACAAAGTAACCGTTATCAAGCAATAGTACAGTCTTCAGTATAAAAAGAATGACTAGCTTGAAGATGGTTCTGCTTGTTACTGTAGCTAACGAATTGTATGGGAGAGAAGATAAGTAGAACATTAAAATGCTAAAGATCTTCCAGCAGTTTTAAGTCTGTGTGTGCAGGTCAGGCAGCAAGAACAAGCTCTGATTAAAATTTCACCCAGGTCAGTTATAAGTTTCTTGATCTTGACTAGACAGAAAAGACAGGTTAAGAGAGTCTCCTGTGCTGGGCAAGCTGTTCATCTGCTCTAATAATTTTTGAAGGCTGCTTGGTGGAAAAGCAAGGCCATGATTGTCTATAGCAGTACCAAGGAAAGACACTTACAGGATAAGCCACGAGTTTGTACTATTCCTTCTTTCTCCTTCTGATTCTCCAAACATTCTCTGAGATMCTCATACCTTTTAGTTCTATCTTCCAATGGGAAAATACTGTTTTTCACTAAAAAGGTATTTAGTGATCTCTCCCTGTGGTGGCAGTAGTGCAATTTAATTAGAATGGTAATAGCTTCAGACAGATCTTTCTGCTGGAGCCGCTGTTACATTGAGCGAGGAATTCCAGCAGTACAGTGGAAAAGAAGATAAAGCAGAAGAATAATAATCAACCCTCAGTAACTAGCAGGCATTGATGATTTTACACACCAATGACAAAATTCTTTGTGCTTATAATATGTTGGAAATTGGGATGTAATGGACAAGGTTTTTCTACATTAATAACTATGACAGAATCCATTAATTGTTTTATTGTTTGAGCTGGGGAGAGGAGGAAAAATGAATAAGCACATAAAAATATAATGCAAAAATACAGTCTGACTGAGAGAGGAATGAAATAATTTCTCCATTTTGGCTGACTTTATTTCCTAATTTGGAATAATTTTATTGAAACAGAAAAGTGGAAAAGTGAAAATTTACACTGAAATATTTTCAGAATATATATATCTAGTTCTCTGCTTGACTCATTCCAAATATTTTTCCTGAATGTTTTTGATATATGCTTTGTTTTTATTTAGGCTAAGAATATATGTAATCTTATATGGCAACATAGGATTTTTTCCCCTCTGCATTTGCCATAAAACACTCTTACATGTAAATAGCAATATTGCAGTACCATCTTGTGTGTCCTGAGCTGGTGGGTGCATTGGCAGAATGCAGTGCCAGGCAGTGGCCCTGAGCGCCATGGGGCTGCATTGGTGCAGCCCAGCCTGTTGTTGTAGGCCGGTTAGACTGGGGGAGTGCCGAAGCGACTGGCTGCATGGCCTATTGCTCTGGCATTAACTCCATCACTGCTTGCACAGCTTTTCTGTGTGCGACCCTGTCGCACAGGTTCAGAGTCTTCTGCAAGGTTCTCTCTTAAATCTCCTCCTGACTTCCTGCTGAAAGTTGCATATGTAGTTCTTACTGTCCTAGGTAAAAATAAGGAGAGAAGACTTTGAGGGTGCTCCCTCCATTGAAAGCAAGGCAGGAAAAATTAATGTTAAAAATGTGGCAGAGATAACTGAAATAAAAAATAAGCAACCTGGGCTCTAGCATTGCCAGAGTTTCACAGTGCACTACAAATAATCTGGTGGATGCTTTCTCTCACTCTTTCACTCAAAAACCTCTGTACATTTTCTGTCTTTTTGCCTATCTTTTCTTTTTTTTACTGTGAACTGTTGAGCCAGGTATGTATTTGTAAAATGACTAGCATCTGTGACCATATACTTGGCTGAGATCTGGGTGTAGGTGCAATATGTCTTACTTATAGGTAAGTGGAAATCTGCTTTTCATTACATGTCTAATTTGCCAGGATTTGGAGACATTTAGCCTTTCTAAGATATCTTTATGGAATACTGRGGAAATAGATGGCTTGTCAGATGAAGTCTTCCTGCAGGCATGTATTTATGATCTCTTTCTAAAAATATGCCAAAGAACTTTTGTCCTCAGAGAAGCCACTTATTAATCCTGTTGCCCATGCAGAGCTGCAGTGAAATCAGTGGGTCTCCAAATAGTGAGCTGCTGGTGTGAACTAGGTTATAGGACCTGAACTTTGTTTTAGCTGTGAGCAGCTTTCCTTTTCAAGTACACYATAATTTTATGTTCATATTTATATTTCTTATATCTTGTTTATGTTTTATATGCTTGTCTTGGTTTTGTTTTCCTGTTAAAAATTATTAAATTTTGGAATATGTAATTATAATAATTATTTTATACAGTGTGTTATCAATGTTAGTTTTAGAAAAGTGGTGTTCTCTAGAGACCCAAATAGAAATGCTKTCTGATAGAGTTATTTAGAGAGCATTTCTCTCTGAATACAGTTTTACAACAAAATTTATTTTAAGACACATCAGTGAGATTTGACATCAAGATGATGCCCAAGAAGAACACTAAACAGAGCCAGTGTTCAAAGCTAGTCATATTAAGTTTCATGAAAGACAATTCTGAGGGATAATCATATGCCAGAGAAGGAAAAGCCTTGTTTTCTACAATCTGAGACTGTAATTCAAACAAATAATTTACTATTTGTAAGACAACAAGCACCTGTAGGAACAGCTCTAAGAGACTRTGTCAGCTGCATATAAAGTGTGGAGGTGAAGCAGCCTAAGGGCTATCATGAGACCAAGCAGTGGAGCCATAAAATATGTTACATTGTATGATACTGGCATAGAAAGTAGATGATCTTAGTTAAAATTTCTGCCTAGCCTGAAGGAGGTTAAACTCACAGCCAGTGCCCCAAAGAAACAGGCCAGGGATAGATATTTCAGCTTCTGGAAGCTGTGCTGCCAGAAGTGCCAGTGTTAGGGAATGAGAAGGAGACAAATCAGGGAAATCTTGACCCTGTCCTGGGACATTAGCAAAAAAGATTTTGGTTCCTGTTTCTCAAACTTTTTTTTGTTTTTATTGTGAAGGCTAATGAACCATATGTGTTGCAGAGAGCTGGACCTGGAAGCGCAGCACTACCAACACAGTGGTTAAGCCAAACCCTCTCCTGTCTCCTTGATTAGAATCCCATAAYGTTGCCTTTTGACCGCCCAGCTGGCTAAGCATGAAGAGGACATGTTCAGTCCACATACCTCCCAACCTGGTGGTTCAGGCTATTCGCTGTAGTGTGGGAGATGTGGGTTTAGTCCCTCAGASAGGGCTCAGCAGTGTGACACCCCACTTCCGGACAGAGCCCTCTGCTAGATTGCACTGCAAGAGAYGGTGATTGCCCGTTACTGTGGTGCTAATAATGCCAAGGTTGCRTGTTTGATCCCTGTATGGGCCACYTGCTTSAGGGTTGGACTAGATAATTTCCAGAGGTCCCTTCCAAYCTTACCAGTTCTATGATTCTATAATTCCCYTGTCTATCCTATCAGCCACTTGAAAGAGATGCAGAAGACTGCTGAGAAGGGTGGACTGAGTCCCCAGTTAAGGGGCACTGAGTATTTCCCAGTGGTTCCCTGCAGTCTCACTGGGAAAGGTTAATTCTGGTGGCCTGCTCTGTTTCGTACCGTCACTGGAGAAGCTGTGTTGTTTAAGTGGATTGGATCATCTTTTGTAGGTGCTCCCATTTGTCACTAACCGTTACCTGAATCACCCTAGTTTCTAGCTCACTTCATTGGCTGAACAAGACATTTTGGTGGTATATCAGTGAATCAAGTTGCTTTTCCTCCTTTCCTTAGCCCTCCTGCTCTGGTCTAAGAGTCTAAAATTGCAATGAGAAGTGCCCCAAATAAGTATCTGGCTTAGCTGAATTGAATACCATTTCAAACAATTAGCATAAAATAATCCCTATTATTTTTCAGAAGTGACAGTGAAATCACTATGCGGCTAAAATTGTCTTAATCCAGTGAAGAGCTCATTATAAATAACTAAAAAAGAATGAAAAGAGGAATAATGYTTTCCAATATTTTTACTTTCTCTTTCTTAAACCTTGTTTTGCAAATGTCCTTGCTCAGAAACATCAGCATTAGAACCTATCATACCTGGTGCTTAGACAAAATCCTGATTATATTTAGGGTGATTCAGGTAATAGTGACAAATGGGAGCAGAAACAGTAAATGCACTGTGTGGCGTGTGTTTTCATCTCATTCACAGTGTTATGCTTGCTTCCTAAGCCCAAAAGTAGCAGTGTGTATTTAGCAGAGAATAGGGAGATTAATAGAGAGAGAAAGCATTTTTGTGTGTGGTAAGTTGTTTGCACTGTAATGTTACTTGTAGTTATCTCATGGGACATAAAATAGTGTTAGCAAGCTGATATGGCCGATGCGGTTAAGACTAATGAGTTGTTAATTCTCAGTCAAGAAGCCAATTAACACAATGGATTTTCTTCTAGTCTATTGTGGTGATAAATTAATTAACTCATTTTATGCCACAAACCAGTAAAACTGTTCAGTAGCACTTATTTGGCATTTAAGGCAATCTGTTCATCCAAATGATACTACTTTTTATTTCTGGCTTTCTAACGTGATTTTAATCACATATAACCACTTCTCCTTAGAARGACTTCTTTGTGCTGCAAGTGGAAGCGTTCACAATAATGAAAGTCAAATGAATGGGAAAAGTAAACCTTGCAATATTCATTCATATAAGCTGCTGCCTGTTTTGCCTGTTTCATCTCAAATAGTTGTTGTGAAAGTCATAACTAATGGTAGAAGCAATGGCTTTGACAGAAAAGGTTATCCGATRTGAAGTCTAAAATATCTGTTATATGCAAAGTAAGAGGTAAGAGTAAAAACAAAGATTGTAACACTAGTAGTCAAAATATACAGAAGACATTGAAATGTTGTGATATTAAAAAAAACAAATAACAAAAAAAAACAATGATGCTTGTGTCTGGCAGATATGATAGACTGCTTGTGTAAGATGCTTGTATTGATCTCATATTCAGTAGACATAATCTGACCCAATATAGATGTGACAGATGGAGGCCCAGTAGGATAAGGGAAACAATGTTGGAATGACTGTGTTGATAAATATGCCCCCATGCTGAAAGACCTGTCATTCAAGACTGAAGAAGCAATCTTTTCTTTGGCTTTTCAAATGTATTCACTAAGGGTTCCTGCTCTGTGTTAAAAAATGTTTGGGTATCTTCAGGTCAGATGTTGACTTAACTAAAGAAAGTTTCATTGTCTCTATGAATTATTTAGCCTTAGGWGGAACTGTTATGGAAAAATAGTCATAAGCCTTTTGCTTCTAAAGCCAGGCCTAAGTTTGGGTTGAGCATAACTTATTGCTAAAGTTAGAATTCCTTGAGGTGGTGGGTTAATATYAAATGTATGCTTGGGTCTCTTGCAGGGTTGAACAGCAACTGGAGGATAAGGGAAGAGTTCTTTGGTGGAAGCTCAGTAAGGGAGAAGACTGAGGTGAATAAAGGAACTAAAGGTATGATAATAATTATATTGGCTTCTTAACTGATAATATGTACTTGCCGCATGTCCCTCGGATTCCTAGCCTGTCAGTCTCCCTCCTTTTTTCAGACAATCAAATAGCCTGTGACCAAAATGGTTTTCTGCTACCTGTGTGGCATAGATAGGTTGCTATCCTTTTGCTGACATAAAGATTTCTAATTAAAGGACGTCTTTATGATCTTGGAGACTGTAGCCGTTGAAAGAGGTGGTGGCTGGCTTGTCAGCAGGGGTGTGCTCTTGTAGGTACTCAGCACAAGGAGTCTGAGTGTAATTCCTGCAGTTTTCCAGGGAGAGGTCTAGGTATTGGTATTCAGCTATTGAATTCTCCATATTTTGAGAACTGTTTTGCTTGCATGCTTCACTACCTTGCAACTGTTATAAATAGAGTTGGAGAGTACTGGGATTTTATTCTATGTGAAATTACAGTKCTCTGCAAAAAAAATTCCAAAACCAGTACATAAATCAACATCTCCCATAGCACGATAATTCTGAGACGTACACACCAAGACCTATCAAAAAGTTTCTTAAAGCACTGTTGATACATTTTACTTTTTTTCAATGTCTTGCATATATATATGAATATACTGGTGTAGGTATACTGAATAGATATGAGCTAATCACTGTACTGAAAATTGGTGGTAGCCAGGGAAAGTAATAAACACCTAGTTACAGAGAGGACACCACTAAGCAGTAATATACATATTTTGTGCTTCAAAAACCTCATTTTGACACCTGAAGTTAGATATATATGCAGCAGTACCTTCCAAAGCCATCTARCACTGCAGAGTCAGAAAGCCTTGGGAACAATTCATTTGGTGTTTATCTGACAGCAAACACTTTGGTATCCCAYGTGGCACGGACAAGTGAAAACAGAATTCTAGCCACCCACTGTATATGGCCTTTTACCCAAAAGATATCTGGCAGTAAATCACCTTGCCCACCACTACACCACAGCAACCTCTGAAAAGCAGTGCAACAGCTATATAAAAGCATTCTTCAAGTGTTTCATGACAATTTGGAGCCAGAAGTTTAAAGTGCTGTGCACAACTGAAAATAAAGAGATGGAATTTAGTTAGAATGTGAGTATCCAGGCTAAAATSTGTGAAGGACTGTAGTGATAACACCCCTATACACAAAAATTGCCACTGAAACAGTAATGGCTACAGATAYTTAGTATCTCTCTTTCGCATCTCATCCAAAAGGCTTTTCAGATCAGTGTGGTATTTTGTGCTGAAAAGCTGCTTCTCCACTGTCTGAATCTGAATGCTGTTGAAGAATAGTAAYAAGCTAGTATTGCGTTGCAATTTTAGTGCAGGTTGTTAGCTTGTTTTGTGATTTTTATTTTTTTGGATAAATCCCACTTGTTCACTCTGATGGACTCTGGATCAAGTCTGTAGTTACAATGGTGCTATAACTACTTAAAAGAATACGCTGAGCAGGATGTGGCTCGTGGAGTTTCCCTTGCCCATTGTATTCTCTTTCACACCGAACAAAGATTTTCAGAAAATGAAAGAAAGCAATCAAAATGGAAGTGTAACTTTCTTATGTGTCTATCTCTATTTTCTTCTTCTGTTCAGTCCACCATGTAAGAGAAAGAATAAACACCCTCTCTCTAAGAATATATATACGTTTCTTTGTGCTTTCACAGTTGTTATTCAAAGCATTACTGGAAGCATTTGTAAGAGCTCTGTCGTAGGGTTTGTTCATGTTGTTTGTGCAATGACAGCTGAACTTAATGCATCATTTATTTCTTTCACAAGAATACCTTCCTAGCCTCCAATCGGCCAGCATCCTCCTTTGTGTTCTACCTTTCCCCTGTATTTAAAAAAGACAGACAGCAACAGGGTTCTTCTGAGCTCTTAATAATTTCATATTTTAAGAGTTTCTGTCACTCTACTTAAAAATTTTAAATGTATACCTTTTCTGTTCAGATAAGATATGCTTAAAAACACATCCTCAGCTTTGGCTAAGAAACAAAATAATTGTGTACCTGTGCATGAGAAAGTCATAAAGCAGTTTACACTGCATCTCTGTGACTGATTACAAGTGCGAGCAAGCTGTAGCATGATCTTGGTTATCTCGTCCTTTATTCATTTGGTGGTGCTCAGGAAAGCACCAGCCTCCTTTGAGTTGGTTCCACCCTTTGCTGGCAGCCAGGCAAAATAAGGCGCACAGCTGYCATAGCAGTTGTGGACCTCGGAGGACTTCGCAGCAGTGGGGGGCATATGTGCTGGTGTCAATGGTAGTGAGATGCTTACGTGTTCCAGCCAGGTCTGTCGGCTACCATATAGAAATATGGAAAGTGTGGCCGTGACCAGAGTTATCCAGACGCTCCTTTGCCATTTCAGAGTTGCCACAGAAAATAATGTGATAGCATTAATCTGTGAAGCACAAGTACTTGCCAAAGAAATGAATGCTTAAAATGCTGCAACGTATGTATTGTCTGATTTAGAGCCAAGTAAATTATTTGTAAACATCTTACATAATCTACTCAGCTTATATTTAAAAAAAAATTTTATTCATTATTTGCCTTGTTCTAGTCATGAATATGGATGAATACAATTTCATTCTTACATGCACATGAATATTAATACAGATTTCTTCACACTTTGCCTAGCTGTAGTTCACAATCAGATACCTACTTCAAAATGAGAGTATTTCTTTATGTGGGCTCCAGTGAGGGTAATAGTGCTAGCCTTACTATCTCAGGCAGCATCCAGTCGCTGAAGGAAGTAATCTGCCTGCATTTCAAGTTATCTTTTGGAGAGAAAAAGTATTTGTTGCTTTTACACAAAGTGCTCAGTCTCAGCACAGCACAGCAGGGGACCAGAGTAAACAGTCGTGACTATCACTGATGCTTTCCTTGATGTTCTTTATCCATGACTAAATATTTGGTGTTATTTCTGGTTTGTTTGTGTTGTTTTACCCTGCTRGTTGAATTACTTATTAAAATACAGTGTTTTAAATCTGTGAATAACAGAAAAGTTACAACTATTTATCTATATTAGGAAAGGTGCCTTCCTTTGGTAGAATTAAGGAGAGCTAACAAGTAATTTTTTCTATTATTGAGAATAATGTGGRTACAGATGCTATTGACATTTATATAAACTTACAAATATCCTGAGCTTAGGGAAGAACAGTCAAACTTTTACTTTGAAATTTAATCTGTTTCCACAGTTTCTTCAGAGTGCTCAGTACGTAGTTATTGTTGGATTGTTGGAGCTCATTTTCTCTTCTTCTCTTTTTTTTTTTTTTTTTTCCATATTAATATATTTTTATTTTCTCTTATTTTCTCTTCTTCTCTTTTTCACTCTTCTTTTTTTTTCTTTTTAAAATCAACCTTCTCAAGAGGTGAGAGAGAACAGCACTCCTTGTAAAAAATGGCATTTTCTTTTTTTCCGAATYGCTGGCAACTTGGATGGAAAAGATCTTGAATGCATATGGGTTAATACCTCAATAGATAATGTGAAGCAGGCTATTCATTTCTTTTCTGCTAGAGACCACCATATCATACTAAAGACAGAATGACTAGTTGCTTAAGAAGCTATTTAAAATGTTCTAAGGAGAAAGTTGTATTGTTATGGAGGAATTCTGTCTGAGATACACAGGCTAGAGGTTTCATGTTACTAATATTGCAGTCAAAATTTCAAAATAGACACACATACAAATAAATATATGTATAAAATATGTATATATTTTTAAAAAGATATGGCAATTTCTCATGCAAGAAATGCTGCATCCAGTATGAGGAAATTCAGTATTAAACTTTTTGTCATGYAAAAGAAACTGGTGGCAAGAATAAATATTAGCAGTAATTTATTTACAAGATGGCCTGACTTTTTTATATTTATTATAAAGATGGAGAATTAAGCTATAAGTATTTGCATATTTTGAATTTTAAAAGGATTAGTTTTAAGTCYGAAAGCAATGATGGGCCAAATGAGCTTTGAGGAAAAATACAAGCAAGACATATGGGAACTGCTTAAGGATCTTTCAGTAGATGTTCAAAACCCACAGTTTTGGCGAAAGCTGCACTGCTTTAAGAATATAAACTGAGAGAGACAAGTGAAACCATTTCTAAAACATAAAAGAGACATATTACACRTGAAATAAAAAGGAGATTGTTGTTCATGAATATAAATTAGAAAGTAAAAACTTGGGTAAATTGATAAAGGAAACAAAATTTCACAAGATAGTGTTGGAGTATATAGAAACAAAAGGCCTCCTAATGCTGCTCTTGAAAAATTGCTGAGGAAAAGGTAGATCTAACAATGTTTTTGTTGTATATGAAGTGAAGAGTAGCTAATGCAATGCTTTCTTGCAGSAAGAGCTGAGATGGATGTTAAACAGCAGCTTGTAAGGAAGCTTTCAAGAGTGTAAAAAGAGCCGCATAGCTGGRTTGTTAATAAATCATGGAAAACTGGAGTAGTCTCAGAGGACTTGAAAAATATTAAACAAAAATAGTCGATTGTAGTCTTGTTAGCATAACATCAACCCTCATCAAAACAATGAAGTAACTAATGTGGAACACAACTCACAGAGCATTAACAGCAAAGCAATTCAGTTGGTGCTTATTAATGTGGTTTTATGAAAAACTGAGATCTTTATGTTTGTACATTAKCTTGATATCTTATTATCTGGATTATCTTTATATCTTGAAGACTTAATTAACAAAGAAAATAGATGAAATAATGATCTAGGCTTCTAGAAGGCCAACCTTAGGTAGCAGTTTTAGAGGCACTGAATAGGTGCAGTTTCGTAAATGGACTGAAATCTGCTAGATTTCAAAATGTATATATAAACAAGCAATGACTGTCATGTGGATTTGTTTCATGCAGRTTTGTTCTTGCTCCTACACCATTTAGCTTTTTAATCAGTGACTTGAAAGAAAACAGAAAATCGTTATAATTAAAGTTATCCCAGCACACAAGGCTACTGAGAGAAAATTTAAACAATGAAGAATATACTGATAGTTCTTGGTAATCTGGTAATCTCTTGGTAATCTGAACACAAGCAAACAATATCATTTTTATGCCAATACTCAAAGTTACACATTTGGCAGTAAAGTAAGTAGTCTCTGTTGACTTAAAGTGTGGGATTTGAAGTTGATATGAAAGAGATTTGAAGGACAAAAGGATAATCAAACACATGTGAAGCCTTGATACAACATTATGTTAAGAAGCGACTGATGTACTCTTTAGCTATCAACATCARTCTTGAGTGACAGGACGGAAGTTAGTATAGGTACGACTTATTTTGGAGTAATGTGGCCAATTCTGGTGCACAGAAATCCCTCAAAGGATCCCTCTTGATCCTCTTGATAGTGCAGAAAGGAACTAAGTAAGTTCCATTTGCTTATTTTAACARTTTTGAGGAGTGAACCTGATTGCAGACTATGGTATCTTATTAACTGGCATAGAAGTGGCAAACAGGGACTCTTCAGTCTAGCAGGAAAGGCTATAATAGGGTACAACTGCTGAAATGTAAAGCAATCCAAATGAAAACGATAAACACTGGCTTATTTTAAAAGCTGGTGAATCCACATTCCAATGACAACATCCCTCTGTCTTTTTTTTCTTTTTAATGAACATTAGGTGGTTTATTAGCAGTTGTTCAGTAGGGATTAATATGCAGATGGCCTGTTACTTGTGTTGAACTAGAAGTCAGACAAGTTGATCCCAAAAGGTACCTGTGGCTTTTTAGTCTGTGAAACTGTAACTCAGACTTCTGGTCTAATTCTGTTCTCCATCACTGCCCTGCTGCTGCCCAGAGTGCTCCCGCAAGCGTCGCTGCCACCGGCAGTGTGGCAGATCTCAGCGAGGCACTCCTTACTCTGCTTCCTTTTATTCCTTTATATTTGTACCATTTATGAGAGTGACRAGCCCTTCTTTATAAATATTCTGAAATTCCTTTATTTTACCTATAATAGAATCATAGAATCAGTAAGGTTGGAAGGGACCTCTGGAGATAATCTAGTCCAAACCCCTGCTCGGCAGGGTCACCTAGAGCACGTTAGACAGGGTTGCATCCAGGCGGGCCTTCAAGATCTCCAGAGAAGGAGACTCCACAACCTCTCTGGGCAACCTGTGCCAGTGCTCCGTCACTCTCGCAGGGAAGAAATTCCCCCTCACGGGCAGGGAGAACTGCCTGTGCTTCAATTTCTGCCCATTGCCTCTTGTCCTGTCACACGGGACAACTGAAAAGAGTTTGTCCCCGTCCTTCTGACACCCTCCCTTCAGGAACTTGTGCACATTGATAAGGTCCCCCCTCAGTCTGCTCTTCCCCAGGCTGAAGAGGCCCAGCTCTCGCAGCCGTTCCTCACAGGGCAGGTGCTCCAGCCCTCTGATCATCCTCGTAGCCCTACGCTGGACTGTCTCCAGTAGCTCCATGTCTCTCTTGTAGTGGGGAGCCCAGAACTGGACACAGCACTCCAGATGTGGCCTCCCCAGGGCTGAGCATAGGGGCAGGATCACCTCCCTCGACCTGCTGGCAATACTCTTCCTAATGCACCCCAGGAGACCATTGGCCTTCTTGGCCACCAGGGCACCTTGCTGGCTCATGGTCAACTTGTCATCCACCAGCACTTTCAGGTCCTTCTCTGCAGAGCTGCTATCTCTGTGCATATCGTCAAGCTTTTGCATTTTTTAAAATTCCATCTTCAAGGAAGGGCTCTGTATTTCTGYGACTGCCAGTTAGTGGAATGTAAAAAGAAGACAGATCCCATGATACCCAGTAGCAATTTGTAGTATTTAATTTTAAATAAATGAGCCTTTTTGTAAGGATTATAAAGWAAGCTCCTGAAACATCATCTTCCCCCCTTTTTAAGAGAGAGTCTTACCTTAGAAAGTCAACCTAATGGGCCTGTTTTGAAAATCTAACTAAAATGAATTTCTGATGGTTTTAGATGCTGTGTGCTTGGTTTTAACTTAGAGTGAGTGTATTGCTGTCAACTCGCAAGCCCATGCTAAAAGGGGAGAGGGATGTTAATAACACGTTTGCTGTCAGAAGTTTAACAGCTGTGGTAGCTCACTCCAGATAACTTCTGCRTGCTAACTGCATCTCTCCTCTCTGACATGACTGATCTTTTCCATAGCTCACATACAAAGACTTGTGTCATAATTTCTAGACATAAACTAATGCAGATAAAATATGAAATCTCTTGTTAACTGCATTCTTCTGTTACCTGGGAAGTGAATTCAAAACTTACAGAAAGGGCCTCTGTAGGAATAACTGATGGGAACTGTAGACTGTTTCTGACCTATATTTTTAATACATTTAAATATGTATCTATATTTCTGATGAATTTTGTGTATGTCCAGAGAGCACTATTCGTGAATAAAGAAAATAATCCTTCTATTAATTATGAACAAAAATTGCTTGTACATTATTTATTTTTATCTGATAATTAGCATCTATTTTTGGAGGATGTGTGTGGAATGTAATAAAGAGCAAGAGAGAATCAAATTAGATGCAATTTCAAGCACTCAGTTTGATTCATTAGAAAGAAAAATCGTGGCCTGGTATATGTCCCTGTTAATCATCAGCTTCTCCAGTGCTGTTCATAAATGGTGACCTCTCTGTTATGTACTAAAGGATTGCGTGATGAATAGAGKCTGCGTGGCAAGTAGCCTCAGAATTTGTACTTAGCATTTGCATGTTAATGGTGCATGAACACCATGCAAAAAGCATGGCATTGAGGTGCTACCCTAGAAATACATATATAGGGAAAATGATTATTTTATGAATCTTTCAAATATTTATCACACTTATCAATGAATTCTACTTACATACCATACCATACCATCACATGAAAGGTGTTAGGAAGGAAATCTGTTTTCATTTCCACAGACGTCAGAGATTTCCTTCATCARCATGATGTATAGGAACGTGATACTGCGATAAAACCCCTTTGGCAGAGTTGGATGCCAGCCAGCATACTAAATGCACTGACATCCGTAAAATTGTCCTGCTAGTTTGATGTTCCTCATATGGCAGTCCTGCAGATTTTTTAAAAGAAGAAAAGCGTGACTTTAGTACTATGGTCTTCAGTCATTGGTTGCTTTGGAAGACAACCCTTTTGCACCTCCTTTAATTCCCCAGCAGCTCTGCGTCTAGCCTGTATGGCACTACCGATGGTGTGTTGCAACTTAGGGAACAATTAAATTTAGCACTTCCTCAGTCCTTAGGGGATGAAAGAAGAGTAGAAATGTCACTCTTTCTCCTACCACTGGCATATTGTTACGAAATTTGAGTTACTCACTGGGCAGTGGGAGAAGAAAGGAGAGACTTTGCTGACTGGCTGCGTTTTGAAGGTTCCTGTTGTGCTGCATAAGTTGAGGTCCACATCAATGGTGAAGATAAGTAGGCTGGCTAGGAAGGAGACACAGGGATCCCAGTAAAGATAACCGATAAAGTCCATCATACAGAAGTTGTCATTACTCTTCTATTCCAGGCTTAATACTGACAAAATGACTTGTTTGATATTTTTTCAGTAATAACTGTAAATACTGCCCAGTTCCTACCAGCCAAGGAGACAAAATATTGGCCCATCATCACTGCCATAAACTGCACTTCACAAAGAAAGCAGCTCTCTGGAGGCATCAAATTCAGACTGCACACTAAAATACATTCTCTTTTCTAAGATTTCTTCTTGTTACAGAAGATCGTTTAGGCAGCACTGCTGAAGAACTTACATTACTTCCTGTTCTGAGTGCAGTGAGTAATTAGATCAGTTTATGGGCCTCTGAAACTGTCCTTTTTCCTCCAAGCAGCAAATTTTTTTCCTTTCACATGTACAGTCTCTGAACTGTTTTCAGTACWGTTTCTTAATGTTATGACACATGGCATTAGGAAAAAAAAGTGTTCAAAATCTTCTAGACTACAGCTTCTAAATTACTGTGCAGTAGAAATGACTGTAGAAGACCTTCTGCCTTTTTCCATCACAGAGGAAGTAGGATTTCCTGAGCTATGTAGTCTTATCTATCAAATACCATCACAAGAATATTTTCACAGAACAGTCAGAGAAAAAAAGGTCTGAAAATGTTTTTCGAGAAGTCAAGTAGTCACTAAGATGAGCAGAGAATAGAATGGTTCGTCTCAGTACTTCTGTGAGCTCCAGTTCACTGTAAAATAGATTATGTGATTTCACTGTGGACTATATCTATCTCTCTCCATTCATTTTGTTTTTCTTACTTTGTATTATTGAAGAGAGATACAAACATCTTGATATATTTTTCTGTACTCTAAAATCAATGCATACCACAGACAGGCACGTGCTGAAACTGGAAACAATATGTTGATCACCATTGTCACATCTTTAAAACACAAAATAAGACCTGAATGATTTTGCAATGTCAATCGAAGCAGCTAACGATAGTTGACATGGGGCCAGGACAATATTCACTGAACATTAGGTTTGATTTGCCTTGGTCAGTTTGTTGAAGGACAGAGGCCAAATTCCATAGGATAATTACTCCATTTAGAGTAACTTTGGCTGTGAGCTACATTTTCATTTACTGAACTCCCTTAAAGAAAACAGAGATYGCTGGAAATACACTCAGGTGTTATACATGTTGCTTGAAAGTTTCTCCTTCATGTTGCTGAGGTCCTCTAAGCAACATGGAAACCTGTGCTTTTAATGCAGCTGATGTTCCCACTAGAATTTATGCTCAGTTTTACTATCTTAGTTATTGTATTACACAGTACTTACTGTTCTGACTTGTGTGTTATTCCAATGACAACTGAGGGTAGCATCACATTACATCCATATTGAGTCAGAGCATGTGTTTTTCCAGGGGTAGGTAATTGAATAGTGAAGTAGTTTCTGGATCATATTAGAACTTGGAAAACAATGTGATCTGTAATACTTCACTAAATGTAGCTGTACATACATATGAATGTAGATACACTCACACTATATATGCATTTCAGATAAGTCTTTCTGACAGCAAAACGTTCATATCATACTATAGACGGATAAATCAGTGGGAAAATTTCCTTATGGACTTCCTTTCCCACATCCTTAGGCAGTATATTGTTCTCTTCTTTCCATCATCACCTCCCACGATAAAATCAAGATTCTCAGATGTATTCTTGCTGGCCAAGGCAAAATGTGAACAGTCCTTTAGCATCCGTGAGGCCTTCAGCATTCTGACCCTTTGGCTTTCTGGAAATATATATATTTTTTWWWAAAAAARGTTATTTGATGAGGACTCAGTACTACTGAGTTTAATCAGAGTAAAATGAGTCCCCTTCAGCTTCCTTACCCAGGCTACATCCTTCTCCTGTCTTCATGTTCTGTTTTGTCTTTCCCAGGTAGAGACAATGTATTTTTATTGTTTAATATAAGCTATAATGGAAAGCCAGGAAATTACACGTTTAGTGGTAAACCTGAATTCTAAAGGTTTTTTCTTTTGCTGCTCATGAGTCCTGTAATGCAATTGTTTGCTTTGGAGACCCTGATTTTGGGCAGTGCTCATGTTCTGATCTTTTTCTTTTGCACAAGATATGGTTCAGTGAAATGTAAGTATGCTGAGTAAACACTGAAAAGRCTTGAGATGTTGGATATAGGATTTAATATATCTGTGCAAGAGTCAGCAGGTTTCTGTCATTGGGACTCTGGACTGGCAGTCTTGAGGTCTGTAGGTAACCCAGAGCATTTGTTTTGGCAAATCACTTAATTTTTTGTATTCCATTTCCTCCACTTCTCAAGAAGAATTAATGATGTTCACCTTCCTTAACAAAGGTAATTCTATCTTTGATCTATTTTTAAGAAGCTATACTGATTATACTTCATGAAATTGAATCCACTTATAATGAAAAGTCCAAATTTAATTGTGTGTTCTGGCTTCTTTGTGCTCCTGTCATAATTCAAAGCAACYGTCACCCCCAGTTCATGTTCGTTTATGGCTGTTTTGCATAACCAGAGCAGCAAAAACAGCTGGCTTGCATCAGTGAATCTTCCCCATTATTATGTTTACACTTAATTCTRTTTTTTTAAATTGGGATTCTAGTGCATTTTTGTGATGCTCCTTTAAATGAACTTGGAATTGAAGAGGCCCCTGGGATATGTTTGTAGAGTATCCATCACCATATATTTATTTTTATAAGCCTGGTTTATGCAGTGTAGCAATTTCAAACAGAATGTTTAAAAATGTTCACTGTGGGAAATGTCTCTGCATATTTTGCTTTGTCCATTGCTCACAAATTCCATTGTGATTTCTCAGTGGACTACTGCACTAGTTTCACAGATCTTTTGCTTAAAGCATCCAGGAAAGCAGTAATAATAATAGCTTATATTAGTCACTCTTGCCTCAGACAGTTCTCATGGCAGGCATATCATGTATTCTTTTTTTTTTTTTTTTTTTTTTAATGCATGCCCTCAAAGCATGGATGATAGATACATATAAGAACTCAGTGAATAAATGCCAACAACAAAAGCAACACATGCTCTTCAGATTGAATTTAGCCTGCCACATTGCCTGCTGGGACAGAAGATGACATCATACAATTGCTGTCTTTCGGTAAAACGGCAGGATTTTGCTCAAGGGCAACAATGACCATAAAATTATCCTGAAAAGGAATTAGTCAAGCAGAGAGTCCTGTGTTCTCCTCATGGAAAAAGCCTCATAAGTATTTTTTTTGGCAAATAAGGCCATGAAACTGAGCTGCTAATACTGTTCTTGGAGAATTCGTATCTTGGGGAAAAGGAGTGGAAGAATAGTGTATTCTTACCTGGTATGTGGCTGTTTTTGAAGCATTAATGGCTGCCTGTTGTGCTGATGAGGCTGTCAAAAAACATATTTGGGTGCCACTGAGAGACAAGGTCTCYGCATTTTGTGACAGTACGGCTGCTGCCATAGGCAGCTTGGTGCGGTTGGATAGGTACGCCTGCTTGGCAGCAGGTTGCTAGGAACAGTTTTTATTAGTACTTTAATATTTACACAGGGATCTTCATAATGTTAGCAATGTGCAGTGGCTTGGGATATGGACCTACTCGCTGCTTCGCTCCCCACACTGCAAGAGCGTTTCTTTATGGTAGCCAAGGAACACCAAGGAAGGAGACTGTACACATCACGAGGAAAGCAGGCATGAGGTTCATCTGCCTACTAAATTACGTATGTAATATGTTATTAGTCTTCAGTGTAATTCTCTCTTTTCAAGGGCTATGAGTTTCCTGAAACTGCAACATCTACTGGATAACTATAGGCATTGGGCTGATGTATGTTGTTTTACTGCAAATGGATACTGTAGCCTCGGCAGGATGACTCTGAGCCCTGCATACCACTGTGATGGAGCTGAGTGCAGAAGACGCTTGCTCAGTTTCGAGAGACATAATCTGGACCAGTGGCGCTGCCACTTTGCAGTGTGAACTCCGCATACGACTGAGTGGCTTTCAAGAGCCAGTTTTGATTCCCTTGGCTTTTCTCAGTAAATACTGCCATGCAGATGCAAAGTTACCAAGACAGGGGGTACCTCATTCCACAAAGAAGCTCTGCTTAAAGGGCTGATGGATGCTCTGTCCAAAACCAGGACCCTAAATGCCACACTGCCAAAAATCCATCACATTCCAACACTATGGGAAAAATAAGTAATATCTGGAAATTGTCCTTATCTCAAAGAACTTCTTGCCTCTATTCTTTGGTAATGGCAGACACTGTGAGCTTTGAACTTCATCATTATAAAGATATTCATTCATTCGTTAATATTCTGTTTTGGTATTTACCTACATTTGCTGGTCTCTTTTGAATGACCCTGAGTAATGAAATGATCAACTAAATGCATTGTTTATCACTTAAATGCATCTTTTTCTTTAAACCAAGCAAATATCTGAGCAAACGTCCCATGCCTTGTTGGGAAGAAAAGTTAAGGATTTGGGCAAAACTCTAAGATAATTCAGTTATTTGAACTGCTCCCTAGCAAGTCTGCACTCAGAGTATTCTGGCTGCTCTAAGTGATTGTAGTTATTGATAACAGAGCTATCTTACTGTCTGAAGATATTAAGTAACTTTTTTCCTTTATCGGAATATATCATAAGTTTCAGCACTTTTATGAGTTAGAAGTTGGTAGGAGAATAAAGCAAAGATAGTATCTTTACGATGCTAAGCTAATACACTTGGAATAGCAAGCAATGCCAAATGAATTCTGCAATCTGCCTTTTTTTTCCCCACAGCCTGCCTTTTTCCTGCATAGCTCTCTGTCTCACAGTGGTAAGAATTACACATGATTCAAACTAAACCTTGCAAGATGACTTACACTGAAACTTTTCATATGCCCAAAATAGTGGGGTAGAGTTAGACAAGTCACTTTAGTGATGCCAGATTTATTTCTGCATGCTTGTCTTCCTTTCACGACTGCTGTACTATGTTTGTGATGGTGCTTACCATTATGTCTGTTTCTTTATGATTTTCTCCCTCATCTCATTCAGCCTCCAGTGCATTACAGGGACAAGTGACTCTAATGAATTTCTTTTATTTGACAAAGCCAAGCTGAAGATGTATAATCATTTGGCTGCTTAGTAGTAGCAGTGGCAAGAAAGTATATTACACTTTTGTCAATGGATTAAACACTTTCATTCAGTGAAATGTGAAAGATAATGACAACATTATTTTAAGATGAAAAGTAGAATCAAGGAAGTCTGTACTTTGGACACACAACCTGCCCAGAACAATTAATGGCACTTGGTAGGGTACTCCTGGGATAGTGGCATACCCCCAGAAGAAAAGATGAATAATCAAATCAAATTAATTTGAATTAATCATTTCTCTTATTAGAGCTGATAAAAATATTCCTTTTCTTGTATAATTTATACTGATAYTTAGTTGTGCATAGAAATTGCTTTGATTTTACTAAGACTGGGAAATCTGTAGATGCCTTTCTGTTAGATAGTGATGTAGCATCCCTTTCAGTGAAGTTTGGGTCACTTTACGCTGTAATATTGCAAATAATAAATTCTAAGAGGCTRTGGGAAGAAGGAACCTTGACAATGCACAGGGCATTTTATTGGTCTTTTTACTCTGGGAACTACATCTTTTTGAGCATCATTTATTTGTATCTCATCCAAGCTRTATGTTCACATTAATCTATACAATAACGATTTAGATACTTAAATGCAGCAGGAAACACTCTGTCAGTCATTATGCAACAATTYTCAATAGCAAAACATAGAATTTACACGTTTGAGAGAAGAAAAGTGAAAGAGCGTTAAATATATCTATGCAGTACAATACAGGACCTTGAATCCTAGGGGCAGCCTAGTTCCACCACAGTTTCCCCAGCTCCATCCTTCAGTTTTCATCCATTCTGTGGTCAAACTTTTAAGCAAAACCTCTYTTACAGTAGCTTTAAGGTCCTCTGAAGTATTACATGGCATCTGGGGCAGTTTGAAAGCATATCATAATTGTTGGAAGATGAGCTAGGAACATCTTTAAATTCAAGACCCACTTGTTTCTAGCATTTTTAGTAAACTGTGGAAAGACACCAAGAAGCCACATGGATGGAACATATGAAGCTCCATTCTGGCAAAACGGTAGCTGATATTTGGTTGGCCACCAATATATTGCCATGGATAGTGTTAAAATGTAAGCTCCCTCATGCAGAGAGACCCAGTGGCTGTTCACATTTTCTGTGGTTAGGAGACACTGCTTTTGACCTAGCATAAAGGGCAAAAGAAGTGCTAGAAATAAAGCCTTTTCTAGATACAGAAAATTTGTGTATTTGATCTGTCTCGTCTGAGCTGTTCGCAGCAACAGCAAGGGTCAATATTTTTGGCCAGTCAGTATTGTCTCTTCTACTTCGGATTTTCATTCCTTCACATTCCTGCTGCCTACTAAAATGAGGTGAGCATGAGCAAGTTTGGGATTCACCAGGAGCATTGAATTTCCTGGCCCAGGCTCTTGCAAGATTTTCACTTAGGCTCYTAGCCTAAGAAGTGTGATAGGATAACTTAGGAATGAAGAATGGCAGATTTTCAAATTAAATTATGCCAACAACTATATATTTAAGCTTCTACTTGATTTTGTACAATATTTATGTATGTGTGTTTATTTAGACAGTCTGGAGAAGATTTAAGGTGACAGGCTAGCACAGGAGATGATAATAAGAATTATAACCACAGTTATTAATGTGCAAACAACTGCTCAAATGAGGAGTCCCATTGATATAGCAGAAGTGAATTATTTCCCATCTTTCAAAAATATTGTTTCGATATTTAAGGCAATGCAATCACATCTTAGGCTGTGGAAAGAAGACCATGCTTGTTTTCTTCTGGAATAGTATTGCCAAAAATAAAGGGTTATGAATCACATGTCCCTTGCACTTGTAGAAGCCAATTACTTTAATTGATTTCAGTGATTCTGCACAGATGTCACTGATTGGCACTTCAGTTGGAAATAACTAATTAGTTCTGTTGTTGCACAAAAAAAAGGGATAAAATTTAGTTTACTTTCTCATAAGTGTCTTGTGCTGATTATGACAGTTCACAAGTGTAAGAGCAGGAAAAAGTRTATCAATCCCTAAGGACTAAAATCATTTCACTTAACAACTATGTAAAAATTAGTTGCCCAGCTTGATCTAATTATCTTGGTTTCCTCTGTAGCCAACAGGCACCTCCAGAAGATGGTTATATTGTTAATCAATTATAAGTTCTTATTTTAGGATGGAATCAAACAGCTTCTGAAGGTAAGGGGTTTTTAAAAATACTCTGTATCATAAATATGTTGATAAGTGCCTACAGTGAATTTCAAAATCTCCTTAGGTATAGCTATATATTGAAAAACTATGTACATAATATCTCATATTTATTAGGCAGAGGAAACTGTTTGAAATTTCTGTTTTCATATGGCAGTTTCAGCATTATGTTGAAATTGCCATGTTAGCTGAGAGAATGGGTGTTTCTTGGCACACCAAAAATCACCCAGCTCCAAGAAGTTGCTCTTCATGGATGGGATAACCCTTACCTCACACTGCCTTTCCAGGATGAAATTTATGAGAATGGCAATTCTTCCTACCCTTGGGGAGGAGCACAGCTATTTTTAGTATCGACACCTGCAGCAAGAGTGGAGCGATCTCTATACCCAATGTTAATGATACATAAAACTGATTATTATTTTTGCTGGTCTGTGTCTGCATTGTTATCTRAGAAGATGAGACCATTTGAACAAACCCACTAATTAATAGACGAGGAAGTTGCCTCACAGTAGAAGTAGCTTACATTAAGAAAAGAATATCTGTTGTGTTGCTGTTGTGTTATTTGCAGTGTAGCAGGATTTTATATCTTCAGGAGATTGATTCATTCTCTAAGACATTACTTTACATGGTTCTAGAGGAAAAATATAGGTGTGAAGAACTTTATTCCGCCAGTCTGTCCTGGAGTGATTCTTCCAAAATCACTACCAATAATTTTATGCTATGACAGACCATCATCCTTATACTTACTCAGGTTCTGCTATAGTGAGTAAGGGGAGAAGAGGAGGGTGCATGGAAGTGTGTGTGGATACTGGTTGTAGGTGGACACATTTATTCTAATTTTAATCTTTTCAATCCTGTATTTGTACAAATCAGGATGCATGAATACACATAGAGCGAGCAGATGCCAAACCTGTTAAATGCACCTATTAGCATTCCAAATTGAGATGACCAGAGGTGAATTTAATTACAGTTTTTAGAAGGTTTAATACCTGTGTATTCCCTGTTTAGAAAAGGAGCTACATGTTCTCATGGACCTCAGTAGACCCATGCTACTAGAAATAAACAGAATCATGGAATTTCAGGAGTCATTCCTTCCCTAAGCTCCCAAATTCTCCTTTCGTGGCCTGCTTAGTTGTAAAATACCATGACAAGGTATAATGCCAAACTAACAAGTATTTGATTTCTTATCTTCCTAATAACTAACTTATATGAGYCCTTTTGCCCTTGTTTCATTGCATGCTAAAGGATTCCAAAATAAGTCAATTTTGAAATAAGATTTAGGCTTCAAAGCCTCTTTCAGACAAATATTCAAAAGTCTTCAGGCGCTTGAGGAGCTGGCTTTATGATCAAGTTGTTGTGATATARATGGGGATGAGGGATTAGAACACATTAACTCCTCCCGGTGTAAACGCTGGCGTTGTGGCAGATGGGAAGTAGCTTCCTCCTCAGGGATGGTGGGAAAAGCCCCCGCACGTTCCTGTGGAGGAGCTGTTGCTCTGTAAAGCCACATTGCGCAGCAACTGGTTTTGTAGAAATATCACAGACTTTTTAAAAAAGTATTAATGCCAAATTTACGCTATAGTTTTCCCCTTTAAAAGTGGATTTTAGGTTTTTTGGAGTTTTTCAGAGTTTACTTCTTGGACACACTTACTGTGTTCTTAAGTGTGATACTATCAAAAGTACCGTACTTCATAGACATGGCACAAGAATAAATAACAGCAAAGTAGGTAAGTTATGAACCTACCATGGTTTTACTTCTCAGTAGTAACTACCTGTTTGCATAGTTTTGCCCTGATGTAAATGTGAGGTAAAGCATCCCTCTTCCATTCCTCATCATCTTTATCTTTAAATCCAGTGGGATGAATGTATACATGTGGGCGGCTGAATGAGTGCGTGAAAGTCATCTAAAGCAATGAGCTGTACAGAGAAGCTAATTCAGCAGTTTCCACTGAGCTTTCCAGAGGATGCAGGTACAAAGGGTGTCTAATGAAACAGAGTGGGGAAGTTTTAAGAATTATGCAGATAAATGCTTCTTTCTCTGATGCATAATTAATTCATTTCATTAATTCATTTTCTGCAAGATTCTGAGAAATTAGCTAGAATCAGACAAGAAGTACATATTTATAAGCTAATTAGGACTTTGAAATGTATTAGGTAGAGGAAAATAATAGGAATTTTGATACATAAGATAAAGAAACTGTTAGGTGACTGGAGATAACTGCCCTGCAAACAGGTTATGCTGTAATTTTAAAGATTCTTACCCATTTCTCTACAAGCATCTTCGGCTGGCCGCTGTCAGAAACATATCTAAATAGATCACTGCACTCATCTGGCATGTTCTGCGATGCCTGTGTTGGCAGGTTTTTTGTTTGTTTTGCAGATTCATCCTGTCAAAAGGGAAATGCTGAATTTTCAGGAGTTCGGATTTGTTACTACTCACCAACTATATTATAACGTTATATTTGTAGAAGCATTTTTTGGTACAGAAGAAAATGATGGTGATGGTAGTGATGGTGGGGAACGTGCAGAGTATTAGTAGGAGTTCTATGCTGAGATATTGTTTTTCCTATGAAAGTAGACTTACATCTTTCCCAGCTACTTAATTTTCTTATAAATAAAGAAAGGAAAGATGATAAAAAGGTCAAATCATTTTCAGATTGTCTGGCATTTTTCTCTTGAAGAAATATGACACTTCAATTTTGTTCAGACCCAGAAGATATGGAAGTTGAAAAAACACTGATTTAGCTCCATTCCAGACTTTTTTCTAAAAAGAGAAGTTTTCTGCAAAATTGTAAGTATATCAGCATTTCAAAACTATGTATCTAACTATATAAAAGTTAGGTATATCTGAGAACATCTTAGCTTCCTTTATCCAACACAATTTTTCAAAATAATTTCTTCTCTTCTTCTCCCTCTTTCTAATCCCTAGAGGAAAGAAAAACGGTGCAAAATAAACCAGTTTCCAAAGCATTTCAAGATGTCTTGGGTAACATAGCAAATTAATTGTTATATAATGATATTGTAATACTGATGGGGTAAATTTAACAACATTTGACATGAATCTCGCCCCTAATTCTAACAATACATAAGAATTCTAAGTCAAAGTATATGGAGCAAATGTACTTTTCACATTGTCACTTACTTTTTTGCCTGAAGAAATGATGGAATATTCAGATCTACTTTGCCAGTGCAGCTGTATTAATGTCTCACACTGGCAAAGTGTTCCCAAGTTCAGTGTAGCTTTTAGCAGCAACTTGTGCTTTTTCTGGAATAAGTTACCCTAGAATCTTATCTACAAGCAAAATGCCAGCCACAACATGGTATTTTAGCATAACTAAGGATTTCTGGCAGCCTAAGCTATGATAGTCATAAATCAAACTACTCCCCAGCACATCTGTGATGACTAAAATGTTCACTGTGGATCTGAGAAATTGAGTGTCCTGGTCTCAGAAACTGATGAGCTTCCTAAAAGAGATATCTGGTTCTTAATGCTTTACATCAAAGAAAACTTAGAGTGAGTATATCCATCTATGGCTGTACAGTAAAAAACCTTGTTAGTCTTTGATTTATGTTATTACACACAATTATTTTTCTATCTCAAGTAAATATCTAAATAAAACTGGAATCAACTTCACCATCTCATACTCTGATTTTGCTGAGCTCTTCTGCCCTCTGCTGATGAAATAGCCGTCCCCGATAAAAGGCAGCTAATCTATCCAAGACCAGTCTGTTATGGGAGAGGTCACCTCCCAGTAAGGCTACCTGGGCTGGGCTTGTGTTTGCTGCGTGGGGGACTGTACAGCTGGAGGTGGCTGGGAGCTGCTTCGCTCTTTCCGTTGGCCATTTCTACCAGCTCAGACGGGAAACTTTGGACATCTGCRTAGCAATGCCAGTGACCAGAAAGAGGAACTTCACTGGGTTTGAGGTATAACCACAGTCAAACTAAAACTAACTGAACTTGCAGTTCTTAAATTCCTAATTCCTGTATGATGAAAGACCAAGATTTGTTGATTTGTAGCTGAGCAATGTCAAGGATAAAGTGAGAACTTATTCATGCTGTGCAGGGAAGCAATCAGACCACGGAAGTAAAATATATTTTTTATAAGTATTTTAAAATTTTATTTTCCAATTGAAGAAAATAAAAACAAGGGATATTCTGAAGTTGAGAAGTCTGAGAGATACAAACATTTGAGAACATTTTCCTGCCTCCAGAAGTCCTGAAGGCTGATAAAACCAAGTGTGTAGTCCATGCACCCAATATCTGACTTTGTAAGATGCAAAGAGGTTGTAATCTGATATTTATTCTAAAAGGTATAGAAAATGCAAAAAGGATTAATTTTATTATTTATATTAACTGAAAACATAAACACAAGTGTATTTTCTATTTAGATTCAGAGCTACAAGTTATGTAAGTAAATTTATCCCATAGCATAGTAGTAACTTTCTTTCTCCTGTGTGGGGTTTATTTTTTGTCCTGTTTCTGGACTTTTTCTTCAGGTGCCAAGTSATACCTGGTTTAAGTTGCAGTTGTTATTGATATTACAATAGTCACATCTTGCATTAATACRTTTCCTATAGCCCACTCAAATCCGGATTTTTAACACAGATTGGTTGTTTTATTTTCAGTGTCAGGTTGTGATTATATTTTTCCGCTCTGTCTCTCTCATTTAGATACGTAGTGAAAATCACATTTTGTGATCTTTGGATAGTGTTGGTCTGCTCAGCACTGTATTTGTGACAAACGGCGGTTAGTGCTCCAAAATAGGAGCCTACATGGAAATAGGCTACATAAAAACATAGCTTATTTCAATTCCTTCTGTAGGAYTGTAAAAGCTTTTTTTAAAGCTAAAGTTCACAGAAATACTGTTTTCAAAGTGCAGATGAAGGATGGTGGAGTAAGAACAAGTCTGTTCTAGTCATTCGGGTTCAGTATTTATTGACTCTTATTTAGGGGTTACTGGTGTTTTTCTTGGATAGATTGCTGCGTGACAACTGCCWGAAAGCCAGAGAACAAGCTTTTAGGAGCATTTGGGTTCCCTTCTGCTTGCTGGGAGATACTGACTTCTGGCTACAGATACTGTCCTATTAGATGGGGGTTAGGATTACATGTCTTCGTTTTYGAGATAGACTTTCTCTTTTTGTCCTTTAGCAATTGCTTTTTACTTAGTGATAATAAAGTAAACCCTAGCATAGCCCACGAATTACTAGCTCTGTTCTCACAAATCAATTTGTTTCCCATATGGGATTCAAATGACGCTTTATCGTAGGGCAAAGCTACTAAAAGTAGTTTTAACATATTTTCATGGAACATATAAAATATCCACACTATTCCACAATAACGGGATTGTGTAAAACTCTACAAAAGTGTACGTTATGTTAAAAGAATATAGTTCCTCTTTCCACTRTTGCATTGTACAGGAGTTGTAGTTAAAAATTAGGGAAGAGATGATTATAGGTACAATATGTTCCGTTAAGTTGCCACTAACCCAGAAGTCATCAGCTGTTTTTCAAAGCTATCCTCTGGTCTTTCCCAAGAAGTGCTCYGACAACTAGTGTCCACGTCAGGCAGAAAGCACCCGTTGGCAGCCCTCCCTATGCACGTTACAGGTAGACCAAGATCACTCTGAGGTGCCAGCTGTCTTCTAAGAGAAGTCCTTTGGGGCACAATGAAACATTTGCCATAGCTAAGGACTTCTGTATTACTGTGAACAGGGAATTGTTGAAATAAAAATGTGGATGCAGGACATACGTGGTATAGTTGTACTCTGAGTCTGTGTTATAGGCAGAAACGCTATGTAGGCATAGTGTAGAGGTCCCCCAAGATTTTAACAGATTAGTGTATTTTCTAGCAGCCTTCTGGCTGCCGCTTAGTGTTGGCTGCCCTGTCCTGCTTATCTCCAGCTGCTGCGGTTTGCATTGCTTTTGGTACCTGAGGAGGGCACTTGCAGCTAGTGCAGGTATCCTATACTGCATACCCACCTACAATATAACCATCTGAGTTTTAGATGTGCTTGTAAGACAGCRTGCTCGAGTGCTGCTTTCACCCCTAGGGCTAACACATGTTTTAAGCAGCAATAAACTCTCTTCTCTTTCCTTTCCGCTATCTCTCTTCAGCCTCTGGAATCTTTTCCTCAGGCATATAGTATTTCTTGAAAACTTTTAGAGGAGCAGTAAGTTTTATGCTTACACTAGCAATGTTTTCATTTTGAGTTCTGCTATAGTTCCAGCTATTTCTGTTAAACTTAAAACTCTGGGGAGTGAGATGCTCTGGAGGACAAAAATGGCTTTATTTGAAGACCTTTAATTTGTATAGAAAATGATTTTAAACTACTTACTGAGACAAAAAACATTAGTGACAGCTACCCTTCTTTATCCTAGAAGACTGCTGCAAAAGCATTTCTTGGAGGGCCTGTAATCTCCTCTACCTCTGCAAAGCATAAAAGAATTAATCAGTCTTTCAGACCTTGAGGGATAGCATAAAGGAATTTAAGGCATTACTTCTGTTCAGAGAATAAATCTGGCTTAGATGCTGTCAGGTGGGCATTTAAGAGTATGACTGATATTAAAAAATGGTAATGCATTACGATTTTTAAAATATAGAATAAGTCAGTGTGTCCTCTCCAAAGGAGACAGAACTGCTTGGAGTGGTGTAGCAGGGATGAAGATATCCAAGTCATTGCAGCTACGTCTATACTAGTGCACTGGATAGTGCTAGGGAAAACTCCCAGGCAATGGAATTCAATCCTCTGTGCTATTAAACTGTTAAAAACAGTCCCTGTCCGCCTGTATGTCTTCTGGGCCTGTCCCAAGTCGCGCTGTGCCACGGTCTTTCTGGGTATGCATTAGGAGTTAGTGYGTTTTAGGAGATCGTTTCTAATGGGCACCCGTGATAACTTTTTGGAGAGAGTTTAATGGTGCGAACAYGTGCTGGTCAGTGCTAGTTAGCCTCGGGGCTAGGCGATGCGCCTTTGTTTAGTTTACTAAACTAATTAGCTAAGTCTGCAGCTTTTCCTGAATACCTAGCAGCGGAGCACAGATGTGAAACTTAGTACACTTCATCGTACCCCCCCCACCACCACCAAGAGAGTGAAACAGTGCAAAATTGCCCTTCCCTGTGAGCGAATTGTCCCAGGAGCTACAGAAACACCTACCCKTGCATAAAGGAAGCTGCACAGCTTTACTCCAGTGACTTGAACTTAACGGTTCTCAGAAACTGCTATACGGAGATGCACAACCTTGCCACAACCACCAGGAATTGTTCACAGCTGAATTAATTTCAGCAGCCTACACTGGGGTTGCCTGGTCGTTCTGGGAAGRGGGTTGTCGGTATGGCAAAGAATGAGAGGTGCTTGGTTTGGGTGCGTCCGGGGTTCAAATACCCCTGAGCCATCAAAAAGAGAAGAGGTCAGTGATGGAAGCTGGGAGGTTCCTGAAAAGAGGGGGCAACTGCAGGAGAGCCAAAATCTCTCCCTGTAACTTTGCCAAGCAGAGTAGCAGACTGCTCCTGATTGGAGCTGGAAATTTCAGCTGGAAATCTAACCAGACCCTTTGGTAGAAGGGAATGGACCTAGCCAGATTTGATTAAGGCTTATCTGAATTTGTTAATATGTGAAAGCTGCCGCAGTCTGAGGCACACTGTTTCAGCTAGAGGCTGACCAGTAAGAAGTAAAGTAAGAGGGTAAAGCTTAGATAGAATTAATAGTTATTTATAATTACAAATACTGTAATTTGRTAAAGGAGTTAGCGTAAGAGCTCATTCTCTTCTCTTTGCAGAACAGTCAGTGAGCCCCTCATGGCTACTCAGTTTGAGAATCTGGTGGGTTTTATRATGGATTTGGRCTATTAYGTGGGGAAACTGAGGCAGAGTGGCTGAATTGTCGTGGTTATGTGACAATTACACTGAGATGGTCACAGATGATTCCTTCTAAACTGCAAGTGGATTTTGTTTGTTGTTTGTACCTTGTTCCATGAATGTCAATAACCGGTGCTTCATTCAGCATTCCTGCCAGCTTCTGCTTGCAAATGTATGCTAAACATTGTGCGTGGCCTTTTTAGTCTTGAAYGTAGGTTTTCTTTAGATAACTGAAGTTTTGTTCTCAAGATTTATAGATACATTTTTACATATGTATTTCTGAGTATGTTCCCCATATGYGTCTTCCCAGTAATGGAATAGCATGCCCTGCTGTGCTGTAGAATATGGTTATTTTCACTTGTTTTCTGATCTTGAAATTGAGTTTAGGAGTGTAGAGGTATATTAATCTTAATGTGTATTGGTTAATTTGTGGTATAAAAAACAAAAAAAATCTCCTAACTCATCTATATGTGCTTCATAAATATTACTTTGGCCCCCACTTATGCACTTTGTAATCCTTAGTTTAACATCACTGTGCATCATGGTAGAGGGGGCTTTTCCATTTGTTATTCTGTTTCTAAAGCTGAGATTCTCAAAGATTTTAGGTTTTTTGCAATCAGTGGCAGGCAAATAAATAGCCTTTGGAGGATATGGGCATAAGTGATTTTCCTGAAGTCATGTAGAAGGCTGTGACACAGCAAGGAAATAATAATTTCCAGAGCCTATCCAAGACCCTAATGTATGCACTTCACATTTAGCCTGGTTAAATTACTAACGCTAAATAACTATATTCTTTTATTCATGTTTATGAAGAGGGGGGCAGGATATTATAGTCCTGGGATAGCAATGCATTTAGTTGCTCAAATCCCACTAATTTCAGTGCATGCTCAGAATTAAGTGTGGTCTTCAGCTGTTTTCTAAATGATTGTCTATTCAGTTAGTAATAGTGTGGTTACAAAGTTAATATGCAGTTTCTGATTGGTTAATGGGCTTAAAACTGGAAGAAAATTATTGAAAATCCRTAAGTGACTAAACAAATGCAAGTGYCCTAAAACAGAATGTGTATATATAAATTTATTAATGCATACAGCAAATTTCCTCCTTGTGAAATGTAAAGGTGCTTCTAAATTATAATCATCATAAATGAAAAAATTAAAATCTCATCAGAGTGAAATCTGAGTTGTATTCCAAGCAAATAAATGCTCTTCTGGCTTTGGTATTTGCCAAGGGATTTTTGTAATCYGAATGTTACTGAAAAGGCTGACTAATAAGAAATATTTAGAAAGARGATATTAGCCTGAAAAACTACAGGAAAAAAATCACTTTTCCAGCTCTTAGATATTTTCTGGCTTTTAAAACAGAATAGTCTGCAAAAGATCTGAGGTTTGAACAAAAAAAAAAAATTATGTGCTCCATTTCTGCAGAGTAATACAACCAGCAGTTTGATAATTAGGAAGGACACTCACCTAAGATGTGAAACCTTTGGGAAAAATCTCTTTAAAACAAAAAAGTATAAAATGCTCTGACCCAGGATCCTATTTTCATCTGCTCAGCGTGTTCTCCATTAATCAGCAGGGTTTTGATGAGGAGGCTTACATATCTCCGCTAGTAGTTAAATTGAGACAGTATTTTCCAGTGGATTGAGAACTCTTYAATGAGAAGTTTACAACCAGCTCCACTTAAATTGGTCCTGGGTTTTTTTGGCTGATAAATGAGGAACCTTAATAGCCACATGGGGGTTGCTAGTTTAAAGCAACTCTGTGTTGCTCTCAACTATAGTATTTAGTGCTGAGGAATCTTTAAATGTCAGGTTTTTTGTCTTTGCATCTGCAGAGTAGTAAAGTTCCTAGTAAAGCCTCAATTCAATGGTTCAAAGCCTTGACTACTCACTGCATTAACTTTATTTCTATCATTATCTGTCAACTTCTATACAAATAATAATTCTGTAAAGATGGAAATGTGTGTTGTTAAAGGAAAAGTAAATCTCCCCACTGCATTTGAAAAAATAAAGAACATCTGAGCACAAAGAGTTGTRTTGGAGCCAAAATAGGCTTGAGTAGCTCCACAAAGAATATAAATTGACTTAGTTATTATTTAAATAATACTAGAAGGAATTTAGCAAGGARGAAATTCTTGGATGGTGTTTCAAAAGCAGCCTGATAATATGAACTTGAGTTGAACCTCTTTTAAAGAAATATATATATATATTGATAAAGGAATGTGATACTTACCTCTGTTCCAATTCAGTGCATGTTTAATTCAGGAGACTGATCTTTCAGAGGTTTTTAGTTTTGTGGAAGGAATGAACATCTGCGCAGAATATAATGTGAATCTTCGGTATAAACTACTGCAAGGTTTCTGTGTGTTGTCTTTTTTTTTTTTTTTTTCCACTTGAGACTCTGAAAAAGAATTCCAAGAACTTTTCATCTTCTTGTGAAACTGCTGTATTATCAAGCTTGATAACCAAATCACTTCATACAGAATTCTGGCTTTATTTAATTATTGAAGACCTATTACAATTTTCTATTGGAAGAACTTTAAAAGTACTATCTACAAACAAAGACACYTCTGTGGTCTTTATGACCAGAGCGAGCAGCAGTCATGCTCTCCAAATGTTTGCATCTGAGCACTGGATTCTCCCTCTTTCTTCTTGCCTTTGAGTCTTGTGTACTCCATAGATTTCAATATAATAAATAAAATATAAATAAAAAAAAAACTGCAATAAATGTAAGAAGGAGCATGTTTAAGAAAATGAGGTCAGAAATAGGACTAAAGATGTACTCAGAATGTTTCATATATAATAAAATTGYGTGTCAGCTATATAAAATGTTTAAGCAGACAGATGTTTTCTAGGAGTCAGAAAAACTAGAGGCAGAGCCAAGATCTGGCTGCTTAAAGTGGAACATATAGGCAGAGTGTAGGTATGAAAGTATAAAATTATCTTAGAYACCTGGTTCTTCGGTTAGAGATCTATTAGGTACTTCTTCATTTTGAAATTGTAAGAGCACTCAAAATATGATTTCACATGCAGTCCAAGCAGTTGAGCTTTAGAGGACCRCTTGGGTGGACTCAAAGCCCTCTAACAGGAGAGAGTGCATTTGTGATGCCTGTTTTCTTTTACAGTAACAACTCTGGTGCCTTGCACCTTTTTGACAGCTTAGCATTTAAGGCATAAACCAGGTAACCATCTTAAATTTCCATCTCTGGAAAGGTTGGATCTCATACCCAAGAAAATAGCTTGGCCAGTAGATACTACACTACAGACTGGTCCCTGTGCTTTACATTAAGAGCTGGGTAAGTTAAACAAACCCTCTTGGGGAGGAAGCCTGGTATGTAAAGCTTGTGCCTAAGCAGAAGGTCCCAGAGGGATGCTTTTGATTGCATTTTTGCACTTCCTCCTCTGTCTCTGGTACAATCATTTCTGCACCATGGCTTAGTTTCAGCAAGAAACTAATTTTTAATCTGATTTTGTCAATCAGAGTAATACTAGTAGAGGACTCTCCTGGGAGCCAGGAGTGCACAGTTTGATCTCTCTCAGCCAAGAGGTGAGTTCAATCCAGATCTCACTTCCCGAGTGAGGGCTCTAAACAGAAAGCACTATAGGAAAGAGGATTCTTGCCTACCAAAAGCAAACCACAATGGTAGCATAGAAACAAGTGATTCCCACTCTGTTCTTTGAAAGGCTGACTGTAGAGACTTCTTGAGTGCATGGATCACAAATAGCTTCCACTTAAATTTACAGCTTGGTGGTCTTCCCAGGGTGGCTCTTGCTTGATCTCCATTGCTGAAATGTCCCTGCTGTACATAGGTTCAGCACTCATGGGGCTAGAGAAAAGGGCCGTCTTCAAAGAGTGCTCCTGAGAGCTCCTGGTGYGAAGGGGATGAGAGGGCCATGAAATGGAGCATCGCTTGTAGAGGACAGACAATGCGACTGACCCCCAGGGCTCCCTATTTGACGTTTAAGGTTTGAGGATGTCAGTGGTGCTTGAATGGCAGATAGAAGAGCAAAAGCTTAGCCTCTTTTGAAGCTCTAAGCCAAAATGACTTTCTAACTCTCACTTTGCAGTCTCAGGGGTTCTTTTGCTTGCCTCATTCTTGCTTAAATATTACAATAATTCTGGTCCTAATCTTCAGCTGCTGTAAATTGACCCATTTTTACTGAAATTAAAGGAACTATGTCAATAAACATTAGTATTAAAATTGGCTTGCTGTATTAATCTGAATTGCTGAGCAAATGGAATTGGCTCACGCTGCTGTTCTCTTACTGGTTGTGCAATGCTACAAGCATTTACCGTTCTGTTTTGAATCAATACATAGGAAGACGTGAGTTGTGCTAACTGAGGTGAAATTTGTTTACATAAATGCTATTCTTAAAATCACAACTGCTTTACAAGCTGGGAGGAGTGGCTGATACGCCCGAGGGCTGTGCTGCCATTCAGAGAGACCTGGACAGGCTGGAGAGTTGGGCGGAGAGGAACCTCAGGAGGTTCAACAAGGGCAAGTGCAAGGGGTCCTGCACCTAGGGAGGAATAACCCTAGGCACCAGTACAAGCTGGGGGGTGACCCTCTGTAGAGCAGCTCTGCAGAGAAGGACCTGAAAGTGCTGGTGGATGACAAGTTGACCATGAGCCAGCAAGGTGCCCTTGTGGCCAAGAAGGCCAATGGTATCCTGGGGTACATTGGGAAGAGTGTTGCCAGCAGGTCGAGGGAGGTGGTCCTGACCCTCTGCTCAGCCCTGGGGAGGCCTCATCTCAAGTACTGTGTCCAGTTCTGGGCTCCCCASTACAAGAGAGRCMTGGAGCTACTGGAGAGAGTCCAGCGTAGGGCTACAAAGATGATCAGAGGGCTGGAGCACCTGCCCTGTGAGGAACGGCTGCGAGAGCTGGGCCTCTTCAGCCTGGGGAAGAGMAGACTGAGGGGGGACCTTACCAGTGTGTACAAGTACGTGAAGGGAGGGTGTCAAGGGGATGGGACAAACTCTTTTCAGTTGTCCCATGTGACAGGACAAGAGGCAATGGGCAGAAATTGAAGCACAGGAAGTTCCGCCTGACCGTGAGGGGGAATTTCTTCCCTGCGAGAGTGACGGAGCACTGGACCAGGCTGCCCAGAGAGGCTGTGGAGTCTCCTTCTCTGGAGATCTTSAAGGCCTGCCTGGATGCAACCCTGTCTAATGTGCTCTAGGTGACCCTGCTGAGCAGGGAGGTTGGACTAGATGATCTCCAGAGGTCCCTTCCAACCTTACTGATTCTGTGATTCTCAGAGAAGGTTACAGCAGGAGAGGATGCCCAGTGGAAGAATGTTTCTATCTGTTAGAATTGAAGACCTCAGCTATAAGTATCAAAGGTAAACCAGACTATTTCAGATGTCAAATTATGTATGGAAAGCCGCCTTTCAATACGTAGAATAATGCTAAGTTTTTATCTTGTCTTTCACAAAGCTACATAGAAAATATGTACCGAAAAATTGATGTATTACTATGTAATCATTGTAGCAGTACCTATATTTGATATTATGTCATGATACAATTCTATAGCTGCAAATTATGGAGTAGGATCCAAAATTTTTATGCATACTGAAGCCATAAAACAAATTATAAAAATATTTTGAAATAAAACCAATTGCAATGTGAAAATTGGGACTTTTGAAATTCATTTCATGAGACATTCTTAAGTGTTTATATGCTCTGGAATGAAAAAAAACAAAGTGTCAAGATTGACTAAGATGGGAATTCTGAATTTGATATTTTTTTTATTTTTAATCAAACAACCTCTCCATTTTCTTCAATAAGTTTTGCCCAAACAAATAATTAAAAACTTGAGCCAGTATGAAGTGTTCTGTGAAAATAACTAATGTCTTAAAGTAGCTGTAATAACCAGAGCAGTTATTCCATTTTTATACCAGTATAAGGGACCTGAAAACTGCCTGTGCTCTATTTATAATTGTGACTTTTCCTTTTTACATTTGATCCTTTTTGTGACACAATAACCTTGTCCTGTTGAGATCTCTTTGCTTGTGATTCAATTGTTGAAAACTACTTTCAAAATAGGAAGGGGACTATGCCATCACACTTTAAGGAGAACATCCGTAGAAAGTATTGCTTGATATTTAATGGGACAATATGGTCCAAAATGTTTATTTGCTTAGGATTTCAGCTGTGAAGCTAGGGGCTGATTTAGTAAGGAAACATTTATTGCTTTGTATACAGTACCTTGAAAAGGTTTTATGAAAGGCATCTTAGAAGTATTTCTGCCTCTTCATTAAATCCTGGTGCTTTGCAGGGATTTTGTTTTCCCCCACACTAATGCATTTTAATTTAATGCAAATTATTACCTTCGTTTGCTTTCTGACACTATTGAATACATTTAACTAAATTTGTCAGTAAATCCTTTGTTTAAATAAAATGAATTTTATTTTACAGTGTGGGTAAGCAGGCTTAACTTATTCAGGTTTCTTTGGCTGAATAGGTATAGATTTATATATAATGCATGAATTCTGTTGTAACTACTGCTTATGTAGTCTCATATCTTGAAATAATTAAAAGAAACAAGCGTCTTTACTGGAACTAAGTATTCAGTAAGCTAGGTAATTTAAATCACAATTATAGTATACAAATGTGGTTGATCATATGCCTTTTCTCAAGCTGGCGTGCCTTTAGTGTAACTAGTGCATTTGCAGTATGCTTGCTTGTTAAACAAACACAAAATGTTAAAAGAACATTAATGAAGTTTCAGAATGAGCTACTTGAAAGTTAGGAAATAAAAGAACGGATATTGACTATGGAACCTTAATTCAGCTGATTGAGTATGTATACTGCATTTTCCACAGGGCCTCCTACTTCATCTGGTGTTCATAATACATAGGGTTCACTTAATGACCTGCTGTTCAAACTATGCTCTGTGGACAACATTAATAGCCTTCCCTGAAATTGCTGTGGTATTTATCCTTATGATTTAAGTGTTGGTTAATTGTTTTCACAGATTAACTCTGAGGTGAAGGAGCCATAAATCCCATCTTGCAGAGACGTTGGCATTGACCACTAAATTTGGCTACCCAGTCTGAGGCGCTGGGACCGGACTTTTAGCATAATGCCATGTTTGTATATTCCAAGTACAGCTTTACTGACTTAAAACGGCTTCTAGAAGTGCCGGACGCTCTGCAAAGTGGAGTCTGTTTGTATTGAGCTAATCATCTTATTTAAAGAGCGCAAAGGTCTCCTCCTCCTTTTTCTCCCTTCTCAGGACACCCGAGGGGGGCCCCATCCTTGCTGCCTGCTGCTCTCTGGCCAGTGCTGGCCCGAGCGCTGCCCGGGCACCGCTGGCGTTGAGCACTGAACCTACAGCAACGGCATTCGTGGTCTTGCGGGGTCACGGGACRCAAGACCTTCATCCCATGCCGTGGCCCCAAGAATTCGGATATATTTTGTATTGGCGTAGCCACAGGACCTCAACTGCGGTAGCCCAGAAAGACRGCTGTGCTTACGGGAATGTGGCTGCAAAGGGAACGGTAAAGTCTCATTTTCCAGGGTAGCATTTAGTTATTTTAATCATAGCTCGCCCTTTCTCTTGCCTCCTTCTTACACAAAATGCTCTGCATCGTTCACTCTGTAGTTCAGTGAGACCAGGGTGCACTGAATGAGAGAGGGGGAAAAAAATTAGATAATAATATTATTTTTTTGCCTATCCTAACATAATGAAGACTAAATGGGGACTAAATGGGGAGAAATAACTTAATGCTGATATGTCTTAACTTTTSAGTGCTTACCTTTGCAGTAACAATAATATTCTTTTGTCAATAATAATAATATTTCAATATTTTTTTCCTCTGAAGATGAAGACTGTGACCACTGCAGGTTATAAAGGCAGTGAAACAAGGCTGTCAGGAAGCAAGTAACATTTCTATTTCTTTGGCTTATGATGTTTTGGCCCTAACCTAAGTGATGGTTAGCATAGCTACTGACTACCATAAGCCCTGGTAGCTTGATTATCCAAGTAATTTTCTGTCAGAAGTAGGGATGTAACTATATTCTGATGGACATAGACAGGAAGTAAGCTGCTTTATTCAGACATCTTGGCTTCTAGACTCTTTAAAAAAAAAAACTAAAAAATGATACAAAAGACATTTTACAATTTTTTCGAGCCGTGTGACTTAYATTAACATACATGAAGTGAAGAGTGCAGGGAATGACATTCAGTCTTTTTTAAAATGTCATGTTAAATGTCATAAAATGTCATAAATCATTACTGTTTTCAGGTTTCTGACTAGTAAACTGGAATTATTGAAGGAGCTTTTGTTCAAAAATCTCTTTCCCATAACCAAACAATGCAGTGGGCTTTGATTTCTTTATCTGGAAATCATCCCAGTGTGATTTGGGTTAAAGGGAAATTAAATTTGAAGTCCTTTAAAAATGTATTTCTTATCTCTTTTCAAAAACATTGTACACGAGCACTGCAGGGGATCACTCTCATAGCTGCTGCCTCTGTTTCTTTGTCATCTTTGCCACAGATGCAAGTTTGTTTTAAGCCCTTTGCATCCGATAAGCATTGAAATCACCGGTTTAATTTTTAACTTGCAAAGGTGTGAGAACCAGCAGGGAAATAATAAGGCAGACAGAAAGTGGTTACACTGTATTCATTTTAGCACCAGAATGGACTCAAGCTTGAGCACAGGTTGTGAGATTGTAATCTGCTCTACAAAAAATAAATCTTTATGCCACTGTAAAAAYGGGCATCAGCCTGAGAATGGCGTTAATGTTTAATACAAGGGGGAATGGGTTTTCCTGGTGTTTTACTTGGTTTAAACAATCCCTTCGTACCTCACAAACCGGGAACCCTCTCGCAGGAACACAGAGGCAGCTTGCTCCCAGCGCACTCGTTTTCCCAGATCCGCACCTTTATCTGATCAGCAGCGACGAGCATCCAATCCTCAGCTGAAGTCAGGCTGYGGAAAGCAATAGGAAATATCCACGAGCCGCTGAATGGCAGTCAGCGGGAATGCGTTATATGTTTTGATCAAAAAAATTGGATAAAGACAGGTTAAATTTGATGCTGAACAAAAAAATGAAATACATTAAAAAAAAAAGAAACTGTTCTGGAAGGGTAGGGGGAAGGAGAAAAAAGATAAGGTACATACATTTTTTCCAAAGCACTGAAATAACTTGGGAAGTGGAATCTCACTGAAGCCTCGCAGTACTCTTGCTCCAAAGTCATTTAGAAGTTTCAAAAATGTTAGCCTTTATGTTTTTAACACACTGAAAATACAGAGTTTGGGCTCATCTTTTCCACGCTTTCTTTTATCTCTGAAGTGGATTATTTTGGAGAAGCTTTTTTCAAAAATCTGTTTTGCCATTTTTGAGATAAGTKTGGGGAAAAAGAAACAAGCTTCACTTACTAGAATTAATAAGCACCTTTTAAAATACAAATAAGCTGTTTACATTAAACAGGCTCTGGAGTTTGGGCGGTCTTTTTTGTTCAAAAAATTCAAACACCATATATAGCTATATATAGCTAGTTCATATGTGTGTGTGCATATATATACATTTACACACCCATCACCTACATATATATATATATACACACACACACATATATAGCTATATATGTATGCATATATATATGTACACATATTTATTTATTGATATGTAGCCTTAAAGTTTAAAGGTTGATCTGTAAATAGGATCAAATCCTGCATGGGGCTGAGTGGAAAGTGCTGAACAGGTAGTTCCTGGAAAATTATGATGATCTGGTGTCTCATCTAGGTGCCTAGAACCAAGCAAGGTTTGKCCTTATGTAAAGAGTAGAGATTTTTGCTATGAGGCAAAAAAAAATTGAAGGAGGTTTTTTTGTTTGTTTGATTGTTTTTGAAATATCAATGTTACAGAGATTATTTTGCAAAGCATACTATTAATATATTTTTTCTGGAATGAATTCTTCCCACATCAGGATAATCCTTCATTTGATGTTAGGGTCTTGCACATCTTCCTAGATTTTGCATTGTCATAGTTTTCTGCACTGTCCACAGCCAGACTGGTAATTTTTTATTGATACTTGCTGGAGTGCACTTTTACATTGGCATTGTCTGTTTATTTTTAATACAACTCTGGCACATAAATAATCTGTTGTGCAGGTACTAAGATGAACAGTTAGTTATTGCTGGAAGAGAACATTAAGACCTGAACAAAGTGTATACAAGTATATGTTGCACAGAGAGACTGCCCTGTGAACTGGGTGGAAGGCTCTAGAGCAGACTTATTCATGACATGTTACTTGACTTTTCTATTTCCATTTCCTTCTTTTTTTTTGGCTGTACTATTGCGTTTTGTATGCTGAGAGAGGCCTGAGCTGAATGTGAGACTGTTCCAATTCTCTTTGACAGATATAAAGTTCTTTTGGCAATGATCCTTAACCCTCTTCTTGGGCCTGTCTATGCTTGATTCAGCCAGATTTGATGRATGAGGGAGCAAGTTTAGGTCTGTTTTAAAGTAACTAGCATACTCCATCTCTCTGACTACGCTGGTATCTTGAAGGACTCTTTTATTTTAGGCTTGCCTGTTAGCAGTGTGGATAGTGAGTTGTTCTGCTGTTGTCTCAGCTGAGTGCTGTGCTTACCTGTTTCTGAAGACATAAGATATCACTGCGATTTCATAGCTCTTCTGTGGAAGCAGTTATTTTCTGTGGATTATTTCTGTGGAACCAGAATTTTCCCTCTTGTCCTCCACAAGCTGCAGGGCTATGTTTATTTACTTACAGAACGTCTGAAACTTATAAAATGCAGGAATTAGGGGAGTGCAGGGCATGTTCTYTCAGCTTTCCACTGACCAGGAGAACAGCCTGACCACACAACTCAGGGTGAGTTGTCTTCTGCAAGAGCACACAGAAGGTGTCTTTGCATTCTTAGATATTCCAGGCTGCATGGTCTGACCATGTGTTTCTCCACTAAAGAAGGATAAATTAAAGGAAGAGGGATGGAGGCATCAGAGTGAAGGGACAAAATGTTCAAATTCTCATCTATATTTAAACAATCTAGAGAYCTGCCTTCAAAGTTCCCACAGTGGAACCACTTTTATGAGGAAGGAGCCTAAGGGGTTGTCTCAAACTGAACTGCCAAAAGAAGATTATATAGCCTGGTGTAGATCTAGTCGGTGAAATACATAGTAACGAATCCCCAGTGCTGAGAGGGGGGAAGAGTCACTCAAAAGTACTAAAGAAACTTAAATATGAAGCTGCAGAATTTTTAACCGAAGTGTGTAACTGTATTGCTACACTCGGCCTCAGTACTAGAACAGAAACAAAGTTGTATTCACCKACCTTAAAAAGGGCTTTAGGATGATCAAGGAAGCAACACATCATTAAGTCTGGTTTCCATAATAGGCAAATTGTTTGAAATATTACCAAAAAATAAAGAGGGGAAGAATTCACTGAAACATGTAAAAATATGATATAATAGAATTGACTTGTTTTTCTGCAGGGGAAAGTTATAGTTTGCACACCTAGGAGTGTTCTAYTGAAGCAGGCAGTGATTATGCAATTAAAGGTGATGCAGATAGTGTACTGCTCCTATATTCCAGCAGATGTTAATGTATCCAGCACCAAAGACACAAACTAACTAACTGCCATAGGATAGAAAGGTAGTCTTATTATATATTAATAACTGATCAGGAATTATTTTAAAATTGGAAATGCACAGTCAGCCTTCAAAAAAGGAGGTTCCCTGGTGGCTGTCCCACGTATCTCTGACATTTCAGCCCACTCATGTAAGATCTTTAAAGGAGGCGAAGCATGAGCTGACAAAGCTGGCTGCTGCCTCAGAATTATTCAGAACAGTCAAAACAAAAATTGCCTATGAGTAGGTACCAGCTGACTAGGAGATAAGGTGGCAAATGAAATGCAGAGCTGGTGAGGAATGAGCCTAAGAAAAACGAGGTGGTCTACAGTTTGACAGTGACAAACTCCAAATTAAAGGTCATTTTTACCAGTCATAAAGCGGTTATGGAGAGCTAGTGTATAGCGCAAAACTCAGGCCAAAAAGCTAAGAAAAATAAGGAAAAAAACAAACAAAAGAGTATTTCACTATTCCAGTCATATCCTGAATAGCATACACAGGCCTTGTAACCCCATTTCAAAAAATCCATGGTAGAAAAGTATAGAAGGGTAGCAAGGACAGCTAAAGCTATGAGTTGCTTGGTATAGCAGAAGAGGATAATTAGGTTAGGACTCTTCAACCTGGAAAAGCAAGGACAAAACCAACATCTAATAGATCTTTGCAAAATTAGGTATGTTAGGAAGAAGGTAAACAGAGACTAGACTCCTTTTAGCACAAAATCTGGYAGGTACCCTCTGAAGTGAGCAAACAGGAGGCTTTTCTGGGCTTCTTGTTTTTAAAGGGAAATGCTTTTTCACAGTGTGCTTAATTAAACTGTTTGTTTAATTTCCACAGAAGGTTGTAGAGGCCAAAAGTATAAATGAATTCAAAAAAGATAGGCAGACAAATTAGTGGAAGACAGGTCCATGGGGGCTCCTGAATACAATCATTTGACTCGGGATGTCGTGAAACCCCTGATTTCCTGGGAAGGCATGCCAGGAGATGTATCACTCTGTGTTTGTGTTAGTTTTCTTAAGCAGGCATTGCTGACCACTGTTAGAGGCATGGTGTTGGGCCAGTGGTCTGAATCAATATAACAGTCCTTATATACTACAATTMCAAAGGAAAGAAAATGTATTTTTCTGTGTATTGATGACCTTTAAAGGTTGTAAATCCATAAAGTAATGGTCCACTCCACTCATATTCACAGAAACAGTACTTCCAGCCWTCTGGCCTCTCTGTGTAGTTTTGAAATCGTATTTTTTGTTGGTCTTTGATAACCTGGCAATCAGGTTGACTTCTCAGTGCTAATTCTGATCTGTTTTTGCCCCAGAAGAGGAGYTGCCAACCTGGAAAGGTTGAAGTAATTATTTACTAATAAAAATAGTCTTTCAATTTTACCTCCCTTTCTCCCATCTATGTTTTATTGGAAAGCTGTAGGCCTTAGTTATGCATTTTAGTTTCAGTACTGTTTTCCCCCTAGGAAAATACAGGAGAAGACTGTATGAAAATGAAGTCCATGACCAGCTTTACAGCTACTGTAAATCAGCACAATTCCTTTGAAAYCACCCAGCTAATGAAACTATGCTGAGGAGCCAGTCACACCTGAGGAATATTTCAAAGCATCCATCTGTTTGCATCTCTGCAAATGGTCTGTCATGGCATGTTTCAGTTCCAATTTGGATAGGTTTGCAGATACAGTATTGACTGCAACAGTAGGCTTCAGTTTATTTTTCATTATAAAGTCTGATAGTTGATGAATGTATATTGGATAAACAAGATAACAGAAAAGGAATTTGAATCTTTTCTGCAAATTCATGTTGTCATTTATGGCACAAATAAGGCTCAGCTGGCCCTATCTACTCTGGACGTTTCTTTACATCTCTTCTGCATTGTTGGTTTTATACATTTTTAGCTCGCTAAATATTACTCAACATAATGAGTTTTTTAGTCCTCTCAATTCACATTTTCTCCTAGCTGCCCTCCGGACACTTGTACTTTATTCTTAATAAATCCAAATATAKCCACACTTTTTTTTCCTGGGTAATTCAGAGATAAGGAAACATTGAGCTCTCTGATAATCTTAGTATATGTTGAAAATACATTCTTTCTAACTTGTAGTTGCCCTGTGGCAATTAAATGTCTGTTAGTGCCTTTTGGATTACCAGCTTTCATTTTCACATGTTAACCTAGAACTAGTACTTAAAYTGAGAATATATACCTTTAATTTTACCTCCATTTTATAGCTTTTTGATGACCAAACAAGTTGTTGACTAGATAAGTTGCTGCCAATTTATTACATTATTTTGGATAGCCCAACTAGCGTGCAATTATTGCTGAGCATGTAAATTGATTCAGCTGTTGTATTCATTTGGCTGCTAATAYACTGTTTCCATTGAAAGATGGTAAGGTTATCATTATTAAAAACACAGTTTCAGAGTGACCAAAGACCAATCTTTGCTTGAATTTTGGTAGAGCTGTCACTTAGAGTTATGACAGCGGTGAAATGTAAATTTTGATTTACTATTCAAGGTTACATTCTTTCATCCCTAATGCATGGCAGAGACGTTAACTTCATTATGAGGGAAAGTGTGGGCAGGTATAAAATGAGCATGTAATAGCACAAAAGTTCTCTAGTTGTTTTAAAGTACATAAAGTACATATATTTTTTTAAAGCCATTTCATGTTTGTTTTGTAACTGTCAGCCTTTTTCTTCGTGATGAAGTTAATGGCAGACAGAAACAGTAGAAATGAAAGTCTCATGCTGTGGTTAGCACCAATGTTCTTATTAAATTGTTCGCTCGCTTCTGCATTTACTTCAMCTGCATGAGCTGCATAGTTAATATACATAAATAAAGAGCTGTTGGCACATAATTTTTTCTGTTTGGAATACAATAACATGCCAGCCTGTTCTAGAGTGAACTGGAAATTGTTTCTTGACACTGATCTTTGGATGCTGGTTTTCTGTGGTAACGGAGAATGCAAAGCTGGTCTGCCTCTTTATCCAAAATTGCATGAACAGGTTTATCCTGGGAAAAATGGGGAACAYCTATTCATTCCTGTGTGAACAGTGTCCTTCTGGGACAAGCTCTGATATCCGATGCACTTCTGTCCCACCGCCGTCATCCTTGCTGGGATAATTCACATTGCATTTCCCTGTTACATTCTCCAGTGCTGCAGTCCCCAGTCTTGGCATTAATGCCTCCCATTTTTATACATAAAATTGTCAGTTTGAGCTTGAGAGACATTCTTCAAATTGACAATTGATCGCGTGATTATAGTTGTTTAGTTCATAACATCATTAGTTTCATGGCTTAGACCCATCTTAAAGCCATTAAGCTGTTTACTGCCTTTTAGACCATAAGTAATTTTTCTGGTTTGGAAATCATAATTAGTGCTGTTTCCTCTAAGAGGAAACCATCTTACCTTTGCAAATACATTATTACGTTATTTCATTTTTCATCTTCTGTTTCTCTGCATTATTTTACTCCAAAAACTTTGACATTATATTCCTTCTTTTTTTTTCCCCTGCTTGCGTGTTTGTTGCTGCTGCAGACATTGATTTCATGTTTGAGAAATTTATCTGTAGAGTTTGTTTTTCCTTTTGTAAAYAATTCCTCAAGGGCTTTTTCTTATTAAGGCTCATCAGTCCAGCAAATACAATGACCCTCTTTTTCAACTCTCTAGAGTTTAATTTTTCTTAAGATGGGCTTTCGACCTTTCACTCAACCTCCTACTTAGAGAATCAGTGAATTACATCTTTTTATCTTTCCCTCTACCCTTTTGTTTTTCTGATTTCCCAGTCCTTGATTTTTTAAATAGTATTTTGATTATTTGAAAATTGAATTTCTGTGTGATTTTTAGACAGCGTTTGTTTCTAAATAGTAGATTGCAATACTCTAACTTGAGATAATTGAACGTTCTCAATGAATATTCTTTTTCAACCCCAATATGGATTTTCAGTTACTTGGGGTCCCTATTTGCTAATACAGAAAATATTAGCTATTTTCCAAGGAAATGAACACCCTAATTTTTGGCCTAGCACTGAAAAAAGAAAAAAAAATCCATTTGAGAGTTACTCTGTCATTGAAAGTCCCTGTAGATTATCTTTTTCAAGATTTTTTTTTTATTTTTAATCCAGTCCACATCTTTCATGGAGTAAGAGAAATAGACTTTCAGGCTGTCTCACAGTGACTAAGGAAGACAGAAGAAGACTGTGTGGAAGGCATCATCCAAACGAGAAAATTGTGATCTTGTGGACATGAATGCCATGAGCAAAGGCAAATAGAGATTCTCGTCACACAATACAGTAACAATTCCAAAAATGAATTTTCTAAATTTTGCATAAAAATGTTTATTTTTAACAGAAAAATAATATTTTTGTGGAAATTGAATTAAAAATTCCTTTTTTCCCCCCTAAAATACTTTTGATTAGCTCTAGCTGTCATAATTTATGTGGCCCCAAGCTCCAGACGTGAATATCCTTAATGTTCAATATGCGTGTCATGCTCCTTTAGTAGTAACTTTCAGTGAAAGTGTAAAAAGAATATTAACTGGAATGCATTAACTTTATAGCATGTTGTTATATGAAAGTAAAGCAATTAACTTGTGTCATGACTATGCGTCCTCTCAAATTGCAGCTCTCAAACAGATGCTTTACTGCACTCAATCCCTTTATGCTTCACTGTCACGGAAGTAAAAGCAGTTTGTAAAATGGGGATTGTGTAAGATGCATTAAAAGGATTGTTATGAAGTTAAAAATACCACTTTCTACACAGTTAACTTGGTAAGCCATAATAATGAATCTCAGTTTTCCTAAAGTGTTCATTAGTGGCAGCGCTCTCAGACTACCTCGGATCTGCCCGTAGCTGAGGGCAGGACAAAAGCTGATGAGCATCTGCTTTGTCTCAAAGGGAGCTACAAGCAGCAGAGCACCACGGTTATTTATACGATATTAATACAAACCAGTGCTGAAGGTTTTCACGTAGTAACTATCTGTTCCCATTTTCTAACTGCATGCAAGTGGTGAGGCCAGATAGTCCTGGAGACAGGAGGGAGATCCCTACCCGGAATAGGCAGAGGAGACACAAGAGAGTATTTTGGGTAAGTTAAATGTTCTCAGATTGTGYGAGGCTGGTATTTAAAGATCTGGCTGACACAATCTCAGACTCAGCGTGGGCCGTGTGGGAAAAAGCTTTATAATGGTAAGAATGGTAACCTGCCAGAACAGACAGGCTCCGGAGGCCAAATCAAACCAAGTATGTGTTCGCTCTGTCTTACAAACTTTCTTCAGGACCCAAGGATGTGTTTAAAAACACTCACCTGATTCTTCAGTATACTATTTTGCCATGTTATAATTCCAAAGGCTTCAGAAAAGTTGGAATTATTTCCACGTAAATGAGAAGTGAAATAGGTCCCAGCAATTTAATTTCATCCTTAGCAGGTCTGCCCTTGGAGAGCTTGTTGCAGTAACGGCTGGGAATAATTGAGGCCCTGGCAARTCCAAAAACAATTGGTCTGGCTGACTCACGGTCCAGGCAAAGTGATAGTATATTAACTTTACTGCAAAAAGAAACTTACTTTCATATTTTGTTTTATAGTGCACTCCTGAAATAGACTTCATGGTCGAAATGTCATTGCTAACTTTATTTCTGATTCTCAGCTAAGGTTTAAAATAACCCTTTTGTTCCATTTGCAGCATACACGTTGACATGCTTCCAGATTTACAGCATGAAGGGAAGAAACAACTTGCAGCATTTTTAGCACAGAAAAGGAGGAGAGATTTACAAGACATATGGTATTATAGATAACTTTTTTTTTTTTTTTCAAAAAAGGAAGTAGAACTTAATTTGGAATTTACGTATAAGTTGAAGTTTATTAGTGGCCTCAAAGATTGCTGCTACACTTTTTTTCTTTYTTCATTTTTTTTCTTCTCTTTTTGAACATCCARAATTAAGTACTGCCTGGATGAGATGACCTGCCAGAGGTATCATCAGTTCAGTGATTCTGTGATTGAAAAATAGAATGGAATTTCTTTTTTTCAGTTGTTAAGACAGCTGAAGCTGGCGAATGGAGTGAGACACCTCTCTCTTGCCTGTTTTACTACTTTAGAGAGTACTGCAAAAATAGCCTGTGCAGGAGTATACAATCTTTTTGAGTATTAGTATAAAGTTGCAATATATTTCTATTTCAATTCATTGTTAACAGCCTACAAATTATTAAYTTATGGATTATGGAAAACTGGGAGGAGTAGAATATCAAAGGATTCAGCTATTCAATAAGTACATTTTTATTTTTCTGTTATTTCTGGTCTTGACTCAAAAGAGCATCTCTGCTCAGAAAACTATTAAGCAAATGATTCTCTGAATTAGCTCTATGTAGAACAAAAGCAAAAACTTGTGCAAATAACCAATTTAACTCATTAAAAATAAAAGTAACAATATACAATCTAACAGGAAGCCAAAATATATTGAAAAAAGGCCTATGGTAGATATACAGAAGGATTTTGTTGTTACTTTCGGCAGCACTGTCCAAACATTCAAATGTTCAAACGTTTGAATTAGACTCTACATACTAGGCATCTCTAAAGCTTAAAATTCACCCAGACCTAGGTTTATGTGTTTTATGGTTTGTTCTCTTAGTAGGAAGTGAATTATTTATCTTGGTTTTTTTTTTTGTTTGGTTGTTTTTTTTTTTTTAGGGTCTGCCACAGTAGATATTCTCAGAGCATGCTTTCATGGAAACTGTTCAAATGAAATGCAGGGTGGTGGGTTTTGATGTGCGTATCAATAAGACAAGGGATCCCAGTTTCCTGCTGCCTCATAGCTCTCCAGCAACAGTAGTAGATGTTTGTATTGGTCTGTCAAGTGGTGATTTGCTAGAGTTTCTAAAATGAAGGGCGGGAGCCCTGGCTTTCCCAGCCTACATCTGTTTTTGTGGTCTTGAGAACTGCTGAAGTCCGGCTCAGCTCTCTAGTGTTAGCATTTGTAAACATCCCGTTGCAGGACTAGCAGCACACCCAATGTAGTTTTGTATTTTTGCCTTTTGAGGCTGTAATTAGATGATGGGATTAAAACAGGTAGGTGATTTCAGAAACACAGCTAGAAATTCTGCTAAAATAAAGGTACAACAACACGGCTAAGAGCATTATCCAGCCTTCAGCCTTTAATCCAGGCCCAAACTCCACAGCACGGCTCACCAAGGCGGCCAGGACAGATTAGCGGGTGCTTGGGATGGCACTAAGATCAAGTCCAGTTGAGGTATGTATTGATCCTAGCAGTTGCGGATTACGTGCTAGGAGCCGGTGCAGACTGAGCCGGCCTCCGTCGTGCTGGCTCTCTGCTTTGGTGCTTTGACTTCTCGCTGGATGAATCCAACAACTTGGCAAAAGCTTTCCACGTAACTAATACAGCAAACTGTTCGCATGTCTGTGCCGTAAGAGTGAATCCTGTCTGTCCCTAAACCCTTCCAGAGCACAGCCTTTGAAAATAATATGAGATGACTACATTCTCCTGCCTATTTTAGGCTATGCATTAGCTGTATTAGCTCTTTTCAAACACACTGCCTTGAGCATGGCTTTTAGCAGACTCCAAAAATCTCCTAAATTTGGCAGTTCTTTTTAATCTGTATTTATTTCTATAAATGTAAGACCACATATGCACCCCGTTAGTAATTTTAGATCATGAATAAATTGTGCATTTTTAAAAACATCTCCATCTGCTCTTAAATGTATCCAAAAAATAGAATGAAGCTGAAGAAAACATAGAAATATACAAATAATAACTGTAAGAATTAGGCAGTATCCTAAAAAGGGTGCTTTAGTCCAAAATCCTTCCAACCTTTGTGCGATTAAAAAAAAAAAACAAACTATCCAAAMTACAAGCAAGCAATACAAGCAATAAAGAAGTGCCTTGCGCACCACTTTTAATTGCAGGAGAAGACAGTAGCTGTCCTGCTGTTCATACCTCAGCTATAAACAGCAGAAAAGAACGTGCTTGATATTGAGACAGGAATCACTATATAACGTGCTTGCAAGCACTAGTCAGGAGAGAAAATCTAATTACAGTGTCTGATAAATGTTTACATGTCCATAAATGTGTTGTTAATCCGATGCCTAGAGATAAGTAAGTGCTCCCATAACACCAATCATCAGAAAATGTTTTTTAAAAAAATCTCTTTAATAGGTATTGCACATGTGCACATGAGGAGTGGTGTATTTTTTTCTCCCTCATTGCTTTACTTAAATGAATCTGATTGTCATTAAACTGATAAAGCTTTAAGACTCTTCCCTGAGAACGCTAAAATGCAAGAGGAGAAAATGGAAGTGCTCAGGGTAAAATTTCAACCATATCCACTCTTATAGTTAAACTCAGATAAAATTTTGATCTTGATCAGTAGTAAAACAAAAGTAAATATGTGCTCTAATATCAGTAAAAATCTTACTTATCAAGAGAATGGATTTAATTTTTTGCATGTACCAAAGATAACTTAGGTACAGTAGAGATAATTTAGTGTAGCATATTTCCCAATACAAGATGTCTTTTCAAATCATGTTTTGTCCTCARTCTTTTGTGTAGCAAGTTGATTTATATCTATAAGGAATAAAAATTATTTGAACAGACTGTTCTAGCAAACTATTATTTTGCCTTAAAATATTAAAACATTTTGAAGTGCTGAGTGATAAAATAGCTTAGCCTACTACCAAAAAGCAAAATGTATTCAGRAAAAAAGAGAACTTTAAGTCTTGACTTGGTTAAATCCTGAGCACTCCTGACCAAGTCCACAAGTAATAGAAATGAGTTCATCTGCAGGCAGATGCATCGTCTTAACACAACACATATACTTTGAATTAAGGAGCACAATACAAAACTATTTTAATCTTTTTCAAAACAGAGGTCTTCATTTCCCTTTTTTTTTTTTTTTTTTGGCTGAGTCGTCCCTGGTGGAAGCCTTGTTTTGAATAGATTATCACTGGTGTCTTTTCTGAAAGGTACCCAAGTAACTTGGTTATTTATCCCACTGTAATCAAAGAGTTAATTGCAGGATGTCTCCTTGTGATATTCGAAGAGACCTGACAAGCAACTGATGCTGCACCACCACCACTAGCAGCCTCCGATTCTTTGTTTTTTCATCTGTAGTTTGTTCTAAGTTGATAATGTTGTTGCTGTTCCTGATTACATGATCTATTGCCTCTTGTCCTGCATACCTTGCACTCTGCTTCAGTATTTGTCCCATTTATTGCAGGGACAGCTAGTTTCCATCAGTGATTTACCCTTGCATTTTTTTTTTCCTGTGGTATCTATTTTTAATTAGGTGGAGCTCTTTTCTTCCTCTGCTTGCTAGCAAAAGCATTTGAGAAGCAGTTTTCCCTGGTCCCAGAGATATTCCCTGGGCTTTGCAGAGCAAGGCTCCTTCGTCACGCTAACTTTGCATGTGGTCTTTGTCACACGAAATGTGGTTACAGACTAGTTTCTGACTTATATATTCAAACTCATATGACCTAGCTTTATTACAGACCTGTGAAAAGATGGGTCTGCAGTTTCACAGGGCACCTTGTAATTTTCCCCATAACAACCCYTTATGCATGGATCAAAGAATTCTTTAAATTTTGAATAAATTAGTCTAGTGGTTTTTCCTACTCCCAGTGGAATACATCCATCATAGATTTCTGAAGCTTTTAAATGTGGAGGATTTCACACATCTGATTTCTCTACCCAGTGATTTGCTTCAAGAAGAAAACAAAAGCTCTGCAGAGACTCAAGCTGACAGAAGTAGGAGGAACTGTGGTGGCTTTATTTATTTCACTTTTGCTAAGTGTTTATTTTATTTTTCAAACTATGTAATGGAAGTGTGACATACACAATGGATAGCAAGAGGAAAAATCTTAATTTTCTGGGCTTTGTCAAATGCCTAGTGGCAAGGTGTTACCTCTGTTACTTAAGAAATTACTGACTTAAACATCTACTCTTAGAAAGTTCATTGTTTGTACCGACTTGAAACTCAGTGAGAAAGACACCTAACAGATAGACRCCTTTGGGTGCGTGAGAACTTCACTGAGGAATCAGAGCTAGTTTAAAAGGTCAAGGAACTGAATTTCCTTATTTCTCTTCCATTTCTTGGTTAGAAGGCAGAAGTAACTTAGATATTCACTTTGGCAGCTGCTCCTGTGAATCTCCTGCTCCTGTTGCAACTAGTTTAACAGCAGAGAAGAGCCACCATGTAACAGCAGGCGCAGCTTCCATCAGGAGCTCTGGTTTGACGTGGTTTCCCCTCTTGGAGACTGGAGCTCTGAGGAAGGATGTGTCACCARCTGCAGAGAGACTGTAGGACTTCTGGCACTGGATGAAGAAGGCCAAAGCTGTGCTGGGCGCTCGTGGGAGATGGCATGGCTGGATGGAGAGGTCAGGCAGCCCGGCCAGCTCAGCAAATACCTTCYGGTACTTGTAGGGGATGAACTGAAATGGGGGGGCTTCAATTAACATGTGCCTAAGGCTTGGGATAGAAATTGGGGAACTCTTGTACTTGATATGAAAATAGAACATACAAAAGTAATATTTTTTAATAGGGAAGTCCAAAAACAGTGAAACTGCAGAGGAGGAAGTCTTACAGTCTTGATTAAAATGAGCCCTTCCTTAGAGACATGATAGTAGTTGGAATATGGAATAAACTGCTTAAAAACAAAACAAAACAAAACAAAGAACAAAACCTACTTAGACCAAGAAGAAACTTGAAAATAAGAATGAATTGCACTTTAAGACAAAGATTGCACATTCAGATTGCCATAAATAGTAAAACTGTAAATGCCATGGAAAATGTAAATGCCAGAATTGAGAGGAGCCAGAAGATGAAGCTGCACRGGCTGTGGCAACCAGTGCAAGCCAGGGCAGTGCCTGGCACATGGAGAAAAGGGGAAAGAAAAGCTGAACTACAGAAATTTGGCTAGGTGGTGGCTAGCACCCATACAGTATCGGCAGTGTGGCTAAAAGGAGTGACACTCACACAGCAACTCAAAATGCAAGATTTTCATGTCTACATTTATCTTCCTAATGGAATTTGAGAATGAGAAGTATGCTTAAAGACAGCATTGAAAAAGAAAACTCTAGAGTGATGTTGTTCAGCATGGTTGTAAAACCTCACCTCGTGAAGAAGATACTCTCCCTTGGACAGTAAGGAAGCAGATTAAATTGGTAGAAGTTTGAGGAGGTTTTCCAGCATATCCTAAGCCCTCAGCAAGGTAAAATCTAGAATTGAAAGTGATCAGCAGATCATTWGAAAAATTTACTGTGCTATAAAGCAGACAAAACTAAACAAAGCAAATAAACAGCACAGTGGGTAATTYACTAGATTTGAGAAAAACAAAGAAAGAAACTATACACAGAACCCAAAGCATTAGCAGTGTGCAGGAAAAAGCTGTATCTGCTGAGGACAGAGAAGAAGTGTTCCTGTGGGGATGGATACGCCAGTGGAGAAACCGATCTGTGAACAAACGTGCAGCAGGGTTTTATCTTGAGAGATACTGTTTCCTCAGATTGCTTTTTGGGTTAACGTATACAATTTCATAGGGAAATACAACAGAACGGCACACCTGGGAGAAAAGTTAATCTAGCAAGGAGCATGGGTGGCTTGCAGCAAGCCTGGGCTTGCTTGCTCCTCCTCCAGCCCGGAAAGGTACAAAGTTTCTTGCAAAGAAGCATGCTTTTTCTTGAAAATCATCAACCTGAATTGCAAAAGTAGCCCCACAAGAATGCTATTTTGCAAGATGTACAATTCAAATCTTAATAATTTGAGATGTTAACAGAAATACTGAGAGAAGTCCTAGACCTGAGATACATCCAGCACTAAACTGTCCAGAGAAAGACTCTGAGAAAGGAGCTGCTAAAGCCCATTTGCTGGTCAAAACTGGCTAATGCATTACAGATATTTACAAAAACTGAATGTCAATACACTCAAACTGAGAACACCCTTTTGTATTATACTATGAAATTTTAAGCCATTTATTTTTCGGGAAGCCAGTGCCCACTGGAACTCACTGTAAATGGTGCGTTATCATTGCCAAAGGGCTCGACAAGCCCTTCCTCCTGCACAGAATATTTCTGCGCCTGGCACCAGTTCTTGGGTTAGTAGGACCCAGCCCCAGAGCAATTTCCAGTCACTGCTGGGAGGACTGACCACAGCTCTCGTGTATCTCCTCTTCCATCTCCTTGGTACATTTTTATTTTGAGGACAGGAGGTGGAGAGGAAGCACAGACCTAGACTTGGCACATCTGTGCGTTGCACTGTGGAAATCCTTCACTGGGAACACACAACCAGACTACAGCAATTCTGCAGCAGCTGAGCAAAATCATTTGGAATGACCTGTTTATGAGAGCRGGTCTAGATTAATTATATCATGCTTTTGTCCAGCTTAGCCCAAAGATAGACCTTCCCACTCTCCAGTCAGCCAAAATAGCCACATAAAAATCTGTTCGTACAAAATTTTGCCCAGGTAGGTGGCACTTTTCTGTTTAAGCACTTCAGACTCAAATTTGTCCCTTTCTGGGTAATTAGAGCATATTTACATGTGTGTATACTTATTTCTTTCCTTAATACAGTATATTGTTTCAGGCAAGGCCAAAACAGTCATTTTAAAATCAAACATTCCCTTAGCATAAATGTTAAAGTTCACATTGTGTTGTAAGCTTGGTAAATCAAATTTGCTTTTCACAGCCTTCCTCTGAACTATAAAAATATTTATTGTGCTATTCCTTTCCATCCAAAATACTTGTGTCTGATTTTGTGACATAATTTGCTTTAAAGAATTCTAAAAGTTAAAATATTCTCAACAAAAATAAAAAGTTCTCTGGCTTTCATTTAATGAAAATTATATTTTTAAGAGCCAAAAGAAAAAGTCTCTGAAGTTGATACAGTACTTACATTTCCTCAGATGAATAAGTCTTAACATTGAAAAGCTTCTAAAAGACTTCTGTAACTGTGACCAGTTAAAATTTTGTATGCTTTTCCTGAGTCATCAAAATATGGGAAAAAATTCTTTCCCACTATACTTTCTTTGAGCAGACTACAAGTAATAGGATTAGATTATTAATGCAATTTCTATGGAATACATTTATACTTTTTGTCATKTTTTAACTTCTTAGCCTAAGAGGTAATATTTAATGCAATGCACTTCAGTAAAATTAGTTATCTTGCCTGATATATTCTTGTTATATTTAGCTGCTTCCTATTTTGAATAGAGTGTTGRACTGGAAGGCAAGGGAGCTGAAGTGCTCTCCTACCCTACAGAAGTCAATCAAAATTTTAGCATTTCCTTCAACAGAGTCAGAAATTCAATTTTGGATCTGCTTCATATGTCTGCCCACTGGCCTGCGTGACATTTGGATATTATGGATGAAGGAGATTACYGCCCTTTAGAGAGAATGACTTGCCCTCAAGAGCCCAGTGCTTAAAGACCTTATTTGCAATGATGTGGTAGACCAGGAGTTTCATCCTGTCCTAAGCACTAGGCTATGAAATAAACCTCCCTTTTATCACTCAAATTGTAAAACGGCCATCAAAAACAGTGATTAAAACTGAATTTGATCATAGCAACACAGGCTGAGAGTACAGGTTCCCAAAGAGGTTACCACAGCAGAAAACGTGCTGCAGACTTACAGTGTGTCTATCAGCTGTTACACAGTACCAGTTTGCCCGGATGCTCCTATCTGGAGCAAATATGAGATTAGTTTGAGGTAGCCTAGCTGACAACAAGGAGGGGCTGCTTGTTCATCTGCCCATGCAGGGTCTGTAAGCTGMTGATGAAGACAGTGCTGACGATGCCAGAGAACCTTTTCCGACAGGGATCTGAGACCAAATCCTGTGTATGCCAGGTGAGCACAGAACAGACTAAATGCCTGGTAAGCCTGACCTTTCCCACTGACCAGAAATTCAATTTTGGACATGAAGAATGATTCCTTTTGTTGAAACTTATAAAGATTCTATAGAAGTGTTGCTGAATTACAGTTTTCCAATGAAAAAAACRTTTGTCAAAAAATTCACAAGCAGCTCTAGTCTTGATCTCACTAAATGCCTCTAAGTGTTACTGTCAAACAGAGATAAGTAACAAAATATAGCTGAAGGCAGGTGGAAAGCTCTTTTGMGCATTTTTTTAACATAAAACAATAAAAGACAGACAATTTTGTAGTATGTATCTATATACAGCCACCATTAGCCACCATTAAATTAAGCAAAATTAAAAATAGTAATAATAAAAATGGGAGCTGGTTCCCAAAGATTGAGTGGCTCCTCCTGCAGTCATGAATTCGAACAAAAGCCTCTTTCCCTAGGTCCAAATCTATAGTGCCTAGGTGGGTGTCCTGCTGGGAGCTATTACTAAAATGATGGTTCTCACTGAGAGACCATTCACAATTATTAAAATATAGTAGCATCTCACAAATCCATTTGCCATATAACTTATGAGCAAAATAAAATCTTTTTCCAGTTCTCAGACGTGGAAGATTCCTGCAGTAATGTCCTGTATTATCTTTTCACTGTAATGTGTTTAGAAAATATATTGCTGTGCATGCAGTAGTAAATTATGAAGTGTTATAAATAAATGACACTAAAGTGTGGCCTTTCAAATAAATGAAAAAGTCATTTAATATTGCATCTCCCTTGCTTTATAACTGCGGTTCATCACTTGAAAAAAAAATCCCCTATCCAGGGTCCATATTAATATATGTAAAGCCAATATGATTATGTGCTTCAGCTTTAACTTCACATCTGCAGACTGGAGACTGCAACGGGAGAGTAGTCTGGTAGCTGCTATGCTGACACCRTGGCTTGACTACAATTAGGAATGCAATTTCCTATCTTGTGTTTGCCTACTGCCTCTTGTCAGGAAACAGGACATAAAACTTCAGGCAAGGGTGACTGCCGTTGCTCCTGCGTAAGTGCCTGCATTTGGAGCACAGATTTGAGCTGTGCTGAACCCTAGYTTGACTTTGCTGTGATTCCACGTCTCTAGGAGCTCACCTAAAGGGAGAGAGGCAGAGCCGCGTCTGCCCCGAACTGGCCGTGCTGAATGAGCACGCAAGGCAAGAGATGTCTGATCGTACTGCCTATCTCAGGAGGCATCTTGGCAACACTGYAGGACCCAAATTGGGCAGACGACCTGGGTGCTTTTCAGTGTCAGACATAATAACGGGACCCTGCTGGGATCACGAGTCTGAGGCCATGTTCAGAATGGAGCAGACTCATGGCAGGCAAGTTATACGTATCCAGGCCACGCGGCTGCACTTTGGACCTGGGCTTCACTGCAAGCACGAAAAATCAGGACTATCCCAATGCTAATACATGGCAGTGGTCCTCCTTCATCTCCCCGCCTGCAGCGTGGACAGGTCAATAAGTGTCCTAAGAGGGTATGCACAGTCCTCTTAAATTCTCAGTAATTTCTCATGACTCATGAGGAACATCTCTCAGGGGCTGGACCGGAGTGAATTTTCTTGATTAAGTCCAGCAGCCTTAACTGGGAATGCCTCTCTGATCTTAAACCACCACCTTGTTTGAAATGTTGCTCCTCTTACAAAGTGAGGAGCTGGAGGTGTGGTGTGATCAGAGAGAAGAGTATTTTCTGGAGATGTAGTCATTGATCTAGTTACATTTTATTTGTGTTTGTAWTTTACACATTGCTGAAATGCAAGGCTGGAAATAAGCCAGAAACTTTCTTGACTTTTATTCATTTGACCAAGTAGGAAACTTGTAAACAAAGAGCAAACTCCTAGCTGAACCATGGTATATGTTCTGGAAGGATATGGACTCCAAAATAGAGTTGTATCTAAACAGCAAAGTGAAGTCAGGCTTGAGCACAGGCTCAGGTCAATTTAAGCGAGGGAAGTAACAGTTCTGTTCTCCCTTAATTTTTTTTTCCTTTGGCTAAGACAGGTCTAGACAAAAGGCAAATACAACCATGTGCATTTCTTAGCCTCAGCTTCTTCACATGGTCTGAGTAAGTCATGTTCTTCCATGCAAGTGGTTTCATGTCCCATTCTTGACTCAGATTTTTCTGCCATTTATTTTACTGGACCAGATAGTTGTGTACATAACTGTTTCCCTCTCTTCTAGTTCCTAATCCCCTTCATCTCTCCACCCAAATCTTTCTTCTGTATCTATTTCCTTTTCTTTCTTGCTATTCTATTCCCAGTGTTCTCTCATCCTTATTTCTGTTTCCTCATTTTATTTGTTCATCCCAATTATAAAATATACAGTATGATCTTTTTCCCTGAAGGCAAACTGTCTTGAGTCTCACTGAAAACAAAATATGGGAAGTACCGCTCATCATTATTGGATTTCATGCATGCAGCCTCTAGGAGTATGATAGCCATTTTGATTTAGAGCACTGTGGTTTTAGCCTTCCTGAAAGGCGTAATAGCTGATAGCCATTTTGAGTTAGCAGAAAATTTGCATGTTTATAACCAAGGTTTATGGGACATTTGCAATATCCCATGTCACAGAAATAATGATAAAATCATGACAACTGACAATGTCTGCTCTTTTATCCTTCTCTTAGGTTGACCTCTCTCCGCGTGATCATTCTGCTTGAAATGTTAATCTAGTTTATATTTTACTACCATATAAAAGTGTGCCTGGATCAGGGAAACCTAAAATGCAATAACCACAATAGTGCGTGTCCCTAAATTGGGCATCCTTCCTTGCTGCTACAGTGCAACTTCATCTGGGGATTTCTGCACTGGATAACTACATGACTGCACAAAAGAAGGTAAAACAGAGCATATGGCTTCTTTGGGATTTAGTTCTAACACTTTCTAAGGAATTACTGTAGCATTTCTTTTAGAGGAAAAAAGTTCTCTTCCTATCACATAAAGAAACTGCTGAGAGATTTGTGTAAGCTTATTGCGACTGTCCCCACCTTATTGATCCTGTGGCTGTTCTGTAAGGCAATTGCAAACAGTAAGTCATCATTGCATGTTAGGCGCAAGAAAAGAAAGGGGAAGTGAGAGTGCAATCTGAATACAGATTTTGACCTGCTTTCCGTGCCTCTGAACATCAGGATAAATTTAAGTATCACCAGCCCAAACTTTGAGCTCTACACAGTGGAAGAACTATACAGAGATTCAGTTTACTGCCTCATCTTTAATTCTGCTGCATATAGTAAAGCTGTTGCATTATAGTGCTGATGTATTGGAAATGCTGCTGTTTGAAATGCCGGTAATGCTAGGAGTGTAATACAGGACTATGCTTCTACTGTAACAACAAGCAGATTACATATCAAAGAGAAAGCTTTTTTAAGAAAAGTATGTATGGATAATGACAAATAGAAGCACAGAAGATACCCAAATTTAGGCTGTAAGAGTTTTTCTTTTGCAAAGTATTAGTGTTTTTTGCTCATTAACATTAAGCAAGCAATGGGGATATCTGATGTCTTTGCTTGAGCCATCAACGAAGATATTGAAGAATATTGATGTCTGTGTGAAAACAGATCCAAGTATCAGCAGTACTTTAAAAAATCCCAAAGAATCATTCATCGTTTTAACTGATTTATTTTATACAACAAAACTAGAATAGCTAATGCTATTAAGCACGTTGCATTAGACATTAAGTGATAAGCAAGATCAAGAATAAAGCACTATCCAAACTTATTCCTGAAAGAGAAGCATGTACAAATATGTGACCTTATCACAATATTGAGTCTCCTGTTAAAAGCTAGTATATGAGAACCAGAGAACTGTGTTTTACTGCAATTAGAACAGATTTACATTAAAATCATTAAGAACCCAACTGAGTTAGAAAGGACCTGAAGAAGCTTCATCATCTCTCCTTTCATGCTGAGTGAAATCGAGAGATTTGTGTAACTTGTTCCTAAAGACACCCAGTGATGGAAACTCTGCAGCTTCCCCAGGCAATCTCTTCCAATGTTTCTCTAGCTTCAGTGAATACGAGAACAGAAGTAAGTCAGAAGATACTTTCTGGGCACCCACACAYGACATGAAATATATTTAACGCAAGAAAGACTTTATATGGTAATATGTTTTAACGAATGTAAATTTTTCCAGTCTCTAGCTACTTCCTTTAGCATGAAATGCAGCCGTTTCAAGAACTCTTTGCCGTAGGAACTAATTAGCACTCTGAAATTTGAACTGCTTAAACGCATGGTTATTTGTATTATTCACATTTTTGCTCCTCCACTACTCCTTTTTGAAAGAAATTCTACCATCGTCACCGACTGCCATGAAATAAGATTTACTGATCATGTTTCTGGGTTCTCAAAGCTGAACTGTTTCTTTAATTCATATAAAATAAACCATATTATTTGATACAAACCTTATTTGTATTTAAATACCGTTAGATTTTGTAAGAAAGAAGAAATCATTTCAAGCATAATTTGGGTAGCTTGTTAGAGTTACGAAGGGCTGTTGATGATACATTAAAGAAAGGTAATTAAAGGAACTGGTGAAGTACTAGATACGAATGTTTAAATTCTTTATACAGTAAACTCATTTGGGGTTGTAATAAACTTTGTCTTTACAAATGAAAAACACACCTAGTTCAATTACGCTGTATATGTACTACGTACCTATTYGCTGTATGCTCCTGTTTGTTGCTTGAGTACCTTGGAGAGCCGGAGGATAAGGTTATATCTGGAGGGAAAGCTGCTCAGAAGAGCTGTGAGAGGGGTCGCCCTCACCGAGGTCTCCACGGTGAGGTGATTTCTGGAAGAAAGACCAGAACTGCTTTCGGAGCGTGCTGAACTGGCTGAGGAGTCCCCCTGGGTCAGCTTTTAAGCAGCTGCAGCGCCCCATGGACCCACAAATAGCTCCCGAGCTGGGGACAGCCGGTGCCGGAGGGGAAGGCGGAGGGCGAATCCCCGCAGGSTGAGATGGATGGAAAAGCCGGACGGTGGAGCTGCTGGCAGCAAGAGTCTTCAAGAAGGGGGGAGATGCCGAGGCAGCCGAGCTCGCCGCTGGCCTGCCCTGTGCCAGGGCCGGGCTGGGCTACGTCCCGGTGTTTCTGTGACAGCAGAGCGATGGGCCTAGGAACGGCTTGAATTTTCAGCAAAACACTATTATTAATATTAATTATTAATTGTGTATTACTAATAATAATTATGAATAATTAGTTATTAAATCGTGCTTTGGGGGCACCCTTCCCCGCCCACGCTGACGCCTGTGCGGAGCTGCAAGCGGGGTGTCCCCGCGGGGGCCAGTCCGCAGGGGCAGCCGGGAGCTGTGGCTGCAGCTTCGGGGCAGGACGTGCAGCTCGGAGGAGACGAAGGCACGCGACTTTCTGGCTGTGCCCGTGGCCGGGCATGAAAGCAAGGTCTGCCATGGCGAACAGTGACATCGCGAGCTGCTGTTGGGACTTACAGGTGGTACCAAGTGAAGCCRTCACGGAAGGTGAGTGAATTTTGGAACCTCCGTATGCGTTTTYGTCATCTGTTGTTGGTGAGTACACCTAACAAGAAAAGGTGAAATACAAAGTTTCACAGGTATTCAGCAGAGCTAGCAGCACTGGTGGAATTGTAACTTTCATACTCTGTTAGCTGCACAGGTTTTATGGTGCTATTAAAATAGAGTTTTGTATTGAATGGACTTTTTTTTCAGAAGAGACTGTGCGCTGTGTATTGTACCAAGTGGCATTTGAAGTTCCCGCTCACAGACAGAGTGGGTTGCCGCCTCCTGCTGCTGTTGCTGTTTTTGGGACCAGGTTACCAGAGCCACAGCGTGGAAGAGGACATAGCACAGCTCGATCTGGCCTGCGCAGAAGGAATTGCAAACCTTCCTTTCCTCTCMACCATGGCTGCATTAAACTTCCCTTATTTTATTTTTATAAAAAGATTTTTAGAGCATAGGGATTGTAAGCAGCCCTGACATGCTCAAGGATTTCTCTAACCTTTCTTTTCTTTTAATGCCTGTGAGGGAATACTCTCCTGGGCAAGAGAAATGTCTGCTTTTCTCCAGATTTTCTTGCATCTTGCTGTGAGACGCCTGACACTAACCCTCTGGAGACGRCGCACCAGACGGCATGGGCAGGCCTGGGCATCCTGCGCCGACGTCCCCTCAGCTAAGAGGGCAGGAGTCGCCCTGCGTTTGCCGCTAAAGCCTCCCGGAGTGCCGCTGGCGAAGCGGGACAGCGGCAGTGCGGGAGGGCCAAGGGCTGCGGGCCGGGAGCGACCTCACGACCCCTTCTGTATTTTACCAGGCGCACTACGGGGCTTCTTAAACCCGCTCGATGCATTTTAAAGGCTGCTGCCGCCGCCGCCGCCGTGC
>NW_028185495.1:519330-532146 GCF_003343005.1 Rhea americana | reverse complement strand
TGCGGGTCGGCGCCGCGGGCAGCGGCCGCGCGTGTTGCGCGGGGCGCGGTGGGTGCGCGGTGCTGCGCGGCCGCCCGAAGTTCGCCTGGGAGCCGCTCGCAACTTCGGGGCCCCTCGGGGCCGGGCGTGTGCGCGGCCGCGGAGCGGGGCTCCCCTTGCGCTGGGCTGCCGCCGTTGTTGCTCCGCTCCTTTGTTCGGCGGGGCGGGAGGCGGAGAGCGCGTCGCCCTCTCCTGTGCGGGTCCCGGGTTTCCCCCGCGTGGTAGCACGTCGGGCGTGTGTGCGCCTCTCCGTGCGTGCCTCTGCTTCTCCCTTTTCTGTCCCCCCCCCCCCCCAACTTGTAGGTATCTTAGGAAGAAGTTGGGTTTTCAGCCAAGCCCGTTTTCCGCCCGACGGGGACGATCTTTGCGCTTTGCCGCGAGTGCGCTTGGAGGGGCGCGCAAATTCCCCGCGCGCTCGGGAAAGGGGCGGGGGGCGCCCGGCGCTCTCGGCTGCGGGCCAGCGCCTCGGGGGCGCCGGGCCGGGCCGCGCCGGGCCGTCACGGCGGGTTTTCACCCTTCTGCCATAAGCCCTCTGCTTGGCTGAGGCGGGGGGAAAGAGGAGGTTGTAGGTGCCCCCCCCCGGCGCCCCCTTCCGCGGGCGCCGGGAGCGGGGCGGGGTGGGGGCGCAGCTGGGCGGCTGCAGGGCGGCGGGTCGCGCCGCTGTCGGGCGGCTCCGGAGCGGGTCCGGCGCTCCGGGCTGTTCTGCTGCCGCCGGCCCCGCAGCCGCGCTCCTTTCCCCGGGCGCGGGTTGCGGCGTGGCGCTCGCTGCCCGCTGCGCTGCAGGTGCTCGCAACTTGGCCGTAACTTTCCTTCGCGCCGAAACTCGGGTAAGCGGAGGTTTCGCAGCCGCGGTGCAGTGTCTGTGTGCGTGCACCTGAAGTTCGACTTTACGTTGGCAGGTGCAGGAAAAGGCACGTGAGAGCTAGCGTGTCAGGGGGAATCGGCGTTAACTAAAGGCACTCGTGGCTGTAACGCGCAGTCCTGCCTCGCAGACGAGAGGTAGTCGCTGAAATGACTCAGAAATTAGTCACTAGGTGTAGTCGGTGCATACTTGCAAAGAAAACCCCCTCCTCCAGCTTATGATTTAGTGTATTTGACATTATTTAAATGGTACTAAAATGAACTGAAGCTTTAATATTACACACAGCAAAATAAGCATATCTACTCATAGCTACGTATCTCTCTGACACCACTTAAAAACACAAGCACAGTGTACTTCAGCAAGGTCATTTAGAGATATCCGGACGTCTCTGGTGTCAGCGAAACTTCTAATGCAGTACAGTGCTATGCTCTTTGGCTAAGGATGTGAGAATACTGTTTCTTTTCCCAGCCTTTCTGTCCCATCCCTCAGCAGAAAGAATCAGGAAACGGGAAGATAGTCAACTATTACCCTCTGCAACCACTTAGGACTCTAGTCTTTCTTCTGACAGAAGGGCTCACTCGAATGAGTGGCTATTTTTGACAAGCTACATGGGAGAGCGGGGAGACAGCTTTTTGTGGAATGTTTTACTTCCAGAAGTATCAGTAATCTCGAATTCTGAATACACAAGGTGGCCATTTTTGTATTTATTAGTGATACTGTCAGTAAATCTCCGGTTTTCTAGAACAGCTTACTGTATAAGAATCTGTGCCATTTCAAAGCATGTGTTGCACCTTAAATCCCTTATGTTTTCACAGCAAAATCTCTAGGACAATAATTGTAAAAGCCTGCCATTCTTTAACTAGACTATAATGCCCCTTTAAAGGTTATTCAAGTAATGAAACACATGCATTATATAGCATGTAGTCTTAAACTGCATTATCTTCTACTGATAGAAAATACGCTTTTTAAAGTTCTAAGACATTTTTTTTAGTGTTTAATGAACCGTATTCAAGATGGTCTTATGATGTTGTTCTGGTTGGTCACCAGAGCAAAAAGTGATTCAGAGTTCAGGTTGACACTTGCAAGCCACAAGTTGTCGTCACTTTTAATGGCTGTCGCTTTATTAACATGAGGGGGGATTTGCTACAATTCTACAAGATGCAAGGTGGCCCCAATTTATTTCACACTGACTTGCAGAATTTTTTAGTGTAAATTGAGCTTTTTATGCATCACTTTATTTAATATTATTTTAGGTGAAAATTAGACTACTCATAAAAGGGAAAGGAGTGTGCAATCAAACACCTTTATGTTTGTGGTAGAGCTTTAACACAGAATGCTTAGGACCTTCTTTCAGCTCATGAGAGCATAACTTAAGATTGTTTTTCTGTACCGTGTACATAGTTCATTGCAGATGTAAATTGTGAGTACTTGAGACAATTACATTTCCAGTGCTCAAGTACTTTAGCTGTTTGGAACATAATTTGTTGCTAAATTTTGTCACCCGTTTCACTGTTAAAGTGTCGAATGGGTAACTTTTTACTCAGCCTAAACTAGAGACATCTCTGAAATWCTCCTATACTGTATACTTTGCCTGATGCACTTCCCTTTAGATGCATACACTCTGTCTTGTTGCAGGACAGCGTATGCAATAAATACGCTCGTAACAGTTGTGCAGAAGAGAACGACAGTAAACCTGCTTGCTGAATACCTAAAATTAAAAGCACGGAGAAGCGCGCAGTGAGCACGCTGCGACGACTCCGCGTAGCGGCGCGGGCCGCCGGCGGAGCGGCTGCGCGCCCAGGTGATGCACCTGCGGGAGGCTGCCGGCTTCTCAGTAGGTGGCACTCGGAGCTCTGAGTGCGCGCAGGGTCCCCGCCGCAGCCGGCGGGCGGGGGGCGATGAGGCAGGGACAGCGGCCCCAGTGGCACTGGGGGGGCGGAGGGGAGGGGGGAAAGGCTTTTGTGTGGAGGTTCCCCCCCCCCCTTTTTTTTTTGCGTGAAGTGTGAAATATTCTTTGCTACTAACAGGAGCTTTTTGCAATCATGGCACTTCTTGCAAATGAACCTCAGGAAGCAGTTTTGTTAATTTAGCCTAGTTAATGTCCCCTTGCAGGTTAGTTCTAGTTTAATCTGCTGTATAATTTACCAAATGCTAATACTTAGATGTACTGTAATAATGTTGCAGTAGCTCTTATAATGGAGCAGGATCCCATTGTTTTAAGCACTTAGAGAGACAGGGAAACAAAGATCAGCATTTCCTTGGAAAGCCGGCGGTCTCTTTCAGAGACTGTAGTGAAACATCTTTTATGCTCCATTGTGTTGGTCAGATGTCTGCTGGTCAGAATTCCTTTATGCAAGCCAAGCAGAATTATTATTAGTAATAGTGTTCCAGAGAAGACTTCCTTTCTTAACAGATAAAGAGATTTTTGTGCTATGTATTCCTTCTCAGATATAAGACATTCTGCAGTGTTAGAATGTTATACCCAAAGAGTCTGATATATTAAACAATTATGGATTAAACAGCTATGTTTGAACTCAGAGAGCTGAATGTTGCTCTGGTGTATAAATGGAAACAGTATGGTTGCACATATGGAGATAAAAACAAATTTTAGACCTAAGACATAAGTGCTGCTTGCAGAGTTTTAGCCTTCCTGTTACGCTTGTGCGGCCTTATTGGCTGATACGGTTGTGGCTGGTGGCTTTATGGTACTTCATCAGATGTTCAGTGATCATCAGCCACTGCTAACAGCAGTTTTCATTTTTTAAAGTTACCCTGCCAAAATGTAGGGCTACGATGAGATTGGTGACTAGGATTAGACAAGGGAGGCTGTCTGGCCCTGTGCGTACAAACCTTTCCCTAAAGTCTCGGGGAAACATTGTGCTTCGTATATCCTGAAACTCCAGAGTTCCTGGTGTGAAAGTCTCCTTGGTACCAGTAGGAGGCAAACAGAGTTAATCAGGGCATTACTGTTTAACATGAGAAGTGGCTGGAGGAAGGAGTTAAGTGTTAATTCTTAGCTTAATACTGGAAGTCTGGGACWTAGGAGTGCAGAATCTGCCTCACACCCATACTGAGGCAAACCAGGTTCAGCTTCACAATTTGGAGTATATTGTAATTTTTGTTTTGTTTACTGCAATAAAACCAAAAATACATTTAAGCTTTTAAATTAAGCATGAAAGCATTAGCTATAGATCTCCTATAGATTTCTCTTAGGTATAGTTTATTTTATTTAGTGAGTAGAGTGGGTGAGAAAGCAACGTGCTACATCTTGTTGTGGATAAAAAGAAAATATCACTGGTGCTTGTGGTCTAAATTCCTTCAACTAGAACTCGCCTTAACATAATTGTGTCTTTTCTGTGTTGCATTGCAGAGATGGTGAGCTGAGTTTGAGTAGATCAATGATCAATAGCTCTGATAAAATAATTCGAAARGGTGGCTCCTCGATCTTCCAGCACTCTGTAGAAGGTTGGAAAATCAATTCCTCATTGGTACTGGAGATAAGGTGAGTATCTTAAAGTTCATTTCATATTACTATTGCCTRTTATTTTTTTGGCCTAGAAGACTTACCATAATCATTTGATTCACTGTTGCAGGAGGGTGTTTTATACCTTTTTACTTGCCTAGGTGCAATGCAAAATGCAGCTGAATGACCTCAGGCTCCGAAGTAAAGTTGCCCTTCACAGGATACACATATGTAATGTGTTTTCATCTAGTTATGTCAGTCAGACCCTCGAGGACAAGGTCTACATTATGCATGTCTCCATTGAGCTGGTTGTCTCACGTTTCCTCCAGTCGGTGGTGAGAAATTGGCGCTTTTAGGACATGATCTTGTCTCATCCTAATGTAGCTGCTTAAAATAGGACGGATGAAAATACCCTGAAAGTACCTATATTTGTCTCCTCTCTACGAAGAGATCTTAGACAACTTAGATCTAGGGGTTGAGAGAGGCTGTTGGGTGATAGACTCCTGCCCTGAACGTCTGTGACCGGCCCAAGTGGCACTGGTGCCACCGCCACCTGGTGCAGTTCTCCGTCCCTTGGAGGTGGAGGCCAGAAGGTGTTTCGGGTCCATGTGGAGGTGGTCCCAAGGGCACAGAGTGAAGAGGAGCGACATCAAAATTTTATTTTGATGTTTCCTAACAATTACATCAGGGCAACTGTTGCTGCGCTCTTGTCGACCTGCCTCCTCCGTTTAGGAGGGTGGCCAGGGCGAGACGGGTGTAGAGCTCGGCTTAGGGGAACGGAGGGCTGAGCCCGTCGTGCTCTGTGCAAGGTGATAGTAAAGAGGGTATTTTTCAGCAGCAAAGGCATAGCAGAGTGGATTTTTGATCTTCTGAATCTGAGCATTGTTTTACAGCTGAGTAAGAATTCGATCTAATTAAAATGTGGTTTCTATGTCACTTCTCTTCCTTCGATTTTGTATTAACTAAAGGGCAGCTTAYGAAACCCTGGAAGAGGCAATGCTTCTGTACATGAGAGACATGGCTTTCTGGAAGAGGGACTTCTGGGTTTATGGCTGCTGTTCTTATGTTCTTCATTCTGGAACAAGTAGAAGATATTAATAGCTCAGAAAGGATTCATGTGTACAAAGTTGTAGTAAAAAATAATCCACGGAGCAGTTATAATTCTTGAAGTTCCTGAGCTGTGATGGACCTAGGGCAGCCCCACTGCAACAGGGATGAGGAGAGCAGGAGATTTTGGGTAGCAGCAATAACTGCTCCTGCTGGTACTCTGGAGCCTGTGGCTGTGTCTCAGTGCTGCGTTGGGCTGTGTGATGCACTGCGTTGTCCCAAACCCCTGGGTGCCCTGGGCTGAGGGACCTGGGGCTGGGTCTAGCTGCACCCCTAGCACCTGGGTTTCGCACCAGTGAACACCTGGCTCTCACCATAAAATGCAGCCGAGGAGCGCTCCCAGGCCCTGAGGCTGGGGTTTCTCCCAAGACCCTCGATGCAGATGTCACCTGTTCAGTGACACTGTTCAGTACAGTGTTGTGTAAAAGCTCCAAGTAATCTAGGGAAAATAAGCAGAGTTCCAGAATCAATAACAATATTTAAGGTTTATGTGGATRTTAACTTATATATTTAAGCTGGAGAGATAGTAACTTGAATAGTGCTGAAATTTCAAATCGTGGGGTATAGCTCTGATGAGAGAAAAACCAGCACACTGTTTTGCTTGTGATGTAAATTGATTTATTTTGGAAGTTGTTGAGAGACTATAAACAGGTACCTATAACAACTCTTTTTAGTCATCCCATTTTGGTGAAGAATTAAGTTTAGTATTTCAGAACCATTTAAAACCAATRTATTTTGCTGCTCAAGCCAAACAGTAAACACATGAGATAGATAGCATCATGATGACTCTTAGGTGAAGTTAAGAGAGAAACCAGAGTTTGGGATACTTCTGAGGTATTCATTTTCTGCTATTTCAAAAGCAAACTGTATCATTCAGTCAAAGAAGTCAGAGTGCTTTACATGCATATTTTTTTAGCTTCTTACTACACATATATCATCTCACTCTACCAAAAACCTGAGTTTCAAGAATACCTTTTTTTTTTTTTTTTTTTTAACTATTGGGGCATGGGAAAACTCTCTCTCTTTATAGAGGTACTCCTAAGAAACATCATGAGGTCATTACTTGGTTTTAAAAAACTTAACAGTGAAGGATATTTTTTGGCTCAGTGATACAGTGAAGAAAAACAAGTATCCAGTAAACAGTAAAGATCCCATTTGGTTAAGCATAGAGATCTTCTGTAAAGCAGAGTGCATAAAGTTGAGGTTATTCAGATGTCTGCTTTGGTCTCATTTTGAGGTGAAATAGCTACTGTCACGAACGGCAGGTCAGAGGAGCAGATGTTTTCACTGAACTGGTACAAGATTTTAGATTAATGTGAGTTAGGGCCAAAATTTGGTGCCCACTAGGAAGGGAACCAGGGCTACTAGCCAGCRCGCCTCCTTCCCGGAAATCCTCTTGCTAACGTGTAGCACACTCAGGTACGCTCCTCAGCAGTGAGGGAGAGAAATTGGGCACGTTTTTTCCTTGCGGAAACCACAAACAAACCCTTGTAATGCCTGTCCCACTCCTGATGCTGACTAAACTCGTGTTCTTCTTTCGCTTTTGCAGGAGGTTTGCTATACGTCTTTCTTCCCTCTCGGAGCAGTAAGAAGCAGCTTAGCCATAAATATTTTTGTGCTTATAGAACAACCTAGACTATCTTTAAATATATGTAGCAATCTCCTAGAGCGTTCTCATGGTTCGACTAACTGTTGGGTCCTCCAAAGTACATCATATGTTCTGTGTAGACCATGAAGATGATTCATGCTCTGTTATTGCAAGTGTTAATGTGAATAATGTTTGACTTGTGGTGTGAGGTTTGCCATAGCAAATAATGGCAAGAGAGAAATGTGTAAAAAAAAAAAAAAAAAAAAAAAAAAAATGCCTGTTGAATAATGTATAAAAAGTTGTCAGTTCTTAGGAGTGGAGAAGCAATTTGTGAAACCGTTGATGTGCAGCATACAGACATTTCCTAAAACTTACAATCATCCTAAAATGGCAGCTACTGTTGTGTCTTGCATCAGCTTGGCACTCACAGTAAAAATTCGAAAATGTGGAAAAAATGTGATAGAGGGTTTTGCTTTCTGCAAGGACAACGTGTTTTGTGCTGTGTCTGGACTTCACAGGTTGGCAGCTGGGACACTGTGCTTTGCTGTTTGCTCTGTTGGCCATGGGTGTCCTCTCCTGCCATTTCATATTTGCTCGGGCTAATGACCGCTTTCTATCAACTGCAGAGGTTTTTGCTATTGGAAATGAATTCTTGAGCAGATAATAGGAATTGAAAGTGGAGAAGCTCGATAACCAGGACCCCATGGGAAGAGGAAGAGCATCCACTGGGTGTCTGGTGTCCTGAGATGGTCTCCTGGACTTTGTGACCGGAAGAGGCAGTTGAGGGGGTCTAGCAGCCCCTTTGAGGGTGCCTGCTTGGAAGAAAGAGCGAGGCTTTGCGTGATTGAGGTGGGGATGGTGGGTATCGCTAGCTAATTACTGGAGACTGCAGCAGATTTGCTGCCTTGCCAATCATGACTGCGCCAGTGGGAGAGTGATGTTTTAAATGCACTGTACCTTCTGATCGCTGACAACTTCTTTTAAGGATAATGAGTAATTCGGCTGCCTAAGGAAAGACAAATACTTGCTTGATCCCCAACTGTCTGAGTGGGTCAGTCAGGTGGGAAYGGGAGAGAGAGGATCCACCTTCCGTGGGGTTTGGTGTCTGCATCCTTCCTRTTGTCTGTGGCAGGCTGAAGATTTTCCAGTTACGGAAACTGAGAAATTTCAGTTCCATTAAAGGCCGTGCTTTCAGAACGGAGAGGTGTGCTGAGGCGGTACCCACCCGGGAAAGCCAGCTTAGGCAGCACTGGTGCTGTGCCGGCACCTCCGCGGTCTATGTGAAGTGAAATACAGTCGAGGCTTGAGTGTGTGATTTTCCTTTTCCACTTCTTTTGATTAAGTGGGGATATGTGTTTGTGTTGGAAGGAACCAGCAAAGGTTTTGAATCGCAGGAAGGCAAAATGAAGAAAAAAAAAATGACGTGTGTCTAAGATGTACTTATCTGTTTGTGATGTGGGTGAGAACTTGATRAGTGGAAATTTCCTGTCAGAGAAGTGTGAGAACTTGTAATATGTTCACAGCTTCATTTAGAGGAGAAAAAAAAAAAGAGAGGGAGAGAGGAAGACACTCCTCCTGTAGAAGAGCTCAGACTGTTATCGCTGTTTGTCTTGCAAGATGATACGAAGCAGCCCTGGTACGTCCTTGAAGCGCGCAGTAAACGCGGAGCTGGCGCTGGGGCAGCTTTGGAGCGACCCGCCGCGCYGGCCAGGCCGTGCCCTCCCGAACCCGCGCGTCTCCGAGACACGCGGATCGGGACTTTCCAGGCCGACTCCGGCGTAATAAACCTTAAAGTTTTCCCAGAAATTTTCAAAGTGTTTTTGCTTCCTTTTGGAGTCTTACTTCAACGAAAAGTTGATGTTCGCTCGTGGTTGGGGGCGGTTAACGCYGCTGTCTCTGCCCGTTGCGCTCCAGCTTGCTCGAACTCGTTAAAAGCCGCTGTACGCCTGACCTTGACGTGCTGAGCGGGGGCCAGGCTCGCGGTGTTTCAGAGCCCTCTTTCTTTCCCCTTTTGCGTGCCCGCTGCAGGCTTGAGGCCGGGTCGGCAGGGTCGGCGACGTCCCCAGCGAGGAGGGAGCCGGGGCCGGCCCGGACGGGCGCTGGGAGCGCCGGGGAGCTTTCCCCGCTTCATCGCGGCTCTGCGTGTTTTTAACAAATCRACTCCAAATCTTAGCGAATTTTCAAAGTTTAAGTGAGAAGAAGTCAGTGGGAATCTGCACGGGCTTGGGGCCGCCGCTGCGGAGGGTGGGATGTTGGTGCGCCCTTCGAAGGAAAGGAACGCGCACTCGGCGATCTCGCCGCGGTGGGAAGCAGAGACCTGCGTGCGACGTTCAGCAAGGTTACTCAGTAACTCCTTAATATTCGCCTGGAAGAGCGCTTGGTAACGCTGGATGTTCCCTGGTTCTGTATTGGAAGGATTTTGTATGTTTGTCTTGCACACAAAAAAAGCAGATAAAGCAAAAAATCCGAAGCTTGAAAAGCAGGGGTTMAGTTTAAGAGTGATCTAAAGTCAGTGCTTAAACTGTTTAGCTACTATCAAAATGATCAACACAGTGTTTTGAAACTGAAATACTTGTGGTAAGTTGCCTTACAGAGCAAATAAAAATATTTGGATATGAGTAACCGTTGGCCTTTCAGTAATCAGCCCTTCTTTAGAAAAACAAAAYGTCAATCTCCAGTTCTGGTAGCATGCAAAAGCCCCTGCCTGCAGTCAYGTAACACACACGTAGAAATGTAGAGCTGGGGCTGTTAAAGACTGTGGTTAGAAGTCCTAACCGGTCGTAATTTGCCGAAAGCCTTTGGTGGGGCAGGGGGCGGAGAGGGTGGCCGTGGAGCCGGCCCTATTCCCACGCTCGTAGCGGCGTTAAGGCTCGGCGCCCGAGGAGCTCCCTGGTGCTGAGGAGCCCTTCAGTGGGTTCGCTCCACGGCTTGGGCTCCTTGTCTTTAAAAATATTTGCAGTCCTAAAAGTCAAATACTTAAGTGTTTCCCCGCCCCCCCTTAATCCAAACAGTTCTGTGGCAGATATGGGAGAGGTTGCTGCAGGATGATACCGTTGCGTAGTACAACGGCTAGTGTACCAAATAAAAAGTGCACAGAAATAGAAAAAAACGTCACCACGTTGCCCCAGGACAATACATCTTTGTATCTTTTGGGAAGCTGCGCAAAGGCAGTGATATCTGTTATGTGTACTTCATCAGATAGCCAGGAGTTGCGCTTCGCATTTAAGTATTTGAGCATCTGTTTCTGGTTATCAGGACAAAACAGAGTCAACCACAGATTTTTGGCGTTGYGTTTCCGAGGGTCATGTGAGCATGTTGCAAACAGCTGCTGGGCTCCAGCTAACCCCCCAGTGGCCCCTGGAGCCTCACCTGCCCGGGAAGGGCTCCGGCCACCCCGAGATGCTTTCATTCATCAAAACAAAGCTCGAAACCCACCTCTAAAAAACAGTTTCATCACACCTTCTAGCTTGCGCTTGCAGACGTCCCATCCATTCAGCACCTTAGATTCAAGGTTTAGTGAAAATCATCCTTCTCCCTACATGCACTTCTATAATTGAGCTACGAGGTTTCTGAATGTGAATTAGCATGTCTTTTAAGTTATTTTTAATCCCCATCAAGACCGACTGAGAAACCCGTGTATGTTTTGGGGTTAGTTTTTGTCATATCCCTTAGTGTATTTTTTCCTCTTAGCACCCGTGTGAAAATGGGAAGTACCGTTATCCCCCCCGTGCAGATGACTCAGTGGTGCAGAGGAACTTAAAACAATGGCTTGAACATCTGCATGCTTAATCACATCTCTTCCCATATTAAAAAAATATTTGGACACAGTCAAATGAATCAATTAAGAATATTTGARTGCTGGCGTTATTACACATCTCACATAGACATAGGGATTCTTAAACATGCTCTAACATCTGCTCATACATTTACCATTTGAGTGTGCTACTCACAACTTCAGATAAAAATATACTGTTAAACATGCGAGAATATACTAAGATTCAGTGACTTTTGCGCATCTCAAAGTTTTAATGAAAAACAAATTCCTTAGGCATTTTTGAAATTTCAGCTCTGTTAATTATTGATTGATTACCTGAGTCTAATTGGTTTGAAGCCCATTGGAAGACTTCTCTGAGCCTGTGTAGACACATAAGCAAGCCCTGCCTGTAGGTTACCCGTTCCAAATTAGCGCAGGAAGCTGAGGCCCTAGCTTATTTTTTTGTCACTGTTTCCATGAATGCACTGCAGTTTGTCATGTATTTAATAATTTCACTTGTTTCTAATGCTGCTGGGATCAGACAGTCCTTCTTTCACCCTCCATTTCATTTTCCAGCCATTTACATATCTGTTGCACAGATCTGGTGCCCACAAAATGAGGCTTATCAAGCCCACAGGGCTTCTAAGGCCGTTTGAACTTGCAGGCTGAGGAAGAGGCTTTATCGCGCTTTACAGAAATGCCTTGCCTGGCCTTTTATACCACGTAGCGAAAGCTGTAGGCCTCRAGGTTTTAATATCCTCTACCTTGCTTCATTATTTGGAGACCTTCGCCTGCCTCAGCACAAGACCTCTTTGCCCTGCTGCCGCTCCCTCCGTACGCCGTGGCTGCGGAAGGGAACCTYGGACACCCTTCTCTCTTATTCTTTCTCCTCTTGGTATAAGGAGCGAGAGGAAAMGCTCGCATTTATCGCATTTCACTTCCCCTCTGGCATGCAAGGTCGATCCCAGGGTGACCATTTTGGATGAGGGGCTGCAAGGGGCCGGGGCTCCTGCTGCTTGTCGATCTTCGCCTCCRGGACAGTTTCCTCGTCACGGTGCTCCGCGGGGCCGCGACTGCTTTTCCTGCTTTGCCCTGAGCTAGGGAAGCTCTGCTCAGAAAACTGATTATGTAAAAACAGCACCCTCTTACTCAACAAAACACTGTGTTTTACATTATCTCCTACCTGCTGGCACCAGTGGGAAATATCAACGTGCCACACGAGGCTGGGCACGTTTGTGGTCCCGGGGGACTGGGGCGATGGCCRGGGTCGTTCCCAGCTTGGTATCACAAGGACAAACATTGACCAGAGGCTGCACGAGGCGCTGGTCCATGCAGAACCAYCCTCCTTAAAGGTGTCTAATCTAAAGAGCCTTAGTTTAGGGGTTTTTTTCCTCCTTCCTGGACCTCACAAGCAGGTACAAATTACCATGGCTTAGCTTCCTCAGCTGACATTTAAGCAGACATACTTCACCTGCTACTTGTTGTGGTCTGGGAGCGTGCAAGTGCTTAATTACCCCCGTTCCCTGGGCTTGTGCTATCTGATAGCTTGATCGTGAGTGGCTAAACCCCTGTAAACAGTATAAATGCTTAATTGCAGAGATGCAAGCTGAAGGATTGGGCTAAACTGATTTAAAGGGATGATAAGAGTTCCCAAGAAGTGTTTCTCTGAGTTCAGCTAACAGCAAGGCKGCATGCTAAGCTGCAGTCACTCAGTTTGCAGTGTAGTTTTAAGCTGATTTTCCCAAATTGCTACAAAAGACTGAGGATTTTGTTATTTCAAGTTAATTAGGATAACTTTGGCTGAGTCTTCAGTTAATTAGGAATAAGTTAAAGCTAAACTAAATATGTTATTCTTACAGTGAAATAAGACTCTAAAGGAAAGTGTGGTGATTTCTGAACCAAGCTGATTTTTGAGGCATGAGAGTGTAATGAAGCATTTATTTCCTAGCTCATAAGCACCTCATCTTTTAACCAACATATTTTTAGGAAAAACAGCTGCTCTG
>NW_028185495.1:488211-519260 GCF_003343005.1 Rhea americana | reverse complement strand
TCTGTGCAAAGGTTTGTAAAGTATTAATCAAAAATAGTGCTCTTGCTAAGTTTTACAGTCATCTTCTGGTGGTCTTTCAGTGCCTTTAGCTGTATAAAGCGAATGAGCCCTATAACTGGAATATTTGCATGTAATACTGTGATCAGGCCWTTGAATTCTGCCCTAGCAACTTTGCTTTAGCTCTGTTCCTGAGCATGGGAAATAACCTTAGACGGTCTGAAGCTGTCTGCTYTGTACAGCCGGTGCTACTGCCGAATAAACTCAGGGCGAGAGGTGAGCGCTGGGTCTGATCTCTGCCTTTTTGCCGATTGACAGGAAGAACATTCTTCGGTTCTTGGATGCCGAAAGAGATGTCTCGGTGGTCAAAAGCAGCTTCAAGCCGGGAGATGTAATCCATTACGTGCTGGACAGGCGTCGCACCCTAAACATCTCGCGGGATTTGCACAGCCTCCTCCCTGAGGTTTCCCCGATGAAGAACCGGCGRTTTAAAACCTGTGCAGTTGTTGGAAATTCTGGCATCCTTCTGGAGAGCGGATGTGGAAAGGAGATCGATAGCCATGACTTTGTGATAAGGTGAGCTCGCGCCTGCTGTTGCCGATTATAATCTGCTATCTGTTTCTTGGACAAAAGCTATGAGAAATATTTTAATCTGAGACACAAACTTCAGGGATTATTTGAAATTACTGAGGAATTTATCTATCTGAAACAGTACCTTTCCCTGTGAAATTCCCCATATTAAGTATATTCCCATGTGGTTGACAAGAAGAGTCTTTTTTTGCAGTGAAAGTAAAAGAAGGGGCGTGCGCGGAGAGAGCAGAGAGATTGAGGTTACTTGTTTTTTTCTGTTTGTTTTTGTTTGACATGCAGTAATTATTCTGACGGAAGAGTTGGTAGGATAAATGCAAAGCCTTTTTCCAAAATATCCCTTCTTAGCTTTCTTGGCCAATAGACATGGCCTGTTGTAAATTACTGTATTATTTAAGTGCAATATGAGATAAAATTTCAGTGCGATGCATTGGGATTGAACCAGATGGCTACCATTAAGGTAACTGGAGGTCATGCATCTAAATCCCTTCACATTGCTCTAAAAGTGTATCCCTGCAGTTTGGGCAAAWGTGTTCATATGCTTCACCTTTTATTCGTTCTTCACTCAAACATGCGCAATATAATATGTTTGGGTTTCACAGATCAATATGAAATAACAAGAAATAGCTGGCTCATTTGACAGGCTGACATAACATGGATAGCGCAAACTTTAGGCAAGAGATATGTCCTTTTGCTTTTGAAGCAGAAGTTGCAGTTGGTTTGGCTTGAGAAGGGTGAAAYGGTGGTGATGGGAAACCATATAGATTTAGTTGTCAATGCAGATTCCTCRCTTTTCCTTTCCTCGCCTGGAGAAGAGATAGTGATGAAAAAATATCAAAAGGATATGTAAAAGGAAAATTATAGTCCTTCAATTCATAAATCAAAAGAGGAAACACGGCTAAAAGTTGTATTTTGTTTGAAAGGCATAGCAGAAATTGGCTACCAYGTCAATAATGCACCACTCTTTCATTTTTCTTACTTGTGCTGCTTGTGTCACGGCCAGTCTTTCTAATTAGCATGCTTACTGCAGAAGGAGTCCAATATAAATACTACATGTTTCAACCACGTTTAGCTATGGGCATGCTTTCATCCTTTCTCATAGGTTAAACGTATTCCACTTAAAGTACAGAAAAATCTAGATAGTGGATTTTATAGATGAAAATTTTCTTTTAGAAGGTAAAGTCAGGACTGCCATTCAAAAAGGTGCAGTGCAGCAAAGCATGTACTTTCACTTAAACCATGTGCTGAATTCCTTTTGAAGTCATCTCCAAACCATCCCCCGTGTTTTAACTAGTAGTGAAACTAGACAGTGAGACCTGATAGGATTGCTTAACTCATTTGAGCCATGAGGAGTAAAGATATATTTCTTAAGAGACTTGTATATGAATAGGAGATGAATGATGTAGCTTAACAGGGACGTCAGGACGTTAAACCTGCTAATCAGCTATTCAGACTGCAGAGACACCTCTCACATGGTGCATGGCTGCCTGTAATAATCAATATAACAGTTAATTTGAGGATATTCTGCATAATAGCACATTTCTCATGAGGTTCCAGGAGTAGAGTACCAGACCCTACAGTGCATATGGATGGYTTAATACAGTGAGATTTTTGAATTTACAAAACAAACTTTAAACATTATAGAAGTTCAGAGATTCTGTGTAGTTAGACAACATGATATTTACCTACATATKTATGGGTGGGCGATGCGTAAATGCATTCATTCCACTCAACACCTGATGYGCTTCTGGAAAGCGGTTTCCATACGTATAAACTGAGTGCTGCTGGCTGTGTAGACTGATGAACAAAATTTTCAYGATGCTGAATGCATTATACTCAAGTGCTGTGATAAATATGTCGTAGTATTTTGGTTAGATGTATAATTTAGTTGATTTTGATGGTACTACGTGTTCTTTTCCTCTTATGAAAACTGAAACAAAATTGTACGTGTTTGAGAGATTTCTTGGAACAGGAGCATCCTGTGTATGCTAGCTATAACACTAAAGATATCATTAATTTAATGATAAAGTTGATATTGAAGATCTGCTACAGTGAAGAGGATRTGATAGACATCCGCAAGTATTTGCATTATACTACAACGTATGGAATATCCTGAATTTTGAAGCTTCTTTAAAGGTGATCTGAACATGCTAGCAGTAACTGATAAAGACTCAGAATATATGCTTTACCAAGGATGCAAGGAGATGGTCAATACCTGACACTTTAATTGATTTAAACCTGGTAACATCTAGCAGTCTCTGTGAGGGTCATGCAAAATTACTAACAACTGTCCTTTCCTTGAGATACTGAGCATATTTGGTGCCTCTCCTGGACCACCTACAACAGAAAATAATTAGAAGACTTCTATTAAGAAAAATACTTTAAAATAGGCACCTACACTAGAGGCACATAATAAACAAGTCAACGTATAACTGTGGCAGCAAATTTTACAGGGAAAAGAATGCAATTCCTCTCTTTCGACAACACTGAACGTGCTTATATGAGTCATTTTTTGCAAACAAGGTTATGTTTTGTCAGCTTAACCAGATTTACTATATTTACTGAACATTAAAGTAGCTTTTTTGTAAATTACTTCATCACACAAGGCCTTATTTTGTTCTCGTGGATCAGAAATCAAGAGTCTAGGGACATATCTTCTGCTAGGATAAAATGGATTAGTTCCGCAACTTTAGTGAAATCATTCCTCTTTCTTCCRGTGGAAAATCTGACCCAGTCTAGTTAAACTGGAAAGCAAGGAGAATCTCTTTTCTATTAAAAAGAACTGTGCTGGCTGTAAACTCTTCTTCTCATATCACTTTTCTTTCTACCTTTTGAAGTTTTTACACCCTGTTACGTGACTGCTAATCCAGGCACCCCTAGTACTTCCGTGGGGGTGAGCCAAAGCATGCTACGTTTTGACACAATGTCCAGAAAAGGTTGCTGTAGCATTCCAATAATAAATTAGAAGTGCAAAATAGGAGATAAATAAGTTGATTACACACAAGTTCTGTAAACGGCCCGACTCTAGGGCAGGAGCTGCTTTCTCCACAGTGCTGCTCTTCTGCTGTCTCTGCAGCTGGTGGGTCAGCTATGTGGTGCTGCTTCCAGCTGAGATGGAGCAGTGATAACGTCTTACGCTCCCGTTGCCGACGCTTTCTCATGGTAGTGCTGTGTGAGCAGTGTTGCCTATATCAGAACAGATGAACTAGTTAGAGGAAGTGGTAATTTTTGCAATACACTAGTTATGTAGRGCTTCCTGAAATATTTATAATGTTTTTCTGAGATGTTTTGTGAAATAGTAATAGTAAACATTACTAAGAAATGAGTTTGGGATTCTTGGATTCCCAGTAAGTACTGGAGAAAATTCAGTTCAACTTKAGGTTCAGAGTCTAAAAGGTGCTGAAAATCAGTGGAAATCCTGATTATTTTTAATAGAATTCAGTATACTTGTGGGGAACTTTTCAAAAGCAGTATCAAATAGAGTTTGGGAGTTTTTTAGTAAAAAGAAAATCGGTAAATAAGTCGCGGCTCTGCGTGCAGGCAGTGGCGAGCTGAGTGGCGGTGAGCAGCTCTGGTTGGGGTGGGAGAAGGCCAGACCTTGGAACGACGCCGGGGAGATGTGGTGTGGCGGCTGCTTTCTGGGCAGAACGGCTTAAATTTCTGTCTGTCTCCAGATTCTGCAGGTGCCTCAGTCCCTTCTAGTTGTTACTTTCCTCAAAAAAGAAAAAAAAAAGTCATGGCATAAACTAACTTTAACATGTAAGCAGAGAAGGTAAGGAGAGAAGCTGCTGCATCTTCTTTCCTCTGTTTTGTTCCTTCAGTTAATGGGGAAAATGATCATGAATTTGTCAGAAGCATGAGATTTGGATGTTAGTGCACTTGTAATCTGGGATTTTGTTGTTCTTGCTGTTTAGTGGGAACTTGCAAATGTCAGCTTTTATGTTGAAATACTTATTTAATGTGCCTTGCCTGGAGCATAGGCACTGTCACYGTAGAATTGGGTGCACAGAGCTAGCAGATCTACCAAAAGAGAAGCTGCCAGTTTTACAGCCTTGCTTCAGGGTGTGATTCTTACCTGAAAAATGCCATTTGGCTTCATTGGTAGCTCCTTAGACCTTTTTCAACTGCCAAATATGTCTTTTTTTTTTTTTTTTTTTTTTTTTTTTTTTTTGTCCGCTCCCTCTTTTCTTCCTATGAACTGTTACACTACACGAGAATGATAAATAAAATGGGAGCAAAGCCAAAAGATCATCATTTCCAGATGATCTTGCTCGGTGATTTGTTGTACCTCAGAAAGGGGAAGCGTTGGGATGGCTGTTGGGTGTTTCCAAAGCAGTCAGACAGTGAACCTCTCCAAGCTGGCCCAAACTAGGTTCAGAAGACTAAAGAAATGGCAATAAAGGGAGAYGTCTAAATACCATATAAAAATGACCAAAGATTCCAATGTGGTTTCTCAGTATAAATAGATGTCCTGTGAGCATGCAATTCTGGAGCACAGAGGGTTAGCCTGACTCTTTCTGTAATTATCCTGCAAGAAGAGAAATGGAAATGTAGGTAAAATTCCATTTTTCAAGTTGCTATTTCTCACAATACAGATATTTTAATTCAGTAATTTCCCAAGCAGTTTCTATACAAGAAAGAGTTAACTTTCTTTTCTTGTTAGAAAGTTGTAAACCTGCCAGGACTCTGGATTACACGGCAGGCCTGATTCCTCCACATGGCAAAACCCTTGCAAACATAAGAGACAGTAATCTGCAACCTCTTCTCCCAGAAGTTACTGCATCTGCAGCAAGGCTTCTTCACTAATTCACTTCTTCATTGACTGCATTGTGTGGTTAGGAGGTGTGACTTACTCTTCAGGASAGTCTCAGGTTGCCCTTTTTGCACTTCTTCATCTTTGCATATTCAAATTATCCCTTTTTTTTTCCTGCATTCCAGATTCACAACCCCAAAGTGCTTCACCAAAACAATGAAAACAGTCATTTTTCTTTAATTTAATGAAAGTATAATCGAAGTATTTAACACCTTCTGCCATCAGGGAGTTGCTGAACTGTTTTCCACACCATAGCAGCAACACTTTTACAGCCCTGTAGAATAAGCCCTTTATAGGGAATAACGTGTAAAGGTACATGCATGTGAAACGGCAAAAATACCGGTAGTCCAGAAACTACTTCTTTCCATTTCWCTGCTTTTCTGTGATTAAAATCTCATTCTCAATATTTCACAGCTGTAGGTTTTTTCCACCTACTATGCAGAAAAGTTTCAGAGAGATAAATTCCTTTCTTTATTAGGGTGTCAAAGTAACAGTATTGGAAACAAGAGTAACAACTCAGTAATTCATGGCTAATGGTGCAGCAAGAACTCCCAATAAAGAGGTAAATCATGAGTGTTGCTCCTGTCTCTAAGTATTTAACGCCACTTAGACCTTCTCTGTCACTTTGCTSTGCTGCCTCAGCTGAGGATAACTTGCATTTCAGTCATTGGTGTTAAGACGTCAGGAAGGAGGAGTTTAATGGTTATGGGTAGAAGTTCTAGTTGGGGAACAAGAGGGAAGCTTATTAGCAGATGATATTACAAAAATGCGTATTCTTATTAAGGTGAAATCCGTCACACATTCAGGATTCTTGTTGACAAATGAAATTTCAGTTCCCTACCCAGATACTTTTTAAAACATCATGGATCTTTTGGAAGAATCTTTTGCAAATTGGAGTTCACAGTTCCAATTTTGATTCTTCCAGGAGTCTAGATGTGAATCTAAACTTTAAAGTTTGCTGTCTATTCAGGACAAGAATTTGTGTTCTTGATACTAGTTGTGTTTGTTCCTTATGTTTGAGATTAGTTTTAATAGTATAAGTCTTCCAGCAACAAACTAATTCATTTATTGGTTTCTCAGAGCGTATGTGGTTAATATTGTGTGATGGATATTTTTGGCTTTGCTCTACAAGGAGGCATTAATGAAAGAGAACACACTTTTACTGCATTTCTTCGTGGCCTGGATTTCACATTGGTTTCCAAACATTTATTTCAACCTGTAACCCTCAAGTACACAGACTGTAAAAGTATTAACAAGTGTACAGATCTGTAGGGCAATTCTTGCATTATTACTGTATGAAGAATATTCTTTTACTTCTCAGTGTCAAATAAAATGGAATAGAGTAATCACTTTTACTCAGGCAAATTTCTATTGCTTTTATTTAAAATTAATTGAAGATGACGACCAACKATGGCTCATAGATACTGCACCTCGGACATGTGTGTGCATATAYATGAGCTGTGTATCTATGAGTGAGTTAGCATCTCTGCTAGGTCACTCATACTGCATCTCTGTGGAATATCTGAATTCATATTCAAGTGTACTTTTGAGAGCATGATTTCATGACTTTTAGAGAGCTCTACTCTCTAAAAAATGAAGTATGCTGTACATGTGTTTGGGCCATAAATGCTTCATAGCCAACCCAGGTTGATGACTTCAGTCTTTTCTCCTGACATGCAACCCCAGCCCTTGCCTGATGGACCTAAAAAAGACTTTGAGCCGTTATGTCCCATTGCAGTCAGGGGACACAATGGACGGTTTTAAGAGGAGCAGATGGCTCTTTAGTCACTCCGTTTTTTGGTCTGTGTATCTCAGGCACTCTACACACACCCAGATGCCAGGCAATATTTCAGACATGGGCTAATTTTCCACTTTGACTGTGTATGCAATATTTACTTAGTTACCCTGGAGCTCGTTTTGGTGACAGCACCGGGGTGTGCGTGTCCTCCTTGTACTGCTCTCRTCTTACTGCCTGTGGAGTGGGCAGTTTCCTCCACCGGAGCTGGAAAAGGTGACCAGCCTGTTCTCTCTGCCTCCTGCTGCATTGCTTTTGGAGGAGCAAGGGGCTAATGCCTGCCGCTCAGGCTGACCAGAGATACATTCGTGTTTCGTTAATATTAACTATCCTTCTGCAGTTAGGGTCGGTAGGGTGGTATTGCCTATGATAACTACCAATCGCATAGATTATGAACCTTCCCACTTACTTTGGCTTTGTCCTAGCAGCCTCYCCCAACTTTACCAATTTTTTTGTACCATCAGAGCAGTTTCTGAGCACTTCTGCTGTAGAAAGAGTGCTTGGAAGGAGAGGAGCAAAAGCTTCTGACAAAAAAAAAATTACTTACAAAAAACCCCAGCCTGTTAGTTTTAAAGAGTATACTTACAGAGATTTTTTTTTAAAGGGAGAAAACAAAAGAACTAACTAAAACCATCAATCTTTTCAAAATTTATTTTGCTGGGGAAATCCATATTTCATTAGTTGCTCTGTAAACAGTCAATAGCATGGGCTCAGTAGAGAGTGTTTTACAAACCTTCATATAATGTGATGGATCATTCTCAGTGCTTCTATTTACAGCTATTTACTTAACATGCCCGAGTCAATCTTCAGTGCTATATACAACTGTTACTTCCAACCTGTTTGCATGTTCCAGAGTCAAGTCTGCCCTGCAGCCCACTTGCTTTCCGGTTGCCTAAGGTTAAGGCCGCACTGAAGTTTCTTTTAGAAAGAAAGGATATATCTGTAGTGGTAGTCTGTTGCAGAAAATTGTGTTTTGGAGTCAAATTTTAAATAGCTTTATATTTGCAAGGTATCAATAATGCAGCATGTCAGAAAGAGGAAGCTTAGTAAATGACATTTTTAAATATATTCTATATATTTTTATATATATTATATACATTTAAATATTTTTCCTTCTGTATTTGATTTAGTGATGTCAACTTAATAAAAGAAAAGTACAGTTTCACATGCTGTGTGGAAGTTCCTAGGCCCGTAGTGGCAAAGCCATGGTGCTGAACTGCAGCCTCCTAGTCCCTGTTGTGGACGTATTTGGCGTWCTGTGTGCCCTATCCCAAAAGAGCTGGAATTAAAGAGTATAACCAGGGAAGGATATTACAGTGCCTGTTCAAAGTTGTTCAGCTAATGGGTTCCTTAGTTTGATTTAATGACAAATAAGAATATGACTGAAGTTAGATATATGCTTACAGATGTCTCAGAATGTTTTCTTCAAAGAGGCCAAAGAACTGAGAGAAGGTCGTTGCTGCCCACTAGCAAAAAWTTTTTTTTTAAGTTCTAACAATAGTATACGGCTACAGCATAGCATAAAGAAATGTTAGAGATTATAAAAGCTCAGAAAGCTTTTATCTTAGTAMCAAAAGTACCAAAACCTACATGCACTTACTCAAGCGTATATGCCAATATACAATAGCTAGTTTTATAGTTTGAGGTGTGAATAGGTGGGAGCAGAAGGAAGATCTTGGTAGAAGTTACCACTACAGGCTTTAGAAACTGGATGTTTCTGAGAAATGCCAGAATCACAAGTCTCTGAACTGGTTTATAGCTAGGGAAGAATGTCATGAGGTCTGTGATATGCACAGGCAAATGTGAAATAATAACAAGAATGCATTCAGCTTTGATATGTCTTTGTTAATAAGCTCAGTGCTCAATTCTGGGAAGAAACCTTCCATGAAGTAAGAATATGCAGTTGATGATACAAAGTTGCTATATGTCAACAAATATATTCAGGCTTATATGAATACATGTAGATGTTGAATGCAATTGCATATGCGTAGTTTTACTCAAGATGCTTATTATTTTTTTTCCCGAAACTTTGGACAATATGGCTAACTGAGTAATCACTCAGTTGTTCTGTTTGACCCTTGCCATTGTTTTATCTGTGTATCTTCCCCAAAAAATTTTCAAAAGAAAGATACTCTGAAAGATATTCTTCTATAAGACTTTCTAGAACGCCTCTGGAAATAAAACATCATCTGGTTTATCTGGCAGTGCAGGATAAGTGCTCGGGTGGATTGCTAGCACGCAGGCTCTTGCACTGATGGGCAGAAGCTTCAGAAATCACTGCGCCATTTACTCCCTGCTGAAGAATGTGCTAACTTCAATTGGCAGATATTAGCAGATGTTTTGTGTTTGCCAACTTTAGGGATAAGTATAAAGTAAATAGGCAATTTGACATTTTTGGTTTAATGAGCATTGRAATCATTCTTTGAAGGAAGGAACCTCTAGGAAAATGGGAAGTGGCTGTAACCAGGGTAATTATTTTTACAATTTGGCCAACTACAGCTAATATAGTTTTGTTTATTCCCTTAACAGAGCTGGTAGCTGTGTCTTATGGCAGTGCTCTACCACAGTAAAGCACTGGCAGTGCTGAGTGACTTCTTTGAAAACAGAGCCTTTCAACGTGCAGATGAACTTTATTATCACATTATTTCAAACCTGAGTACTGCTAGTAATACATATTTATATGCTTGAATTTTTGAAGGATCAGATGCTAAGAGGTGCTCAGCATTTGGAAAGCAAAATGTCTTACCTGCCTATAATATTATAATCATGTGTCTAACTTGTGACACTAAAGTGTGAAAAATACGACTTAAGATTTTTAATAGCTGTTCGTGGACAACTCCATTGTCACTGAGTGCATTTGGAGTGCTCATTACTCCTAAATTATACTTGAGCAATGTGAAAATGCCACAGGTTAAAAATGTATACTGCTAGGTACCTTATGTGGTAAACATTTATAAATTCATCCTTTGGTGCTAGGTTTCTTACCGATGAGCAGTAATATGCAAGGTGGACAGTCCTTGTATTTAATATGCCTATGGTGATTCTTTTTCAGATTTTAGAGGAAATTACATTTAGATGCTGCTTTCTAACTACATATACTTGTAAACTGAAAAAAGATTCAGGCATTGATACAGATCGGAAGTGGGCTGTGAAAGGACATACAGAATCATGTTAGAACCGTATGGCCCATGTTAATGTACGCACTTTGCATATGGCATACAGCTTTTTAAACACAATAGTTTGCATGAGTAGGTGCTTCTACAAGTTGCACGAAGGGAGCGCAGGATTTGCAGTGCCTGGCCCTGTCTTGTGTATGTAAGCAATTGATGCCACCATCTGCATATACGTGGGATTCTGCTGAAAACTCCTGCTGTGCAGAAATCCTTCTTTACACTGAGAAGTCCGTCTTTAAGAGAGGTATTTACCAAAGCGACAGTAACATGCTGAATTTGTTTGGTTGATTTTAAGTCTGTTCCTTAGATTTTATACAGCACAAGCCTTTTGGCAATTACAGTTTCTAGGTTAATGCGTTAAGTTTTTAAGAAAAAAAATTTAAACCAGTGTTGAAGTTAATGGAAGTTTTGCTTGTGCCCTGGCTGCCACTTCCTGGAAGACAGTACTGTTAGCTGCGGTAGTGCATGCAGGTGSTTTGTGGAACAGAGGTGTAAAGATACTGAAGAGTGTGAATCTGTCTCCTAAGAACGCTTATATCTGCCCACATGGCGCCAGAAACTCAGCAACTTCATCTCTTAGGAATATATAGTATGCTTTATAGTCTTCTGAACGTTTCTTCCCGGAGAAGAGCTGGATTACTTTTCTTTGATAATTACAAAATGAAAATAATAGTCTGAGGAAGTAACATTATCATCCCACACTAGATCATCAGTGGATGTTAACCAGCACTGCCCTGCGGAGCAGAGGAGGATCTGGCTATTACGAGATTCTAGTGCATAAATATAAGTAAAAGGAGAGTTTATTATGTTTGAAAAGATTTGGAGAACAAATAGGATAATATTAGATTAGGATTATAATAACATGCACATCTTTTGCAGGGCCTAGATCTGACATAACTTTGTACCTCCCTTCACCTTGCAGGATAGCTGGGATTGAGAAAACAAGTGCTGGTCTTTGTTGCAGATTTCTTGGGTGACCTTGAGCAAAACACTTAATGTCTCTGAGCTTCGTAGCAACGTTGTGAAGATGCATTCCTTACTGTTTTCAGGATAGSAAACCACAGAGATGCTCAGAACTCTGATCTATATGCCTGTTATGACATTTTATAAAACCTGTTTTTTTTTTTTTGAAAAGGTTATAAAATAGAAATTAGGAAAACACTGATGAAACAAAGAAGCAAACAAGAAATTCCCTGAATTAGCTGATAGCTTGATTTTGGGGTATGTGCATGTTTGTGTTGAATCAACATGGGAAATTTGATTTGTTGTAAAAGTAATTTAAAAATTTAAAAATCATTTACATTCCAGAACTGATTTGCAGTATTACCAACTTTATGACATATGGTTGTGTTAGGAAAGATTCCCTTAATGGCAAAAATGTGGTGCATATTAGAATTTTAAAGAACTATATTCTTTTATCTTGATGTATGATTTTATATATATGTGTACATATTTATATAACTGAGACAAAAACTTTGGTGAAAAAGGCCTGAAATGGCTTTTTACTCAAGCTTAGAAAACAACACAATGTTCCTGCCAATTAAACAAGGTTTAAAAGTGAGAAATGATGGAAAAAAGAAGAAATTGAATACTTTTTTCCAGAAGTTTAATTTCAAAATGCAATGAAAATACTAAATGTCAAAACATCTGGTGAGATGCACTGATAATCTAAAATGCCAAAATCCATTTAACATTGGCTAAAGTTGATTTGTCAATCACATTTAAATACTATATTGTAAAATTAAAAAAAGCAATACGTAAGCTGTGTAAATTATACCTTATTTGACTGGCATGGCTTTAAGAGTTTGAGCTGTTCCCGGGAAATGCTAACAAGCTGAAGATAAATGAGCACTAATGAAAGGTATTAGGTGTTAGAAGGCATCTACTCTCACGCGTAAGTGCTTATCTAGCTGTTGATGCATTGAGTTTGTTAAAGTATGATGACATGATTTTCAAATGTACAGAAAAGTGTCTTTCTCACAGAGTTATTTACATGTAATGTTATTTAAAACTGTCTGAAGAGTGTTCAAGCTAGGTAAAATGCTGTGTGATATCACACCGGTTACCACTGGTATTTTTTTCTCACATAGTATGAAATGGGCTTGCGTGTTCATTTTTCAGCTTTTCTTTCATGCATACATTTTTCTGAGTTAATGTTTCATATTTATTTTCATTTTTCCATTAATTTCTTCCTCTTCAGGTGCAATCTAGCTCCTGTGGTGGAGTATGCTGCAGATGTGGGAGCTAAATCTGATTTTATTACCATGAACCCATCAGTTGTACAAAGAGCGTTTGGAGGCTTTCGGAATGAGAGTGACAGAGAAAAATTTGTGCATAGACTATCCATGCTGAATGACAGTGTCCTTTGGATCCCTGCCTTCATGGTCAAAGGCGGAGAGAAGCATGTGGAGTGGGTTAATGCATTAATCCTTAAGAATAAATTGAAAGTGCGAACCGCCTATCCATCACTGAGACTTATTCATGCTGTCAGAGGGTAAGTGTCTGGAAAAGACTGGTCTGTCCTTGGCACAACGGGACTCGTGTAACTAGGCTTCCTAGCAGACAGAAAGAAGCTCTAGTATACTGTTAAAAGGGGTATGGTATTTCCATTCTTGTAGCAATGGATTGCATTTATGATGAAGTAAATTTGTTGGGTAATAAATGTCGTCCACTCTTTTAGCCTGCTCTAAAGCAAACAACTGGAATGCATTAGTGCTCTAACTTCTTGCTTCCGCTTTTATGTACAAAATGTTTTTATTGCCATTATAATGACAAATTGTTGAGAAAACAGACTGAATTCAGAGGATACGTGGGAGTCTTAGCACAGCAGAGGACAAAGAAAGTGCTATGTGGCTTCCTTTGGGCAAGACTGTGGAGATAAAAAAAATAATAATAATAATAACAGTAATAGATTTAGAAAGCAGAGGGGTTAGGTAACAACTGCGTAAATAATGAGGCGATCTGGCAGATCTGAAAATACTGAGCTCCTTCCCAAAATGTCCAAGGCTTTATAGCATTCTTTCTCATTTTGAATTTGGCCAGATGCTTGGACAATTCAAAAAAGTGATCAGAATCACTGAAGCGTTCATGTCGCCAGTTGTTTTTAAAAAATATCCATCTGTGCTTAGCGAGGAGCCCTTTTTTCAACCCCATAATCAAACATGACTGTTAGATGAAGGCTTTTCATGCTGTTGTCACTCCAAGGCTAGAGTATTTAGGGCTAAAAAACACTCAGAGGATGATGGTGGTGCAGCACGCATTTGTTGGGGAATTACTGCAATGTGAGTGCGTTCAGCTCGTGTTGCTCGATTTGTGCTGTCCTTCTGGGGGGTTGGCGGGATGCTTTGAAGTACTGGCGTTGGCTTGTACGACCATTAATAATTATGATACTTGTCTGAAAAATTGCTTTTTACATCAGCAGAGAGAGGGATTGTTAGAACTGATGCCCGAATATAACAGATGAGAAGAAAATCTAAAAATATGTTACTTTTGAAGATATTAGGGCTTTTGAATATGCTGCCCGCTTTCTGCCATGACCAAAATAGATTAACTGTTGTAATCTTCATGTAATATACTTTGGCAATAATACACTCTGCCCCTTTCAGATTTTATTTTTTTTTTAACTTTGTACTGAGTTGTTCAGTTTGCAGGTAGAAGGTTGTTTTGTTACTCAGTTACACTTTAGTTRCGTTTTGGGCTTTCAATATGTTGAATTTTTCAAGTATTCAAAGTGCCTAAAGCACACAGACGGATGCGATTGCTTTTGTGTATGTATATAAATCAAAAGAAATAAGTTCACTTTCAGTTTAAAAACAGCAGTTCTCATTTCCAGCTGCTAAATCTAGCCAGCGTCGTCTAATGTGAGCGGTAATTCGGGACGCGCAGTCTTTCAGCTGGCCAACTGGAGGTTCCTTCAGGGCGTCTTGTCTTACAGAACGATTTAGCACCTGCCTCGTCTCTCTGAAAGAAAAGCAGCAAAAGCTCTGCCAGCGAAATTGCTGTTTGCTTCTGAAGTATAGATTAACCATTGGAGATTACACCCAGCAATATCATATGAAGCAGCAACGCAGATTTGCTGGGCTGTTGARCCTCTCCTCTAAGCCCGAGGCTTTCTTTAGACTTCAGAGTTGAATCACCTTGTCTTCCCTTTCCTGCTGTTGCAGGAGGTAGCACAGTGTCAGCACGTATCCTGCACTGTTCGTTTTTTGCAATCTCAATAAGAATTCACCAAGAAGTCAAAAATTACAAGTCAAATTTATCCTTAGTCCAGCTCCTGAGTAACAAAAGGYGATGCACAAAGTGCATACAGCTTCATGAGTCAATTTTGGAAATGATATCGATAGAAGTAAAGCACTTGGAACAAATTTTCTTTAAATTTCTTAGAAGGCAGACCTAAAGTATCAGCTCATAATAATGAGGCTTGTAAATTTAGGGAAAGAATATMATCTCTTTACAGATTTAAATATCTTTAAGATATATTTGGTTCGTATTTCAAATGGAATGCAGTGGTAGAGAAATTGGTAAGCAAAAGCTATTCTTAAATTAAAATGTGCCTGAGCTAAAAATTAATATTCCCTACAAATAAATAAAATAACCTGACAAATAAAGTAAAATTTAAAGCTGCATAATCTGTTTACCAGATCAGCCCTTTTGGAAAAGTAAGGCTTGGGAAAGTTTAAGCTTGTCACAACTGCCAACTTCAGTACTGGTTCCAAAACAATGGACTGCTGGTTCTGCTGCCATTTAAAATGGTGTGTGCAAGTTTGCCTACCCATATTTTTAAGGAAAAACTTAAAACTATGTTCTACGTGCAGTTATCTGTTCTGCTCTTTTTTTTTTTTTTTTTTTAATTTTACATCCACTGTAAACTGTCTGATGATTTATGAGCCTGTTAAGAGACATTTTCTAAAAGGAACTCCTCTAAAATTCCCCTTGTTTTGTGAATCTGAGCGTTTTTTTGTATAACATTAATTTTGGAAATTTTCGATTGAGTACAGGGTGCTTGCCAGGGTAAGCCTTCGTGGCCGTGTTAAGTAAACAGGGGTAACCTATTAGAGAAGGGTAATGCTGCAAAACAGGAAGGGTACAGTAAAGCAAATCTGAAGATTGCTGGATGAGAAGAGACAACAGGAAACCTCCCCACAAAGCTGCTTGTAAAAACCTGCAGTAAGACCTGTGCAGAGCATCTGGTCCCCTTCGCAGGGTGGTGGAGCATGCTTGCCTTGCTGTGAGAGTGCAAGGTTTATGCTACATCTTTTGGTGCCTAAACCATAAGAGGAAATAGACTTTGAGATACTGATGAAAGAAAGATAAGGAAAGCTGAATTGCAAAAAGTGTTTTTTGTAGCCTATTTTATTTTACACTTGCGTATGCACTGCATATGCAACCTTTATTTTGTAGAATATCAGCACTGCAATAATTTTCCTATCTTTGCTCTTGAATGTAGCTCAGTGGTTTTCATTAAACATAAGTGTAGAGCACACACATGGGACTGTAGCATTTGCAAGCACTGTCCTGTGTTTGTAATGTCCCCAAACTCCTTTTAACCTCCATACAGCTAAACATTCACTTCTTTTGTTCCACCCCTTTTTTTTGCCTTGATATTTTCAAAGGCCATACAACTTCGCTCTTTATTTGAGTATGCATGTTTTACATTAAATAGTAATTTATATGAAGGTAGTTAGAGCTGTTTTAAATTAGACTTTAACAACAAAAGAATCAGTCAGGAAAGTCGGTATGGCTCTTAYGTTGCTTTTTATGTCTTGAAATCCTTCCAAAGTCATAATAACTGAAACACTGAGATTTTGTTAGACCATGCCAAAGACATAATACCAGGAGGATCTACTGAAGTAGTGTCCTGAACTTGAAAACATATTCTTATGGAGACAAATAAAAGGTGCAGTTTTATGTTTAATAAGTTAAAAGAGGCAATTAAGCTGTTTTGGGAGACAGAGATTTTTATACTGTGGTGATAAGAGGCTCATTGCCTCTTCTGCAACCATGATGCTTTTTCCTTTTGAGGACCACATCATGTCCATGGCATTCTGCCAGGTAAAAGGAGACTCTTATTTGAAATTTAAGCACCTTGTTACATTGTAACTACAAGTCTTCATAACCTAAAATTAAAAACCTCTGTGTTATAGGGCTGAAAACTGCCTAAAAAAGAGGTGATATCTATCCTGAAATGTTTACCATTATAACATGTTTTTGAAAAAAAAAACAAAAACAAACAAAACTTTGTCTTTTGCCAGTGCAAATTTAAATTGATGTCCAGAGTGCTCTGATTAAATGCACCTTGAAACTTTATGAAAAATAGGAAAATGTAGGGTATTGTGAACTAAATGATTTTATAACTAACCTTTATATTTCCATCCTGACATGCTAAATAGTAACAGAGAGATTCAATGGTGATGTGTGCAGGCTGATGACCATAAGGTATGGCAAGAATTGTCCCTCTTGTTTTTCTGTGCACCTCACTGCTAAAGTGTCCAGGCAAATTAGTTTTTTCCTTCATCATTCTTTACAGCATAAGACAAAGACAGGACATTACACTGCTATTCTGATCAAGTCTGGCCGAATTATGTACTGTTTTACATACCAGCGTGGCAGGTCTGCAGCAACTGCATATGGCACTGAAATTCTCCCTCCTAATTTTTCTTTCTCATGTAATGAAAGCAATGAAAAGCCCATAGGGTTTGGGGGTTGCTCTTACTCAGATAGTAGCATGATGACTGTATTCTGAGGACATTTTGAAAACTTTTTTTTTCCCTCCCCCTATCCATTTATGCACTTTTTGGGTCATAAAAAAGGTAATGTGGTGTTCAAAAAAGAGATTGCTTTTCTTCAGATTTCATGCCCTATTAAACTTCTGTGAGTGATGGTTACGTCTTTAAAATCTCAGGGGACTCAAAGTTTTGTGAACACAGATTTTGTAAATACTTTGTAAAGTCCAAGATGATAACTACCTTTTTAACCAGTAGCTTATCTTAAGTTAGATCATTCAGATTTTGACTTAAGTAGGTTTTTGTCCAAGAGATCAGGTGATTTCAACTGATAATCTGTATTTTCAAATTTTCTTTGTACTTTTTGGTCAAAGGGTTTGTAATTTCTTCTCAGAATCTGGGATTCTGAACATGATTTTGGGGCAGTTTGCATGACTCTCTCATGCAGCATTTCTAAAAGCTTTTTTATGGAACTTTTAATGTAATTGTGCACACGTTATTGACAAAATAATTTAGGTAATCAATGCTTAACAGTGTTCAAGATGAACGTAGAACCTGTAAATGAAGAGCTGAATTGATTAAAAGCCTTTCATTGCTCTCTAATGCCACTGGCAGGAAGGTTCATTATAAAGTTATTCTAATGAGCAAACTGCACAGCATTTAAAATAAATGGAATTTAACAACAAATTTCAGAAACCTTGACTTATTAACAGACCTGAGATTTCACACCAAACTTTCATTGGGGTTATTTTTATTAGCAATCTCCAGTGACTGGTAGCCTTCGAGGCGGGGGCAGTGGCCGCGCAGAGAGTCGGGCTCAGCAGTGGGGGCCGGGCTCCCGCCGGAGCCGGGGATCGAAGCCCCGCTCTTGGTTTTTATTCCCAGTGGCGGCAGGAAACCAGCAGGGAGAGCCGGACCGAGAAACGTTTTGGGCTCTTGCAGCGCCCGGGACGGAGGAGGGCTGCTGCRTTAGGCGGAGGCCTCCGTTCCCGCGGGGAGATTTCCCGGGACGTTTGCCGAGGAGGAGTAACCGGCCCCGTGCGATACYGCTGCCGTGTGCCGTCGTATTCGGGCAAGTCTTGTCTCGGGTCTCCTCCTCCAGCTCCGCGAAGCAAAGTTCTCACGCTCGTCTGAACGTGCAGCCGCGTGTTCTTGGCCWTCCCTCCTCCGGGCGCCGTCCCACGAGCCCTCCGTGTGGGACTCCTTCCAGTCTTTTGGGTAAAGAGCAATCACACGGACGTCCCATGGGACTTCCCTGTGCTAAGCTTACTTCCTCCTTGCTACGGCCGGCAAAGGGCAGCAGCAGACCTGATCCTCCGCTAACTGTGGCAGAATCCCCGCTGAAATCCGCGTTCTGCCTGAGTGAAGAGTGTGCTGTGCCTATTTATGGCCCCTTCTCGGGGCAGACTCTTTCTTTTTTCTCTTAGTGAAAGCGAACAGCTGTTGTTTTGAATGGARTGACCTTTTCTACAACTTCAGCACAGCTCCGGTGTCCTTCGCTGYGGGAAGCGCAGGCAGAGTACTTGGAGAAACTCAAACATGCAGAAGTCAAATATTAGCAGCTCTGTGCTAATAAAAAAAAACAATCGCTGGGAGCAATCAATGCTGCAAACACTTCTTTTTGCTAACGCTTTACTTGCTTTTTAGTGCTAAAATATATTCCTTCAGCAAAGGCAGTTTGGACTACATAGATGAATAAATAATCACTGCTGAAACAAAAAAATGAAAATGATGGCCATTCAGCTAAGAATCAAATGTTATATTAAATATAAAATGACTGTATCTTTCCAATCATGTCATAAAAAGTCTTCAAATTATGAAGGAAAAAATTCCACGCTTTTCTCTGCTTTCCAATGGAGTACAATCTTATTTCTCATATATGTGGATGTTAATACAGAAGYTCTGTGCTATCCTACCCTCCTCTCCTGATGTAGCACTTCAGTAGAGCTGGCTGTGTTTGCGAAGTTAGGCAACCAAACAGGATGCCAGTTAGCTTGGATTTCGAGAATTTACGTGTGGTGTCAAGTCTTTAGTCTTTCTTTGGAGCTTTGGTCCCTTGTGAACCGGAGAGGAGGAGGTGCCGCTCGCTCCTTAAGCAGGGAAGTCATCAGAAGCACGGAAAAGAGGATGGCTGGAGGGAGAGTAGTAGGGCAAGAAGGGGGTTTTGGCCATGCCATCAGTGCTGGCGAGGTGGAGGTAAATATCCAAAAGGTGTTAGGGGAAAGAAGGAAATATGGTAGCACAGTCCCTTCTGGAGGCTTGGGGTTGTCTCCTGGGGTTGATGGAGCTGGGCACGGCGGCAGGACTCGCGCCACACGGAGCCTCTCCTCGGGCTCGAAGCCTTTCTTTCCCTTTACGTAACGTCTCCTCTTTTCTTGTGGTGTCTGAAAGATTTAGCAAGGTAGGTCACTTTTTGAGAGGAAGAAGCACTTTTTCAATGGGAGAAAACCTGGCTAAAACTGTGTGTGGGGAGAGGAGAGGGAATTAAACGTGCACTAAACTGTCTGCTTTTTATGCAGCTTATTTTACATAGCCTCAATCCTAATACATTCGGCAAAGTGGGTCATGAAAGGCATGATTTTAGCAGGGCAGCCTTTATTCTTCTTTTTATTTATCTGGTGATAATAGAATTCTTTTTTTTTCTTTCCCTCTTGCTGTGGCAACTGCTTTGTTTCTCATTATCAGAAATAGATATAATTAGAACTTGTAAAACTTACTTTCTTAATGTTAAATTTCAGGCTTCAGCTAGAGGAGAGCAACAGAATCAGTCATGRGAAAAATAGCAAGGAAATTGCTTATTTTCAGAATTTTGCAGCTTAGTTTATCTACCATGAGTGACAGCACTGTGCCTAATGTTAATGACTTAACAAACTAAGCAGGGAATAACACGTAATTTATTCGTACAGTATGTTTTCAGATTTATATTTACATTGACATCTATTTGGCCAGTGTCTTAATATTTTTCAATTGGAGTTTTTTTTTCTTTGTTCTCTTGAATAAAAGCCATTATTTTCAGTGTTTCTGAATAACCATTAAAATGTACAAAATTAATTTGCTCTCACTGGCCGTGTTCTGTTCCTGTAACAAAAACTGTAGCCTTGCAGCCGAGGAGTAGACCAGATGTSGTTTTCATAGACAGTCTTGGAGGAGCAGAGTAGAGAGGACTAGAGTATTTTGAGAATAGTGCTACAAATAGTGGTGTTCATGGGATGGGAAGTAGGTTCTCCAGTTTTGAGATGAGTGAGTTGAGCCATCTTTTGGCCTTGTATGATACATGTGTGTGTGAGGAAGTCCCAGTAGGTTTACTTCTATTTTTATAACGGTGTTTCTAAGTTCAAACTTTTAATAAAAACAATTCTGATATTTTTTTTGTCTGAGAGCGACTGAGGTTGCTCAGAAGACGTATGTAGTTAACTTTTGGTCTTACTGAACTTTTATAGTGAGGAGCAGTTGTGTTGAATATCCAGCCAGTAATAGATTTCTTCAGATCATTAGTTAATTATTGAAGTTCAGTGGAAATCAGGAAACACCTACAGTTCTGAATGCTCTGACTAAGAACGCCTTTCCACCTGAACTTTTCAGCAAAACTGGAGAGCTATTATAATGCCATGTTACAATACATTAAATTGTACTGGTTCTAAATACCAGGTATATATTTGTAATTTTTTTTCCAAATCMCTTCATCTCAGGAAAGAAATAACTACTCCCAGGAAGAAAATTTAAAAAGGCAAATCTTTTTTTCTCTTTTCAAGTCTTTGTTACGTATTTTGAGGAAGAAAACAAAACAAAAGAGAGAAGACAGAAATGGATGTACATACCTGTTATTGTTCCTTTTGTAGTTTTTTAATGCTACGCTTCTGGCTGTCACATTGACTTTAAACAGAGCTAGATCGAGAACAAAAGTGTGAATTATTTTTCTGCATGGGTGACCATGAGATATAAAAAAGATGATGCCGGCGGGCCCTGACAGTTGCTTTTTACTCCCTTTCAAGTCACAGGGTTGTTTATGGAACTGAATAAACAGTAGTGGGTGTCAGTGTGTGAAGAAGCCGCTTGGCTTAGTGTCGTCTGTAGTCTCCCTTTTTAATTCACACGAGTTTCTTCCAGCACGCGTTGAAGGGTTTCTTTAAAGTTGCTGGGTTCCAGTTCAAATGCGGAGAAAGACGTGGGTGCCTCAAGTTAAGACTTGGGCAGGATTTGGGTATTTTGTGTCCCAAGTTAGCAAATGGCGTGGCTAGCGGTTAATTTGCCGCAGCCCGTAGCTAGCGGGGGAAGCGGCCCGTCTCCTCCTGCGCTGGAGTCCAGGGCTCGGCGTGCCCCTCGGCTGGGAAAGCGAGGGAGGCATGTCTGCTCCTTCCTCTTTCCCAGGAAATGCATTTGTTTGAATATTTGCTAGATCAGCCGAGTGTAGGCCTTTCAGAGACCAGGGGAAGCTTGCTAGGCTTTTCCACTTTGCATCAGAGAATTAGAGGCTCAGTGAGTTAGAAAGTGAGAAGAGTAGTGAGCCTGGCTGTGTTTCAGGCACTGCGGGGGTAAAAAGCCCGAGTGGTTTGGTCGATGCTGTAATGCTCACCATTAATTTTAAGCAAATAACGTATTTTGAAAGGAAATGATTCACTTTGACCTGTTTGGAAGGGGGTCTGGGTCGCGCTTCCTCAGCGTTGGAGATGCCCCGTGSCTGGGTTAGATGGTGGGTGCCTGTGGGGAGAGAGGGGGGGCGATTTGAATTTCTCACCTGTCCTCGTTTCCTTCCACGGGCTAGATCAAAGTCTCTGTCTTGCTGTACATCCTGCCTCACGCACCTCTTTCAGGAGCGGCTGGTTTCTGCGAATCCCGTTCTTAGGTGCCCTGCGCTTCCCTTGCCCATGGATAAACAGTCCAGGAGATCAGCACTGCACGTGCATTCAGTCTGTGAGCCTGAGGCCACAGGAAGAATTAAGAATACCAGCTCCCTTTGTAAAATGTAAAAACTGTTACTTTTATTTTTTCAWTTTTTTTTGCAATATTTCTGTACTGAAATCATATTTGATAAACCTCATGAGCACAGTGGAGACAGCCTATTTGCATCTGTCATTCCCTTTTTAGCGGGAGCGAAGAGTCATATTATTTGCATTCTTTGAAGCATGCATTTAGTGAAGTAGTCAAAGAACACTGGCTTAGAGAAAGTTATTGCTAGCACTTGTTTTTCTCTTTAAACTTGGTTGTGTTTTGTTAGCTAGCAGTGGGTTGTGGGGGAATTTCCAACCAGAACGAGCAATCATTTTCTCTTACAACTTGCAAGCAAAGAAGACCTGCAAAAGGATCTGAGGTAAGACCCTACTGAGAGCAAGCGCAGCTACTGGTTTCAGAATATTTTGGAGGCTCATGAGGTGGTTTTTATGTTTTTTTGTTTTTCTATTTCAATCTGAACGTGGGCCCACTCACCGGAGGTGTTGGCAGAGAGGAAGTAGCGGGTGTATCGGAGTCGTACAGAAACAAGCAGGTGGCACAGCTTATGCTTATGTCAAAATCCATAGATTCAGATGAAACATGTAACATGCAGAAGGACTAACAGTGCTGCTGCCTTGAAATAGGCACCATTTCCAGCAGGGTAGTGTTCATTTTGTATTGCTTTTATAATGTAATATTCATCCGTGGGCTTTGGAAAAGTGCATGTTTGGCATGAACTTTCCAAATGAGGCCTTTCATGCCTTTGCTCCTCAAGGGACAGAACAGAAGAGGGTGCAAGGAACAGAAGGTAGACCACAGCAGACAACCTTCAGTGACAGGAATCCTTCAGGAAATAACCTCAGCATTTGCTTTTTCCTTCCTTAATAGAGGTAGCACTCAAACATCACTGAGGAGAAGCTCTGAAGGCAGATGAAGGCTGGTTCCTTCCAAGGAGCCCTTCCTTCAGTGCTGCAGCATCTTCTCCTTTCTAAACAGCGAGGTGGCCCCGGTGTGCCTGATGGCACGCTTCTGGGGGGACTTGGACAGGAGAAGATTTGGAAATCTCCTCTCTGAGGTTGTCCATAGTGAACATCTGTCCTTCCTGCTACCGAAGCCTCTGGGAGTTGCTGTAGAGACGAGGAGGCTCCTCACTACGCAGGGTGATGCAGGAGGGCTGTGGTGGAGCACCAGATTTGCCTGAGACCTTCTGGTTTTAAATCACRAGATTACTGAGCTGTTGTTGCTATTTTGGTATGATGCTCATCCTCCAGCATAGGGGAAAAAGAGAAGAGGAAATGCCTCTATGTAGACGGTGCTTTTTTTTTTCTGTTTTTATTCTTAATTTCTATAAACTTGTTTGTAATATGTAAAACAAGTTCCGGGCATGAAACATCTGGGAAATGTGCCAGTATGTAAACACACTTGATTTCTATGACATTGATGACTTGAAGTTGAATAGCTTGAATTCAAACTGAAGATCTCACTTCAAATTAGTATTAATTACATGGTTGGTACAGCATTGTAGCTTAGTAAAGCCATTGGCATTATACCATGACTTTCAACTTAATATTCATTCATTGAATAAGACAGTTCATTTTTTGCTTAAAGGCTTTAACCAAGAAAGTGACAAATATTCCCTTTCCTTGTGAAAGAATTTTTAAAAATAATTTTACACAGCTTATTTAAAAAAGAGGGGGGAAGTAATCTCCTTACAGTTCACTGAACTGGCTAGCTGCTTTGTTTTGAATGTTATAATTCCTTTCTTCTTTGTTTGATTTACAACAGCAATAGTAATAGTAGAGAGCTGCTCACCTGGACACCTTTATTGAACATTTAAAAGTGGGTGAAGCCCCCCCCCCCCAGTAAGAAAATAAGGCAAGTTTTACAATGGGCGGCACACRTCTCTAATACTCTTTGACAGAAACTGGCTAATCATGACAAAAGCTTATGACCTATTTCTCTATATTCCATTCTGAAATAGTAGAAGAGAGAAGCAGATGTAGGAAGCTGTCAGATTGGCAGCTCTGGGAGGAAAGTGAGCTAAAGATGGGAAACCTCTCTTAAGAAAAAGCGTCCTTTAATCTCGTTGCTTGAAAACCATAGGAATTTCTTTTGAGAAGTCATTGCTTGGGGAATTAGCGGGATCTGGAGCCTTTTGCATAGGTATCATCTATTTGCCTCTGACCTAGTGTAGCAGTGACCTAAAATTGTTTTTTCTCCATCTAGACCATGCCCTTGTGAAAGCAGTTGGTGGGCTTGGCACAGCTCCGTTCCCATCACATTGCTGCTAATTGGCATCCTTGTTGGCGTTGTCTGCAGCGGAGCTAAAGCCTAATAGGATGTGAAAAGTGAGCACCAGTGGCTCTTTAAAGACGTGGGTCCTTTGGCATGGCAGCGTGTGGCCTCCAGTCTGTTGCTGAGGTGTGCTTGGCATATTTATGGGCTTTGTAAGACGATCTCTCTCGCTTCTGCTGAGYGCGGCGTTCAGTTAGCTTGTGATGCAGCAAATTGTTCCTATTCAGTCGTGTTCGTCAACACACGCCTAACGCTAAGCACATGCTTTAGTGCCCTTTTTCTTTTCTTTCCTTCTTTTTTTTTTTTTTTTAACTGTTTAAAGGTTTTATGAAATCTTGATCCTAGAGAACAATTTCTACTTCGTTAATTTACTGGAGTAGTTTATTTTTATTTCTGCACAGCCTGGCTCTTCTGGTTAATGCAGTGACAGCTGTGGGATTTATTACTGTAAAATCAATAGCTTTTATATCTGATTAATCTGCTCTGATTCATTGCATTGATCAAATCTAAGTGTTTGTAATGGATATTCCATATAATAATCTCTAAAAGGGAGRCTAGAAATTGTATTGATTAAATCAAAATAGGTCAGATTTTCCTCTGTGTAACGGACATCGGTCTAACAAATAACATAAYGTTGAACATGTTGTTTTAGTGCATTTATCAGGAGCTGAGATTAGACATTATTGACTTAAGCCTTCAAGGGGAGATGGGCAGAAGCTGAAAGCTGTTTTAAACTGTTTATCAGCCCAATGAGCAATGAGCATCCTGAAGATATGTTCAGGTTCACAGTCTGCAGTTTTCAATATCAGTTCAAGTATCAGTGCAGTTAATAGACTGCTCTGTGGTGCAGGGCATAGTCCTCATCTTGGAGTCCTCTAGGTGAAGTGCCTCCTATTAGAGGGACACCGGATGCTCAAGTGCCACAGCAGAGAGCGGCATGTCCCATAGCTGTGTCTTTTTAAGGCAAATTTAACATTTGATATAAGGTGTTAGAAAACACTCTTGAGAATAGGGGATCTGGGAAGCAAACGTTCTGGGGATCTAATCATTTATTTCATGGTTTTCTGAGGTGACATAGACTAAATTTAATAACTTTGGTAGTTGCTTCTGTTGTTGAGTTCTTACTTCCTTAACATACTGGACATTGCATTTTATTCTAATTTCTCATGTATTTCTTTCTTTTTTTATGGCCATTATAGCATTGACAGTGTTTTGAAAGTTTGGGGGGAGAGCAGTGTCTGTTGTAGAAATACATTTACTTGGCATTAGTGTAAGAACAATCATTCATACCAGTAGGAACCACTAGAACTAATGCTGAAATGTAGTTTAGTAGAAGTTAACTTTAATTACACCAGTCCAGTAACATGCTGATGCAGTTTCAGAGGAAGAAATATTAGTGGATTGTAATTTGCAGTAATGCTTTCAGAAAATATCAAAAATCCTGTGCATTTTTAATGCATATTTTATAGATTTTAACTAGTATACTTGGTTACAAAGCACTTAGCTCTGTCAACCAGTCAGTCTGCTGCACGTTACTAGTATTACTACTTCACTTTTTTTTTTTACTACATCCTCCTGCTTCCCTTACGAGGCTTTGTAGCTGAATTGCCATCTTTGTTCAAACAAAAGCTCTTCCCCTGTTCTTCCTTTGACGTGGCTTCCCAGAGAAGCAATGGCTTGTATGGTTAAGGAGTCCCACCCATGCACTCCTGCTCCTGTATTGTTAAAACCAAATTCCTTTTCCACTCCATTTGCCCATATTTGATGTGGGAAATAGCTTTGCCCAAGGTTAATGAGCATTTTTTCATGCCCTCGCAAATACCGCTCCCCAGAGGTCAGGGCCCCGGGGCACAGTTCAGCCAAGCACCTAAGTTCATGATTACCATGAACCTGCATTAGTTCAAATGAAACTGAAATTCAAAGTTAGGATGGAACATTTTGCTACTTAACGTCTCTGGCAGCTAAGACATCATCTGCAAAATCAGCATCACATAACAGTCATGCAGCAGGAAAATTCTTGTTTTATGAGTTCAAGTCAATCCTGAAGTAGGTCAGCCTGGGTTTATTAGAGGAACTGTCATTATGGTGCAGGATATGGGTCAAATTTGTTTCTTGGCTGTAGTGCCCTTGCTGACTGCAGCCGTTGTGTAGGCTGCTTGAATGACCTTTCTGGGGTAAACTGTAAAATAAAAGCCCTTTGGGGGGAGAAATGTGGGTGGGAAAAAGCAGGCTTCTTATTTAATCCTCTGCATGGTCTCTGCCTGCTCTAACTATCTCAGTGGGGCAGGTGAAATTCAGGGGCTACAGTTTCCTAGTTTGAGTCCCAGCAACTGTATTTCCCAAATGTAATCCAATCTTCAATCCAATCGCCTCCAATCTTCAATGTCTGAAGATCTATCTTGAAGTGTGATTTAGTTCACCAGTTAAAATGGGCTTAGGGGTTTCGACGTAGTCCCTAGCGTGTGTTTCACCACATAGGAAAAGGGCTCAGCTCAGCACTGTTTGCAGTCCCCGCTCTTGGAGCAGCAGGCAGGTCTGGAGTTGCAGGGACCTGCTCGCGTTGAAGTGCCTCAGCAGAACTGTGTGGGCAAAGCAGCACAGCTCCTTTCCCCCGTTACACTTTGCTTGTGACCGGTGAACGTGCTTTAGTATTAACTCGGGTTCTCTGGCCGTGTTGCTGTCTCCAGTCACGAGTGACAGAAGGTTCTTGCTATCATCACTAGCTGTTTCTRTAGGTCTGTAAGACTGAGTGATGCAAGTGCTGTTCCAGGCAGGAARCCAGCTGCCACACTCTGCAAAGCTTTGCTGGGTGTTTTGTCCCCCTCCACCCTGGGTGTAAAGGGAGCGAGGAAGAGAAAGTGCGGCTTTTCGCTGGGACCTGTGGAGCCCAGGAATGGCTGAGGTGAATTCCCTTCTAGCTCGWACACGGACTGGTTGTCCACCAAGCTCCAACCAGGTGTTTCTTTCTGGTTGTGTTGCAGGAAATTGGGAGATACTTGTGTAACAGAGGGCACACTCAGGCTTAAATTCTTTACTTCATTAATGAAAGTGTGTCATGAGAGAAGATTCCMGTTAGATCTCTGGATGAATCCCCAGCCTTACTGAAACACAAGAGAAAACWCCCGTGGTTCCCACTGCACCCTTTGCAGTAACCTTGCTAGGGGTAGCAGTTGGTGCAGGGAGAAAACTGAGGACAGGGAGGAAGAGAAGCAAGTAAAAACCCACTAAATTAGTGCATTTGCAAGTCATGAAAAGGTAATGAATAGGGTCATTTTGAAACTGCACTTAACACGTAGGAAAATCGTTTCTCTTCCATGAATTCATGCTGAAGGAATGAGACAACGGAAGGAGGAGGTCTGTAAAATGATGACAAATAGTTGCTTGGGTTTGGTATCCAACTTGTTGGTTCTGCATTTTTCCTAGTTAATCAAATGCTTTATTTTTGTGCTGTTTTCTCATCATTACTGCTGTACTTTGCTACAGACATCRTGGCATTTATTTAGTATTACCTAAGAATTGACGTGTTTTTTGAGCCATCTGAAGAGATCTCAGATCTTCCATATTAAATCCTCATAAATTTACATACATGCTTTTTGATCATCACTTTTATCCTCAGGATATTTATTGAGTAAGTCTGCTTCATTCTGTTCAAGTGTTGTCTGTCATTTTTAATGGTTTTATTTAAGCCCTTCATGCTTCTGTATGTTTAAGCAGTCCCATGAGGCAAGAGTGAAATATATGAACAAGAGCTTGTGGGKTCAGAGTCTTTTTTAAGTATTGGAAGTGTAAGGAAGAAAGACCGCACTAATGCCAGCAACTTTTAACCAATGTTAATAAAAAGTTAATTTACTTGATGCAGTTCAGTCTATATTAATCAAAAATAGATTGGTTTGAACTTTCAAACTGACACATTGACTTTGATCATCTAAGTGTAAAGATAACCTTTTCATTTATAATGTGTGAGGAGGGAGTAAAACAAGAATAAATTGCTCTAATTTTATTATTTATCACTGTTGGATTCTATTTTAGACCCAAGAAACTGAAGAAATATAAGGTTTTTTGAGCAGGTCAGAATCAATTAACCTGAAGGAAGCATTAACATGTGTTCATAAAATTATGTATTTTGCCCCATTATCTGTATTCCAGGAATATGTTGTTATCAAAATATGGCACAGAAGTAAGGTAAAGTGGAACACCCACTGTGAAAAACATTTGCTTCCACCAGATATGCGGAAGGAACTCATTTRCCAAAAAAGAAAATCTTTTCTACAGAAGAGTCTGCATTAGCTTTGTTATTTTGTAGAATGTATTCAAGATCTATTCTGGAAAGGCCAATGCAGTGTTTCTCTTCTGTGTTCTCTAAATGAGTTGGAAGTGAATTCTTTTGACATGAAAACATTTTTGACTCTTAAGAATTTTGTGTATGAGTTGAGGAAATGACAGTTTTAAGTGAAAGCATGTAGTGTGCTAAAACAAGCGCCAGCTGATGACCTCCGTGGYGCTGAAGCAAAGATAAGTGTTTAGGTGGCCATGCAACAAAAGACAAAGGTATTTCCTTGCAAAGGCTCAATACTTGTTGGCATWAATGAATTTCTAACAGCTTAAATGATTTTTTAAAAATTATTCATGTGTATTATTTGCTATTTGCACTAGTTATGTAAGTAAACAGCCTCTGTTCTCCCTCATCCTCCTGTCATGTGGTGTCACCAAGAATATTTCTAAATACCCAAGCAATAAATAAACGTTTCCCAGATGTTTGGAGGGCAGGAGGGAGACACCAGTCTGAGTGCTTGGAATGGTAGGGACCAGTGACTGGTGATGGACCAGTGCAGAGGTAATGACTTCATACCAAAATGATACCTGCAAGAGGAGCTCTGGTGGCCTGGCCTCAAACAAAAGGTCATTTCTACAGCTTGAAAGTCACACAGTGAAATTGGGAGTGATTGAAGTAACCTCCCAGAAGGTTAAACACTTTGAGGAAGGAGCAGCTGAAAAGGCACTGTGCAAACTAAAACTTTTTTTTTTTTGTGCAAATACTGAGCTGTGAAGCACAGCCTGAGACTAGGATTGTCCCATAGATGTCAGCAAAAGATTYGCTTAGTAAACATAATTTTAAAAGCTCTCATGAATATGACTTATGCTGTGAAGAGAGTAGACTGAGAGAAGCTGCAGCTTCTTACAGTTATTCTCCTTCAGCTCACAGCTCTAGTGGTCATCTATGACTAGCCACATCAGACAGTGAAGAACAAATAAATGATCTAGAGGACCAATGATAAGCAGACATTGGGGAAAGAAAACCTTTTCTACCAAAAATAAAAAAAGAGAACAAAACTAACCTTCGGTAGTGGAAGTTATTAAGGGAGTGCCAAAATGGCCTGGAACCTAGGACCTGAAAATTTCTAGGATAGGTTCTGAGATACACAAAAAAAACTTGTTAAAGAGATTAAAACCCCCAATATTTAAACAGTATAGGATATGTATGTCTTCCAGCCTACTCAGTAAGGCTATGAGAAGGTGGTTATTGTGAAGTGAATACAGAGACCTTGTGGGCATGGTGATCCTCCTGAGAGTAATTAGTGAGAGTAGATGAAGCTTAGTCTGTTAAAAGACTTGTGTTTGCTTGTTAAAAGACAAGCATTGTGTTATAAACAGGGTTAATCTTTAAGTGATCTTCTGTATTTCCAACCTGCTTCTCCAGTCTGGCTCATCTTTATCACAGTATATTTTAAATATCATTGTTATATTGCTTTGATTTGGGTTCTTCACTGTCCTGAAGAAGCAGCTAGTTCCTAAAGGATGTTCCTCTTYGAAGCTGACATTTCATTCGCTGTTGTGTATAAGCACACACAAACTCCCACTCCTATTTCTTGTTTTTCTCTCTTATTTACTTATTTCGATCTTTATAATGGCAACCAAAGTGTGACAATGGGAAGTCAGGCTCTGCTATTGTGCTAACGTCACGTTACAGTTCATCTTTCCTGATGAGCTCCAAAGCTCGCCTCTGTTACCGAGCAAGGGTTGTCACGTTTGCTCATGATCGCCGTTCTTGGCAGTTTTGTAGTCTCTAGGTAGAATCAAAGGACATCGCTTTCATTTAAAAATAGAAAATTCATCTTGGTGTCTCAAACACAGCAGGCCRGTTCTGGTGAGACTCCTCAAGGAAGAGCACACGCATGTTATCGCGGTCTTCAGGAGAAATCCTGGGGACTGTTCCTGCTACCATTTAGGTCAATAAKTAACTGCCACTGGGTGTCTGTAGTTCATGCGTCTACTTTGGATATGGAGTGCAATTTTTAAGTAAATGCGCTGATCATTCTCATTTTTGGTATTGTATGTCATGGAAAGGTCTTAGAAACTGAAAATAAACCGGAGCAGTTTCATAGCACACCAAGTACACTRTGACTGCAAAGAGGCTCTCGCCCCGCAGTACCAGCCAGAAAATACCTGCGGTGTGTGTGGTGTGGCCATCCCCTACTCAGCACCATCCATCTCACCCTGCAGAGCATCTCCCCATGGTCCCCACCACTGGCTGACGTAGGTCCAGTCACTAACTGTGTGTGGAGCAGAAAGCCGGGGAACTTTGGCATCATTTTAAATTCTCTTTTGCCCTGCCCATTCTGTATTTGGGTGGTGGTCCTGTTGCAGAGCACTGTAAGATAGGTGCAATTCTAAAAAGTAATTTCCTGCCTTTTGCTGTAATATCGATTCTGTTGTAAATATAACCCAACCCCAGTTTA
>NW_028185495.1:367532-488179 GCF_003343005.1 Rhea americana | reverse complement strand
AAAAAAAAAAAAAAAAAAAAAAAAGAGAGAGAAGAAGGAAAGCAAGCCTTGCTTTATGGGTCCACGGTCATGACTGATTTTAAGGATTGCTTTCTAGTATAAGGTATTCTAAGACAACAGTATTTGGCTGAAACTGTCTGTTGACTGAAAGATACTAGTAATGCATTTGTTAGAGGATAGTATTCTATAGCTTTTTTTTTTTTGCAATAATTTAAATTCAGTTAATTTTTTAAATGTTTGATGCTAAAGTATTTATGTGTCTTAGGACCTGACTTCAGAGACATTCTCTGCATATCAAGGAGTACTCATGTAAGAGTTTAAACTATCTTGTCAAAAAAAATCTCTCTCAGTTTCTAGCAAACTAATTGCCAGGGATGTTTCAGACTGAAGTCTGACTTCAAAACATCTGGCAGGCTGTTGGTATGTAAATACCACTGCAATTCAAAGCATTTGCTCATGTGTAATCTCCTTTGCAATCCCATATCCTTCATCTTTAAACACAGTTGTCTTTAAACACAGTTTAGTAGCTATGTGTAAGTCAACTGCACACGCACGTGAGATTTACCTGTTGTCGGAGAGGTTACAGAGGAGGCCCTTCACTGATACTCCCTTTTAAGGGAAATCAATATGTATCAAATTTCAAACCATGATTTGTATATCAGGATTTTCTGCTGTATTTAGGTTTTCGAAAGAGCTACTGATGTAAAAAAGATCTAGAAGTGTAGTAAACATGCTTATTTCTTGCTCTCAAGAGTACCTGCGCTTGGATATCGGCTAAATAATGTTAACAGTAATATTTGTATGAGTAACCAAAAAAGTTACGTTGCCAGCTTGATCATTAGGATATTGCTCGTGGAATAAAGCAATACACTTCCAATTACACATTAGCTGTCTTTTGAAAAAAGACATCACTTTTTTACTTTGACRTGTTTATCATTTTGGAAGTCGCATCGTTCTCTTCACAGAAGCACTTGGAGACATTTCTTGCTAGTGCTATGCATAACTTGCTATTGCAAAACAAAAGATACACAGGCTGGGACTAGGATCGCTACACTCCTGTTGTTTTTACTTAGCCTACGGATTGAAATTTAATGTTAGATGTTATTTTACAGTCTGGTTCTTTAGGGGCCTTCTAGGAGAGATTAATACRCTATTATTTACATTGATGCCAGCTAGTCTCATCAGTGAAATCTGACGTGAACTAGCTATTAAATCATGATTTCCTTTCTCATGTAAAGTCTTTTGCAAGAGAATTATAACTGCCTTTTAAAATATACACAGATAAGCATTCCCGTTGTCTCTGTGGGTTAATTGCAGAACTTGGATTGTGTTGTACTGAATAGCAATAAATAGGTATTGTTTGTTGCTTAAATGTGGGTTCATTTTATTTTCTTTTTTGTTCTTTGAGGTTTGCAGCTCCTGTTGCTTAAGTAAGGGGTTTACTASCTGAGTGAGGCTCAGCTTCACAGGAGGGGGTTTCTAACAGCAACCTCAACATTCCTTGGAAATTTCAGAGTATTTCTTAGAAAGCTTTTCCTTCTTGACTGAGGGTCACTGGTCTAGCTACTCTAGTAGGTTTTGAATAGATTTATATGCATGTGAATATTTAGGCATTTAAAATCTTCTGTAAGAACAAAATAACAGACAAAAATACTTTAAGCTTTAACCCCCCCCCCCAAAAAAACTTTGATTTGTGAATAGYATACAGTTTTGTTTCCACTGGTTATTCCTGAGGCCTGAAAGAGCATTTGCATTAACCATTTTCACAGATCTGTACCCCATAATAATGTGGAGACAAAAGAACATTTACAAGTTTGCTAGCTAAGTTAGAGCAGTGATYTGGCTGCAGCTGAAAGATCCCTCATACAAGCAGTTTGGTGCAGAGATGTAAGTGCTTAGGGCAACTCCATAGGTCTTTCTAAGATCTAGGATTTTTGGCATAAATTTGGCTTTTGTTGCCATTCCAGAATGCCTCACGCATGACAGCGGCGAGCAGGGTGCCACATAGCTCTCTGCAGGCTTTGTGGGGTGACGTTTTCTTCTCCCTGACTTGTCAGAGAGCTTGATCTAGTAGATGTGCTTTRAGAAGGTCCTGGGCCTGTTAAAAGCAGATGCTCCAGCTGCTGCTGCTCTCTTTATGGTGTTCCTGAACTAGAAGGCAGGTGCTGGCCCCCKATCTCCTTTTGTACCACAGCACAGAGTGCAGGGTCCTTGCAGAGGACAGGAGAGCCTGAACTTACTTCCTCTCCCTTCTGAGAAKGTTTATGCCCACATTTTCCACAGTCAGGCTCTGCCACGTATCGGAGAAAGGGCCRTTCTCTTTCCATCCTGCTAGAGTACTTCTTTAAAATCAACAAAATTTGTGGGCARTTCTGGAAGTGCTTGTCTAGGAAAGGAGGGTCAAGGGCTCTGCAGCATGGACTGATTATGTGATGGATTTGGCTTGTGGCTGTGGAGGATTCCCACTGTGACACCAAAATCTTGTGTTTGGCTGAGCAAAGTGTTCGTATGGCTTAACTGGTCTTAACTGTGGCAACCTTTCTTAATTCACTTGCAGCAGAAGGCAAAGTTATGCTCTATCCTGGAGCCTCCTTGTGTTGGGCTAATTTTCCATACATTGATTAAATCTGCTTTAAAGAGAAGATTATGCTAGAGCAACAGTGCAGAGCAGAATAGTCTCCTATAGCAGRGAAGCTGGGCTCTTTTATTTTCAGACAGTTAAAACTGAGCTTCAATATGTTTTGATTTATTTTGCCACAGCCAGTAGATGGTGCTCGTAGCRGCTTGCGTCCTCTGCAGTGGTGGGTGCGTTGAATGGCCACCTGCGGGCCCYGCTCGTGCTTAGCTGTGGCAGTGCAGGGCATGGATGTACCTGTACCATGACCGTGTTTGCTCCTGGTGTCACGGGTTCTCCTTTTCTCGTTCTAAGGAACAGAAACGTTACCGTGTAGAGTCCCATCTCTCGAGTAGTCTTCAAAATTGRTTTTATAAACAAGAATGTGAATTTACTTAGCAGAGCAAAAGGARGAGATAATGGGAGAAAAAAGTTTACATCTATACAGTGAATTAAGCTTGCTTAAAGGAGAGTGACAATTTTAGTAAGTGTTTCTACTCTTCATAGAGTGCATTATTCCTTTTGATGAAATAGTTGTTGTGTATACTGTTTCAAAATATTGTATATTGAAAACTGCAGAGTAGATATTATGTAAATACTCAGCAGTATTTCTTGGCTGGCAGTCACTCTCTCAAAGTAACAGTTCACAATTCAATTTTTTCATACTCTAGCTTTCCTATACTGACTCCTGCATAGTGCATATCTCAGTAGGGACAAATAGATGGACAAATAGAAATTTTTAGCTGCTACATTCACATAAGTTGAGAGGGTCAGATGAAGGGTTGTTCATAATGTTCACGTGATTAATTGCACTAAAGACATGGAAGTGTAGGAAGGCAGAACAGGGCACCAGAGGATGCTTTATCTTTTCTGAATTTGAAGAGGTTGTTTTAGCTGACACCTTACAGGCAACTAGATAAAYTGAATAGGGATCCTGCCTCACTGAAGACAGTGGAAGTTTAGCCTTTGGCCCCAGAGGGGTCTGAGTCAGATCTTTTGTGGTCCAGCATTTCTGACTCAGGCGTAAATATATAATAAAATTGACAGTCACAGCATAGTTTTATAGTGAGATATACAGTGTTTCTGTGACTCCTTCTCCAATGTCCTGTGCCATTTTTGTATATACTCTCTAAAGCAGACACTGGGTCCAAGATCATAAAAGTGGCCTTTTGTGTTAGACTCTTTTATCTACTCGCTGTCTGCACTTTCTGAGAGTGATGGGGGCAATATGCAGTTTCTATCTTCTCCCACCAATGAAGGTTTCTTGAGGTCTTCTGYCTTCTTTCTCACAGACTTTTCCACATATTTTACTATTTGTTTATGCTAATATTTTAACTTTTTGTTTATTATATGAGATTTCTCAGAAAGCTCATTTAAAAAGTACTCTCTCCATTTGGTGGCTGTAGAAGGAGCAGAAGGCAAGTTTGTGTGAGTTGAGTTCACATGGAGACCAGCCTGCCTCTCTGAGTACAGATTGGTAGGTAATCGTTCAGAGCAATTCAGAGTTAAAAACRTGTATGTGCTTTCTCGGATTCAGTCCTGTCCAGGTGAAGTAGTTAAAAGTCTATTGAAATAAGGCTCAACCAGATTCAGATCTCATTTGTACTGAGTAATTCTAGGGAAGCTGATATGCAGATGTGATAAGTAAAGATTTTATATATGCTAGATTATCTGATTTTTGAATGTAGCCCATCRTGGCAGAAAACACATATCATTTTGAGTACAGCCTTGGGAAAGCCCATATCATRTTTTAATTTAGTTAGAAGTAATATGTTCCGCCTTAGCAGGATAAACAATTGTCATTCAAATTTCCTAGTATCCATTTAATACAATGATGAYTGACACCAATCATTCCCTATATTACTCACTGTAATAGAATCTTGTCATCTTTTTTAAAACAATTTTTTTGTTGTTTTTTTTTTCTGTGTTTACTTGAATTTAATTTTTCAAGAGCAACATGCTCTTGAATAGCAACAGGCTATTCAATTAACATTTTCTCTGAAGTCGTGCTGATGGTAGTATGTTCCATTTTATAAATGTAAAAGTATCCTGCTAATTGTAGGTGGAAGGTTGCTGGTTTTTGACTGAAGATAAAACCACAGCTAATATTTTGATTTGACAGAAACAGGTTAAGTAGTTTTACAGCCCAAAATGTTGGGGGTACCATAAACATTAAGTGTCAAAGCAGTGTCATTTATTAGTATTGATTAATGGGTGTGTAAAATTGATATATCTCACATTCATTAGACCAGATCTCTTTATATCTTCAATTTAATTGCTTTTCTTAYGATGTTCTTCCTTGCTGCTCTGGCTCCTTTCCTTCATAGTTCCATTCATTTTTCAAGATCGTTACAAATTACTCTAATTTACTTCTTACACAAGCCTTAAGAGCAGTGTACAGTGCACCTGCTTTGCAACTGGTTCTGCATCTGTTTTAACTGTTTGAGGGCCCAGTAACAGAGAACTGGCTACAGCTATTGAAGTGTTGTATGTGCAATTGGGGGTAATCATTTTGTCAGAAGGTTTTATTGCCTGATCAAAGAAGGAATGTTTTCTGTTATATTCAGCTTACACCCTATTTTTCATTTGGCTTCACTTTATTTCAGATTTTTTACAGGGGTGAGTTAAATAGAGCTGATCTTAGGTTAAGAAAGATGAATGTTTGTGAGGACTGGAAGACATTAGTAAAATTTCAAAAAAAAAAATAGAAACGTACTCAAATGTAGATTTAGAAAGTCCTGAGATTAGATAGACYGAGCGACTTTGTTGACATAATTAAGCAGAAACTCTTAATTTCTAATGTAATTCCATTGATCCTGACGGGGGTGCAGCAAGTGTGGGACAGGAATTCCCAGAGAGGAGTTGCTTCCAATTTCTGCTTCTTCACATGGAGTGGAAAGCCCATCACAGCTCCTGGGGTGGCAGGAGTTGGCATGCACATCTCCCGCATTACAGATGTGTTACGATAAATGTATCGGCAGTTTATCCTGTTGATTCACACGCAGCTTATGACCATTTCCAACCTCCGTGTGCCACTCTGAAGAAGTGGCACCTCGCCAGTTTTCGCCAGCCTGTGCAAGTAATTAGCTCTGTGTAAGCTGTGCAGTAACTTACATTTCCTGTTTATTGAATTGTATCCTCTTTTTTTGTCCACTCTGTCAAGCTTGTTTTATGTTTTGAGTCTTATCCTCCACTTTGCCCCATGGTATTTGCATTCATTCCAGTAATATTTCATACTGAAACTTTCATTGCTGCATTTCACGCCATTGGACCATTGCATTGCTATTGCCTACGACCAGACCCCAGGCACAGCTTTGCAGAGCCTCTCAATCTCCAACTTCTCATGCACTGAGACCTGCTGACAACTGCTACTGTYTTCAAACCAGTTCTTCCTGGATAGCAGGAAACTATAGTATTTTCCTACTAAGTAATGTTTTAATGTCAAAAATGTCAAAATCTTTTCATTTCTAACAAAAGCAATTAGAATTTATTGTTTGTTGTCAGTGTGAATAAGAACAGGACACGATCTTAGCTTTGCTCATTCCGAATTTGAAAGGAACTTGCGTTATGAAGAGAAAAGTGGGCATTTTGACCAAGTTCTACTGGCAAAACAACCGAGCATTTTGCAGCCCCTCTCCCGCGTGTGGATGGGGGGCCACGCAGTGGATGCCACGCACCTTGATTTCAGCAAGGCTTTCAGGACCGTGTCCCGCCCTATCCTTGTATCAGGGTGGGCCAGCACGTGCCGTAGGAGATCCAGCATGGGAGTGAGGTGGCATCTCGCGCGGGACAGGAGGGGCGGCGGTGGTGGCGGGGGCAGATTAACTGTGAGAAGCAAAAGATCACAGATTTATGGGTCTGTGGCAAGTTGCTTCTCTTTGTTATCTTAGTTTTACAGAAAACAAATGCATTTCAGATAAATAGGAAAGAAGGGTATCATCAGGCTTAAAATTAGTGTTACAACAGAACTCCACAAACTGGAAAACAGGTGCAGAAATGTTTATTGGTCAAAGCATTTACAGCATYGAGGAATTGCTAAAAATCTGCCTTAACTTGTTTCATATTAGAGTAGCTACTTGAGTTAAAACAATTATACAGATATTTCAGGACCAAAATCACAGCGACTTACTACACCACACGGTCATTTTATCAATTCAATGAGAGGGTGGGAGCCAGGGATTTGCACTGATGAGATGTGCTGCAGGAAGGTTTAAGTGTCAGCCTGAAGCCTTAAATGCCTCTAACCAATTCATTCAATGCATTACTTGGCTTCTTTTTATCTCTATCAGAACTGATCTCAAGTTGCCAAATCTCAATAGTAAATACAGCCAATACCATGCTTTCAGTATAGTGTTTGGGTATCTTCTTTATTTGTAAGAGAAACCCAGCAGCCACATTTCTCCTCTGTATGATTTCTGAGTGTAACAAGCAGTAGAAGAGTTGCTTTTAAAGTACAAAACTGTGAAAAGCTCTAAATGTACTGGTGTTTTTCATGACATCTTTAATACTTCTTCCTGCACRCAAATACTCAGTAAAAAGTTGTTGTAATTTCCTTTTCAAATGTTTTGATCTGCCTGTTCGTTATTAATTTAATTCTCAGCAGTGACCAGCCTATTCCTGTAAGATTGAATTCACCGTGGATGATACTGGTTGTGCGAGGTCACTGCCGTAACGGATGTGTCAGGTCTGATTACTGTTTGGCTAGAGACAGTCACGTGGATGGCTGACTGCATGTACTTACAGTGTTTGAAGAGGCAAATATCTTTCTTCTAAAATTAAGTTACAGGGTTTCAGGTTCRGTCTTTTCTGCTTTATGTGTCATAGGAAGTTCCAAAAGTGGTCAGTTTAGTTTTTCAATAACTTTTCTACCAGCCAAAATGGGTGAAAAAAGAAAAGAAAGATCTGAAATCAGAGTTTCTCCTTTGGCTTGCCTTATTTTAAAGTGCCAGGTCAGTTTTCTGAGCTAAAAGCAAACTGCTTAGCATTGTATCTCAGAAGTTTCTCCCATCTGGCAACTTCTGTTTATGTAAACACTGAAAAAAAATGGTGTGCAGTACGTTTGTCCTGTGCGCACTTAACCCCTCCCTATTGTGTTTGCTTTATTCATATGCTTTTACCATCCTGCTTTTTATGGCCAGACAAAATTCTGAGTCATTCCCACTGTTGGCTTTGGAGAAGCAATCTCGCAGCCTAGAACTGCTTCCCGCTTGCGCAGTCCTTCAGCTTTCAAAAAAAGAAGCTGAGTATGGTGGAAAAATTTTCTCTTTCAGACATACATGTTTCTATGATTCAAAGACATCGGCGTTTAGGCAGGGTGGTTTTGGCAAAGTGTGAAACTGGGAAGGCCAGTTTCAACAGGAKAGTTATTTTTAGTGTTGTGCAGTATCTGATGCTTTCAAGACACTTTAATGCTAGTTTGACTGAAGATTTATTTTTACCATCCTYTCTCATACTGATGAATAGATGTTCCCAGGAATCATCTTGCTGTATCCCTAAATGCCTTTAAAATAACACAGTTGTATACTTACAGCTCCAGCCCTGTGGTCATCCTATTTAACGCAAAGACCCTGGCCTAGTGAGGCTTATTTCACTTGGAAACTTCCCTCTCCCCCCAAGCAGTGGTAGAAGCAATTCGGAGCACACAACTAATTAAACAATGATTTAAGTGTGGATGGTAAAGGATTTGTTCATCTCCCATGCCTGCGCTTCTCCCCCTCCCCGTTGGACCCACTGCAACGGTGTACATGGATRCTCTTTTAACTGCATCGGCAGGATGATCCAGGCTCATGTTTCTAAACACCCGTCTTTATTTCTACAGAGCGTTAAGAAACTATTGAATCAGATTTAGGAGGAGTGCTTCACCAGTGCTGACACTGTTTTAATGAAGTCTTATTTCTAAGGGCTGGGGACATAAAATAGTGTTGGTGCAATTTCCAAGGTGCCGATGTGAGTTGCGTGCCAGGACCCTGTGCACTTCCCACATGTCGTATGTCCACTGTTTGCCTCTTTGGAAACTCCCTGAGGTTTCTAAACTTATGATTAGACATGTTGTCCTTGGCTCAAGAAAACAGTAGCTTCGGGGGGATTTGTGTCAGTACAGAACCAAACTATTCTGAATTTAGTAATTAAGGTTTTGCTTTTGCAGACACTACCACTAGCAAATAGAAAGGTTTAAGTACCTATTYGCAAGCAAAATAAATAAGGCTTCAGGCTTTTTTACTTATGAAATTGTATTCTTATGTATTATAATATTATTTCCATTCAGTTTCTATTTAGATGAGTGATCTGTGAAATAATTACTATGTCAAGCAAATACCAGCTGATTTGATGAGGTTAATTGGATGTAGTGAGAGGCCAAGGTTTTTTGCAAGAGTTTGTGTTCCCTGATTGCTCAGCTGAGGGGATGAACTACCCTTCTCCTGCACTTGCGAGTTCTTGGTAGAGTGAGAGCTTGAACTTACATCCTCATTTAGCTAACTAAATGGTGACACTAGCGTTGGCACTATTGAGGGACATAGCAACAGAAGTRAAAGGGAACTTTTWTAATGTATAAAATAAGTTYGTAAGTAAATGAATAGCTAAAACAAGTTTACTTCACATGGTTTATTCACATCAAGTTGTTGGCATGTCTTTTGACGTACTTTTCTTGGTTTCTTTGCAGCTATTGGCTGACAAACAAGGTCCACATCAAGCGACCCAGCACCGGTCTCCTCATGTATACACTTGCCACCAGATTTTGTGATGAAATCCACCTGTATGGATTTTGGCCATTCCCAAAAGATTTACATGGAAAACCAGTCAAATATCATTATTACGACGATCTAAAGTATCGGTACTTTTCTAATGCCAGCCCTCATAGGATGCCACTAGAGTTTAAAACTTTGTACGTACTACATAACAGAGGAGCACTTAAACTAACAACAGGGAAATGTGTACAGCAATAAAGTACATGTAAAGTACAATAAGAAGTCCAGAATATGCACTTCATCATGAGGATGTTGTGGAATGGCAATGGGATCCCAGTGAGGATATATTCCAATACCCGCTAAGCCATTGGGAAACGGAGTTTTATCAGAAGTACATAACCAGCTACTATACCTGTAAAGTGCTATAAAACTAAGCTATCTTGACTGCAAGGGTTCAAGTAAGTGCCACTTTCACTAAGAACAAAGCTTGAATGTATACTCAGTAGTGTTTACAGGATCCAGTGATACGTTCATCATGAATTAAAGAACAGACAAGTAACCTGCTTATTGCTGACTTGCCGCTGTGGCCGGAGAGCGTATCGAAGAAATCCCCGGTGCGCGGGGCAGGTTCTCGAGGAAATAACGCCAGGCTTCGGCAGAGGAGATCGCGATGGGATTGCRCGGAGAGAGCAAGGTCCGTCAGATCACATAGATCGAGCAGATGCCTTCAGTCAGGGGACTGTTTCTGATCTTGTATTATAACCTCAGCTTTTGTTGCTGTTTTTCTTATTGCTGTTGGTTGGGTTTTGTTGCTCCTGGGTACCGGAACCCTTCAAGGATTTTGAAGATGTTATGAATAATTAAAAGTATGTATCTTAAGGGATTGTCTTAGGAGAAAAAAAACTTGTGAGGGAGGGGGAGGGTGGAGGGAAACGTCAAATACGTTATCAATCGTTATTGTGTTGTAACCTGCTGTCACACAACTCACAACTCCCAGATTGTTTTTCTAGCTACAGCTGTCAGTACCCACTACATGGAACCACTCCGAGACTGGTCATTTTGAGTCTTTTTTAAAGAGAGGTTTTTCGGTTTTATTGAGACCTGAAGACCCACTTAACAAAAAGGTGCCCTTATTTTTGGTACCAAAGATTACTCTTATTTTGTGTGCACATTTTTTCCTTTTGTTGAAGAAATGGTGTACAATTCATATGGTGTTTCTTTGCTGCTGAAGGAAACATTTTCTGGATCTTTTATTTGCAGTAATTTATATTGTTTAAATTGTTTGCGTGAAGTATTTCAAACAAAGCCTCTTTACTGACTTTGCCTGTAGAATTTTATTCTGCAGGAACAAAGGGATTATCTCATACATTCAAATATGTATGATTTTTATTCCTAATTGAAAGGAAAACTAGAAGTCTAGAACTCAGCTGACATAATGGATCATGCTAAAAGAAAAAAGACTCAGTCAAATTAAATGAAAAATAGAGGAATTGTAGATCAAACAGTTCTCTCAAAACGTAAATTTCTCATGGTGTTGGGTAATACATCTCTCCAACATACCTCTTTTGTATCAGTGTGATGTAGGGATGTGTAATGGACTGAAGTAACGCAGAGCTGTGTTATCTCATGTTGATTTTTCTGAGCAGCGTTCCTTTTGTTTATTCACAAAACCAGCGACGCTTTCACTCTCTCCGTTCAGAAAAGGGAAGAAGAAATTGGAGGAGGGAGGGGAGGGCAGAGTGTCAGTGCGACGTACTCGAAGGTACAAAACCTCTGCGTACGRTTTGTTTTAGCTCCACGGGAGAAGATGAAGGAGGGCACCTGCTTCCACCGTTCTCACGGCAGGCTAAGCTGAGGAGGAAGCTTGCGGGTACAACATATGAGTATTTTCCAGTTATGTTTCCAGCTCTAGGATAGGTCCTCATCTGCAAATACTATATCTGCTATACATACCAAATATTGAGGTAGCTTGGAAAATTTCATGTGTAGCGCAAAACCCATGAACATTTAGCAGTTAAAAAAAAGCGCCACTTTTTGCCCATGTTCCCTCTTACGTTCACATATGCATGACTAGAGGTCTGGGATAATGCAGATTAGTAGCCTAAATCCCCGACTTGCAGCCAGTTTTGCAAGAGGCTGCTGTGAAATAGAGTCTTTCTGCCATAGCTAAGAAACAGTAGCAGTCCCCTGTCCACCAGTTTCTCCCACCCAGGACGAGTTTGGCTGCATGCTAATGTGTGGGATATAGTCCTTCCTAATCTGATCAGCATTGAAACCAAGGTATCACTAGGAACAAAATAGCAATACAGACTGGAATGTATTTAATTAGTTGTTGATCAGCCAGAGAGTGTTATATGTACACTGTGGAAGCTCGCAGTTTAAGGCAAGGATATTTGCTTGGTGAAAGGTGTGTGTATTCCTATCCTTTCTGTTAGGGTTTTGCTGCTGTTGTGTTTTTTTTTTTTTTTGCATACTTTGTATACACCGCTTGACTTTTTATTGAGATAAAGGGTTCACAGATGTCAGTCTCACAGTGCCTGTTTAGCTTTATCTGTTCCGCTGGGAATGTGCTCTCTTCTTCGCTCCGCTGTCAGGCCATCAACAAAAAAGAATTCATGTTGACTACAGTGTGAACTGACAGGTGTTTTTTCACCTCAGGGAAGGTTTTAATACACCAATATGATTATTTCTCCGAGAGCAAAGTAGATGGAGACACTATAATTCTTCTGATAGTTAAAAAAAAAAAAAAGAAATTTGTAATTGAGTAAGTGAAAACAAGGAGATGTTAATGGTGAGAGCTAGGTGAGAAAAGCTGCCTTTGAAATCAGCAAATGAAGGATGGAGAAAAGACCGTGTTGGCAAGAGTCGCATCTGATTCTCTGTGGGTGAGCTGAGCTCTACTGCACAAGCCATGGTGTCCAAATTCCCACCGTATCACTAAGACTGGTCCAGTGGGGCAGCTCAGGGCAAGTTTTCTCAGACTTGGTTTTGCGCAGGCTGTGACAGCAGCACCTCCTTCCACGGCAACAGTAGCTTACCCAGACCTTCTCAAAGCCAGCCCTTGCCCTCGCTTCCTGCCTGCTTTCCACCCTCATATYGCACAGAGTTGGCACTGCCAGCTCCAGCCCTCGTTCCTGACCCTTGGCCATGCTCACCCTCTCCTCCGACCGGGATCTGGTCCGATCTCCCTGCTGAGAACAGATGCCCCCTCCCTGACCCGTGGCACAGCTCAGGTGTGCTTTATTATAGTTATCCCTCTTATCATCCAACACTATCAGTGACTAATACAAAATAGCTAGAATAAAAAGAAGGATCCCAAATATTGTAATTATATCTGCTTTGGTGTGGATCAACTGAGGAATACCCTTTGAGTATTCCTCAAATTTATCCTCAAGAAAGTCGGATCAGTTGCCAGCYGTGGTTCGTAGAAGTATGCTAAAAATTAGAAAAGGGAGCTACATCAAGACAGCAGACTGTATGTTTTTCCAAATCTCTTGGCAGCTCTACATTGAAGAATTTGATTTCATTCAGGTAAATTTATTGTGAATTGTTTATTAACATACATGTTAATGTTTTTGTGGCAGAGACTCTCATATTTCATAAAAATTCTAGATAAATATACTTGATGGTTAAGTTTTCAGCTTTGGGACAATTCTTTCTCCCTCAGCTCTGAGCCATGCTACAGATTTAAGATCCTCTGAACCTTTCAAACTTTGGCTGGTTTACACAATCTGATATGTAATAAGAAACCAGGCCTCATTTAATAAATACCATTCTTTTTTTAAAAATAAAATCAACACCTACTTGAGGTCAGCACCTTTTTTCTTAACTGACTGCAATTTGAAGAAAAGCTGATGTAGGTTCAGTACGTTTTTTAGTGTTTGATCTGGCAGTGTTGAGCACTCCTTACTCACGGTGGCTTTACTGGGAGTGACATGTCCAGAACTTAGGTAGGCATCTAGATTGGCATCTTTCAGGATCTGACTTAAATTGCACATTATTATTTATTTTTAAGAGCACTGTTACTTTGTGTAGGGAAAAGCACAATTGTTCTAAATGTAGATAAAATAGAGAGAGTTTACAGAGAGCATCATTCCTGCACAGTACAATTGCTACTGAGCATATGTAATACCATTTCTGTGATATAAAGTATTGATATGTATTGTCAGGATTGTCATGTTTGACACTGTTTAATATTATTTCATGTACAGCTTTTGGGTATTGTTTTATTATTTGTACACTATAAAATAAACAATTTTTTCATTTTTTTCTGCTATATTCTGTTCATATTTCTTTGTAACTCAGTTGTTGGCATTGACAATCTATTGTTGGCAATAGATTGTAGAATACAACATTTCATGCTATACTTTAATGCCTGTGCAATCAATAGCAAATTTCTAAACCTATACCAGCCATGCTGCAAAAACAAGTATACAACTCTGCCCTGTCTATAAAAACAAGGGGAAAAATTGCTGTTCCATAATAAGTTTGATATTTTTATTCTATAATTGCAGATTCAGCCTTCACACACTGCTAGAACTAGTTTATAATTTGAGAACGCCATGAAAGTCAGTATTTTGCTGAGCTCTGTTCTTTTCCATGGCACAGAAGCAAGACACTGTATTTTACTGAATCCTGCCTATAATTCTCTAATGTTAATTAGATTATTTTAAATGGCTATCAGCTTTTATTGGGAAAGTGCTGTCTTTTAATTACTTATTGCTGTGACAATATATGCATATAATTCACAATGAGTAACTGTGTTCATGCAAAAAACTCTTGCACTGTAATGAAGACCTACTTATTTACACTGGAAATCTTCAGGTTTYTGTTGTCTTATCCTCTGTCTTTCATGTCCCCAAACACATATGTAAATCAAGGAAAGGCTTCCACCATTCTCTTATTGCAAAACTCTAAAGACGTTTGATGTGATTTAAGTGCTTCTTCTAAGTCTTAAGAAATCTGAGTAACAATATGAAAGACTATTCTTCAAAAGAGTCTGGCCAAAGGAAGCATAAGTTTCACTTCCAGTTTAATTGTCCATTTGTGGCACTCAGATGATAGAGCTGGCCAGTACTCGGATAGGTAGATAACACAGTGGACATGCTGTGATCCCGAAGGAAAAAAAAACACATTTTTTTTGGAGGCTGAAATGTATTTAAAGGAAAGTGCAATGAGAAACATAAAACAAGATGCAACAAGAAGGGTCCTCTCTCAGACAGAGATCTTGTTGGGGGAGTCCCTGTGCTCTTTGGTTATCTGAGAGCACACAGGACTCATCTCTCCTGGAACATAGTAGTAATTTCTGTGAAGATCAGACCTGGCATATGGTCTAGCTGGCTGGATTTTGCTCACAGTTACACTGAGTGATAGCAGAAGAAATGCTATTTACATAATACCGACCTATATCCATTGACTAACTTTGTTGTTACAGCAGCCTGTAAGGCGCGAGAAGACGTGCCTATGGATTACCAGGCAGTCTCTCAAAAAATCGTTCCACATATCCTGTGCTTTCTACAATTTGGTGTATATGTACTTTAGATCTTCTCACTTTTTTTACTCATTTTAAATTGTCATAGAGTGAAAACTGAAGGATTTGATTCTTGTTTAGAGCAGTGTTTAATATAAAGCCATATTTTAGTCTTTTTTTAAAAATGAGGAAAAAAGTCTATAGGCACATGTCAGAAATTACATGACCATCAAAGACTCGGGGAAAAAAATGCAGTCTACATCCTCTTGTCTAAAGTCAAATGGGAAGTTTTAACCCCTTTATTCTCTACAGACGAGTGTCTCTTGTGGGGCTCTGAGGAGCACCCTCTGTCGAAGAGCTGAGGGAAGGCATCTTACAACTCATCTGAGAGACAACGTGCAGGCTGAATTTCTATCTCAGAGTGAAAAATGCAGACAGGTGCCCAAAATACAACGCCCAGAAAGCCCAGGTAAATGTTACAGAGCAAAACATTTCCAATCAGGAACAGCAAAGTGCTTTGTTTGGACTCCAAATGCCTAAACTACTCATATAGACATTTCCAAACATGATTTTTAAAATTTTCACTCTCTCAACTTATCACCTGCTTCAGGAAAAAAAAATGTATATCTATATTGAAATACTGTATTTTGTCTAAGAGACAATTTTTCATTGTGTATTTTGYGATGAATTCAGATTTCCCCTTTTCATATAACAATCCTTCCAGTTCTAGAGAATAACATAAATAAGGCTTGTATTTCTTCTCCAAACGAGACCATTTTGCAGGTCATCATTATTAATGGCTCATTTTCCCCTCGATTTACTGTGGCTGAACAGCTTTGAGTGTTGCTATTATGTCAATGTGCAAACAACACGCAGAGAACGATTAGGAGCCCACTGAAGTGAAGGTGCACTCTCGCCTTTCCGCACRCTGCCCTGCTAAAGGCCACGCAGAGGCGTTCCAGGAAATCCCCCTGCCAGAAGAAAGCCCCTGAATGCACTGGGCTACTGGCCAGCAGCTAAGCCCCTCGCCAGCGTAAAGCCGGTGTCAGAGYGGGCACGGAGGGTCAGCCAGGACGTAACGCCTGCGAGAGACTGTCTGACAACATGCTCTGTATACAGAGTTAATCCTTCCAGATAATCGCCATCCTGCTTAATATTAATGCGTGCCTCTCACAAATGCTTTAAGGAGATGGCTTTTTTTTGTAGTTAGCCTTTTGACTCAAGTTATTAAGCAATCAGCCAATTTCTGAAATCCTGAGGAAATCGATCTCACCAAGTGTTTCACTAACAGAGAAGGGCTGGCACGGCCCATTTCCCTGGAGGGTAGCAGTCAGGCAGGTGCACGTGCTGTGCTTACTGGTGCACACCTCTTCAAMCGGCACCCCAGCAAAACCACCTTTGCTGTGAGCTAGCTGTGCTGTCCACATGGTGTTTCTCTGGCTTCCTTTGCTTCCTTATAACCTCTTGAATATTATGCTCAGGGACTTCCGTTGCTTTCAGAGATGCACAGTTGCTATTAAATCCAACTCATCTACCTGCATTTCCTATCAGATCTCTCCAGCTCATCTTCATGACTTACCAGCTGCTCTGGACTTGCCAACTGTCAAAACAAACCTTATCTCTAAYCATTGGACTAATGCCTCTAACCGATGGACTAACAGAAATCAGCCTCAAGTCAGTTCAGCAGTGTTCTTGGAGTTGTTAGTTAATTCCCCCATTGCTTTCCTATATAATCCTCTGACTGAARGAAAGCAACAAAGTTAGGTTAATAATGTCATGCGAGGACAGCAATGAGAAAACAGTAACTAAGTGAGAGCAGATGCCTGCAGGTATCCTTCTCAACCCCAAAATGCACAGCATCACTTTGTCCTTTCCCCAAGCTCTCTGCTACTGCTGCTGAATCGCTGGCAAGCGCAAGCTGTTTCTGAAAGCTGTATGTGAAGGGAGACTSTTTGAAGCCCGAGGCAGTGTTATGTGGAGATACACCAGCCTGGAAGAATAGCTGTTGTGGTGTGGTACTCCATGTGGATGAATCGCTTCTTTTAGGAAACAAACGGAGTAGCCTGGGCAGTGCATCACAGCAATGCTCCGTGCTCTGCCTCTGCAGGGCAAGGCGTAGAGGAGCAAATGTACCAGCAGCACCCAGTGCTGTTGATGGCCCTAACACTGGGCACGAAACAAGCTGTATGAGAAGCAGAACGTGTGAAGCCTCATTTCACACACAGTTGTGCCCTGAAGTAACCCCAGCTTCTCCCAGGGCAGCTGCATTAAAGCCCAGTTGCCTTCGCCCCTTCCCCACATGTCTTCCCCAGTGCTCCCATCCAGCCYGCTGGCCCCTCCAGTAACCTCAATACCCCATCTGCTTTGGCAGCGAGGCACACATCTCTTTTGTGAAAGCAATGGAAGCCAGCTTGCCAGATGAGCAAAGGTGCCTATCTATAATGCTAGTCTGCACCCATACAAGGGCTGATAAGCCTTTGCTAACGAGCCAGTCCCTAATTAGCAAACTCCTGCTGCTGTAGGAATACAGGCTGCTGCTCAGCTCCCTTGCAGCAGCAGGAGGTGCTCACTCTCCCTCTTTCTATAAAGTTACGGATTTTCATGCARTTTCAGGAATTTAATATGGTCATATTAGCTGCTCTTCTGTCAAATATGGTTTGCTTTTTGGTCAACGGTTTAGTAAGTTATTAGGAGGAACTGACAGACAAGATACATGATTGTATGAGCCTCGCTATCTCCACAGACCAGGCTGAGGTAACATGCAGGCAGCAAAGGCAACGCTACAAGATTGTAGCAAGGACTGAAAAGCAGCTGCCTGAAGAGGATCCAGGTATTMCTTTGTCTCTCAGTAAGTGTAAATCCTAGTTCCCAGCCTCTGCTAYTTCTCCCAGTGTTTGAAACCCCTCACTTGTTGATACCAGGTGTGAAACCAAGGCAGGTGAGTAGCAGTTAAGTCCCTGTTCTCCTCCTTCTACCTTCAGTAGCTTCCCACCAAGAGCATACAAATAAGTTTGGAAAGACAACGCAGAATTCCTGATAAGAGATGTAACTTGTTTTTTAAGGAGTATATGAGAATTACTGTTCAGCCAGGGTGAATTTTATTCCCAGGCTCTCAGGATGCAGTAGCCCATGTTGTAGTTGTGCAACCTTGCAATGGCATCTGGCTKGAGCAAGCTTTCAGCTGACTGTGTTGAAGTAAGTGACTCTAGAGAGGCCTGTGTGTTGGTTACTTTCATATTTTTTTTAAAAAAGATATCAATGGAAAAATCTAGCAAAAACTTATGACTTCATTTTGATCTTTCTTTTCAGAGCTATATAGAGAAATAAGCTTGAAAGCTGGCTTGCATGACTTACACTAAAAGAAGATGATGATTTTGGCTTTGCTCCAATTTGCTGTTGAAACAAGTCATACAGAAAAAAGAACTTTGTGGTTTGAATACTAGCAGCTCTCTAAAAATAGGAGAACTTGTTCATCTCTGTGTCCTCTTTCTTTGTGAGATTATTTCAATAACACATAGCAGTAGAATGTATGTTAGTAATTATTTGGTAAAGAAACAGTTCCGATAAAGTACATTTCTTAGTGGTTACTTGACCTTTTTTTAATCTCGTATACAGCCAAGAAATTACTAAATTCCGATTTCAGTTCAAATGTTATTTTAATGAAAGTCAACAAAAAGACAGACAAGAAGTAGTTGAGTTGAGATAGATGTCCTTTTTGTGTTTTCTGTTTATACAGTACATGTCTAAATGAGGTCTTGCTCACCAGGTAGAGGATCTAACATGCTATAGCCATGTGCATAGTTAATTAAAATTTATTATCRACAGTTTTAAGATGGTGCTTTGACTTTATTGTGTCTATCTTTTTTTTTCCCCCCAAGGGAACTTCTTTCTAATGAAAGAACTTTCCTCCTTAGTGTTCTTGTTTGCTTGCTTTCCTGATGTTTTTTACAGAACATGCAAGACCTRTATCCTGTGTTTACCCACTATCAGTGAGAGGAGAGTTAGCAGGAGACCTTGCAGACCAGCATATGCTTGTGTGCAGCCAAGCAGCCACTGCACCCTCATCCTGCCACCTGTGCAGGACCTCAGCTTCCCCCTTGCTAGAGCCAGGAATACAGCAGCAAGACAAGTAGGTAATGTGAGGGCAACATTTAAGTAGCAGTGATCAGTGCATTATTAGTTTACTCTGCAGAGGTAGTTTCCTACTCACAGCTCAAAACCCGGGGGGGGGGGTGGTGGTGAACATGCATCCGGTGGGAAAGAAGCAATAAAAGACCAACAGGAAAGGAGCTTGTTRTTACTGCAGTCTTTGGGCTCCCCAGGAGGTGATAGGACACTATCTGGCAGGACTGTGGCTCTGTTAAAAACTTCTGGTCAAAAACAGTGTTCTTAGCTGGTGAAGAGAAACTCTTTTAAACTAGTTCTTCCTGACTTGCTTTGACTGACTAACAAACRTTGTACAGAGCAGAATCAGTAAGACGTATAGACATGTATTTACTTAATTTACAAAGCATAGAAATACTGCTGACCTTCTGAATTAGTTACTATGCCTTTGAAGCAATAAAGCTGATAAACAGRATTTTTAAGCAAGCTTCTAATTTGCAAAAAGGCATTATTAAACTGTGGCTTTTGCCTGCAGAACGCACTGCAAATCAAGGAGACATGATAAATGTGACTTCAGACTGAGCTCATTAACAGAGGTGTATTTCAGAGCCRTGGATTTTGCTGCCTTGCTTATAGCTGATCTCACTGTTGAAGTGGCTGGAAGCGACTCCGATGCCTCTGGCAAAGAAGGCGTTTGAACGCTTTTCTGTTCTCTTACGTGACGGAGACGCAATCGGAAGCGAAAAGGAGACCAGATGGAAAGTAGCTGTGCGTTACACCAATTGCAGAGCAGAAAAGTCRCTGGTAAGCCTAGGCGCGTAGCTCCACTGACTTAGATGAACAGCTTGTGTGGGAGGCCAGCTTGTCTAATGGTAACGCGCGCTGTGGGAGTGAGCAGGGCTTCCATCCCCTGGGTTTTATGCTCGGGTGCTGAGGAGGTCTGCTCCACGTCTGTGGCTTGGCTCAGGTGAGGCTCGCGGGCTGCCCTGAGTCGCGATGGTGGTTAACGTTGCACGTTAACGCGCGTAGCATACGCACGGAGAGATGGCTTAGGTTTAGGTATCTGAATGTGCGTTGTGTTTCGTGAGAGCAGCGTTTCCTCGATACTTCAGGTAGTTTTCTGTGCATCTTGTTTCGCACATGCGCGCATGCACACGCGCGCAAAACAAAAGCCGAGTGTGGACACTTGGAAAAAATACTGATAAGGACCTTGATAAGTATGTTAACAGCTTCTCTTTGGCAGTGTGTAGGGTAGGCTGAAGTATTTCCTGCCGCCGGGAGTTTACAGTGGAGGAACAGTGCAGTCGGAGCAGGGGCGCTGCTCTGAGCGCTCCGTCGCGGGCCGACGGGAAACGGATGCAGCAAGAGCCAGGCGGCTGAGCGGTGGGGTTTGGCAGGCGCCCTGAGGAGGTAATTTCTGCATGGATTAGTTTTGTTAAGGGGTAGAGATTTTGTTGCCTGAGGAAAAATCATTCTGGAATAAAGATTGAAACCATGGGCAGAAATAAGTAAATGAGAGGAAAATGCAGTCCAGGAGAGCGACGAGCACTAAGGAGGTAATGGCCACATGAGGAGGAGCATAAACATGACAAGAGGGAGAGGCAGCACGTGTTTAGCAAGTAGACGTTAGTTCCCTGTAGCTGGGGAGGTTTAGCGGGGTGCAGCTGGCTGCGCAGAGGCTCCCTGGGGTCTGAGGGGYGACCGTGGGTCTGGGGACAGAGCTGGGGCTGGTGGTGCCTGGCTTGTCCTGAGGGATGGGAGGGTTTGGGGTGATGATAGGGAAGCTGGTTCTTTCAAGTGCTTCCAGCAGTCATCTGGCGCAAATAGGTTTTGGAGCAGCAGCACCACTGAGCCATTTGGGTCACTTAGGAGAACGGGTCCTCGTGCTCCTACCTCCTGGTGGCAGCTGTTTGTCAGCAGCAGATACTGAGGAAGAACAATGGACCTGGCCTCATTAGAGCTGCCAGTTAGGGATGAAGGCTTAGAGGACTGCAGACAAATGCTTTCTACTTCAGGTGCCTACCTGAGATACCTAACCGAACCTCAGCCATCAGTGGGTTTAGTCTCACTTTCTTAGCACTGCCTCAGCTTCTTTGAGGTTCATTGATTTGAATTTGAGCTTGAGGTACTCAGGCTGTTTGAATCTTAATCTGTTAAAAAAGAAGTTCATTAATGTTGAACCTTTCTGGTCATTTTTGTTTGCTGGTCCTTGAACACTGGTGCTAGTTAAAACTGTTAATGTTACATAGACTGATTGAAATGAAAAGAGTGGGTTTTTTGCTCTTTCTATGAAGCTACTTTGGACAAATCACAACAATTCTATTCATACATTATCACATGTCGTCAATCATCCCTTTCTAGTCTTTTATTTTACACACACACACACACACACACACACACTTACACACACATATATAACCTATATTTTAGGCTTAAGCAACAGCTAGGGTCAAAATTAATCGATCAGCTCCAGAGCAAGCACGACCATGTCACTACTAATAGCTGTCAGGTTTTCTATTTGCCTTAAGAGCTTTCCTTCAGCAAGCCAGGAATTAGGAACTAGAGGTAGCCGATAGCTGGAAGGTTTCTAATTCTGTATAAGCTAGACATAAAAAGCAAAGGAGTATTTGTGTTTCCTTCTACTGTTGGAAACTCAGCAGGATGCAGTAATAATCAAGATGAGATAGCATCTTGCGTGTACAGTTACACAGGAAAAATGGCAGGAGCTAAAAGGAGAGGAAAAAAGTTTTAAAAAGCTAGAACTGAAGCCAGCCAAGTTGCAGTGGGAAGTAAATGACCTCACGTTAGCAGCACGGGTGGTTAAGAGCATGTGTCCAGGGACAGGCGTGGTGGCCTGGCCAGGATGAGCCAGACCTCTCTAGAGCAAATGCTCTACTGAAACTGGCGGGGGGGGGGGGGGGGTTGGGAAGAAACAATGCAGGGTCTAATAGGCCTGAAACAAAGCTGCTTATTTTTTTTTCTATTTTTTTATTATCAAAAACAAGTCTAATACACTATTCAGATCAAAAAAAAAATTTCCCCACTTTACGATAAGGATGTATGAACATGTGCACCAGATCACTGTATCTAAAGATGCCTCAGCATTCAGCAATTACAGCCTGAGGAGGAATCTGCTCCGAAAGTGGAATAAACTTGGAGCGTTTCTCGTGTGCCAAAGAGCCGCACAGGTCTGCAGCGCTCCCCGTGCTATTGCAAGAGCTGCGAGGGAGCAACTGGGCATGGCTGGTGACTGCACACAGGATTGTGGCCTCCTTGACCGGCAATTCCTCTGTCACGAGAAAGGTCTTCCCGCAGGAGGAACAGCACCAGGAACTGTAGTGTGATATTTCTCCTCCTGCTGCCCCAAGAGCTGGACAAAGGCATAAACAAAAGTTAAATTTAAAGGAGCAAGATTCTTTCAAATTTAAGTTCTATCATCTTTGGCTCAATCAAGTTCTTGCTCAGGTGAGAAAGTGGTGGCTTCTCCATTTCATGTGGTCTTTACGGGAACACGTATTTTTTAAATAGTGAAGAGCTACTGACCTCAATACAGAAATAATTCGGAACCCAGTGGTATATAAAAGCCCTTGTAGCCTTGGAAGCTCTACAGAAGACAATTCACTGCCTTTGGCACTAAGTTTTGTATCCACACTTGAGGTACAGGATGTGACACCAAAGCTGTTCTGTGTTACTCTAGCAGTGCCAAAAGGCTTGGGGTGGGAAAAGAGTGAAATGTATCTTTCTTAAGGATACCTAATGCAGTGTGAAAGATGTAAATGTGGATGAAAATCAGTCTTCCTTCCCTAGGTACTTTTTTAACAGATCCTAGAAATTATGAAATACTGAGCCAAAAATGACTTTTCTGCTAGATTCAGTGATAAAAATCTGTTGTCTGAAGGCAACAGCATCTTCGGCTATAAGTTTTCAAAAAAAGAGCTGAGCCAGTGGGCCAGAGACTTGAGGACACTTCAGAAAGAAAGAGTGTTGCCAAAGGACAATCATTAAAGCAGATTTCAGCAGAGGATGCAAACATTAAATTTCCAATTTATCAGCCAGGCTGCTTGCCAGCGCTGTACAAAAAACACTGAATTACATTCAGCAATGACTGTCATAATAGTTCTACATCCTGCCTGTCTGTGTCTTTCACTCCTGAAGAAAAACCGTGGCCTATTTGGGTGCTCAAAGTAATCTTATGATCAGATCACGAGTGCGAGGAGAAAGCGTTGTCAGTGCTCGTAAATAGACTGTAGGGCAGACATCGTTTTGACTCACCTGCTGAGAAGATCCCTTTGAGCATTAACTCGGGTGTTTCTTGATAGAGAGTATATAAAAGCATAACACAGTATATATGGAAACAGGAAATTCTATATGAAAAAGATTTAGGTCTTGGCAACGGTTGGGGCTTCCTGTGAGAATTCTTTGCCTTAGTTTGCCTTTGTAGCTCCTATTTCATTGTTCTTAAATTTCTCGTCTCCTGGGGACACTTTTACTGCTGGCTGAATTGTCTGAACTCGTATGTAATAGAGAAATGTGACGGCAGGGGGTCAGGTTAACACGTACGTTATGCCTAAGATCATCTTCACGGACAAAGAGGAAAAATTGCTTAAATATAAAGCCAAGAATTGATCGTTAGTACCACTGAGATGCTAACAGTCTAATTCAAGAATCACTATTAGTCTAGATCTAATTATTACAGAAAAGAAAGGAATAATAATACAGTTAGAATAGTTCTATATGTGGGGAAAAACCCAATAGGCTCAGTAACAGTAGTAATAACACAGATTTGTAATGCACACAGCAGTTAGTTTCTGTCCTTTTTTTTCCCCCGGTGTTGTGCTCTCCACTTCCCAGCTCCGCTGGATCCTGAGGTTGGTGGCTTCATTTTGGTGCTGGTGGGGGTGTCACAGGAAGTTGTTGGTCTCCTGAGTCTCTTCCCGGCAGGACTCTCATATTCGTGGTGTTGTTTCTCATTCTGCAGCCTAGGATCCTTTGGGGTCATTTTTCTGTGTTGGCTAACATGCATTTGCACTTTTGTCATCGCTGTTCTGCAGCTCCACATTACATCCAAATTTACTGTGTGCATGTTTTAGTACTTCACATAAATAAAAAGCATCTATTTCTTCTCTTTGTTACCAGTTTTGCCCAGTTCCAGGTGTGCTCTTGTTTAACTGACCGTGGGTTTGCAGCCACAGGGTCCCCAGGGCCAGGCTGTGCCCTGTCTCTCACCGTCCCACGCCTGATCCCTGTGCCACAGCCTGTGTTGTCCCTTCGCAAGCTGCCACTGCCCTGCCACGCCTGTATGTCTCTACCCTTCTTCATCGCTGCGTTAGTCCTAAATGTCTTGCTCTCCACAAAGTAAGTACTTGCTGCTGCTATCTATACAAAACTGTGGTGTACCATAAAAAGAYAAATAAAAGTAAACCAAATTAGCCACAGACACCTGGCCAATTAGAGGAATTGCTGCCACTGAATTGCTAAACCGAGTTAAAGCTGCAAGCAGAGCAAGGAAAGCTCAGACAGCAGCATGAAAAGCTTCAGTCCTGAGGTCTTGCAAACTCAGTACAAAGCTTATGGTCTGTTACTAGCAATGGCAACAGGGTATTTATAGGGCAACACGGTCACTCATAGGACTGGTAGCTGGCGGGTGCATGAGTTTCAGTGGTCTGCAGGTTCCCATCCCTTAAGTATCATCAGCCTCTCATCAGTGGAGTGGTTTCTCTTCTTCCCTCTAACCAGAAATTTCATCTTAGAACTGGAAGAAATCCCCCAAATGCCTCGCAGGGCTGTATTTGTTGAAATCGCTGTGGGGAGAGGGGGCAGTGAGTGAGTCYGGCATTTTAATTTAGTGGCAGGTTTCTCGAAAATGTATGTTAGGAAAAAAAAAGAAAGAAAAAAAACCAAAGATGTTACAGTGTTGATGGTTATTTTTTAGATGTAATACAACATTTCTCATGTTGCCTCAATCTTTGGTGAATAGAGCACAAAGTAAATGCTCTTGACTTCATGAGACACTTGAAATCATAAAGTGAGCCATTTTTGATTGAATAACCACTTTAAGATGACTGTTGAAGCTAAAAGGCAGGCTGAAGATGCGGGGGCCAGAGTGGGGGGAGAGAATGAAACCGCAAATGAACAGATGTAGCATCTCATAATTAGGAATACGGCAACTATCTGGCCCACATACTGATTTTTKTTTTGTTTTGTTTTTTTTAACTGTTCCCACATTTGAAAAAGGCCTGGGCATCATCATAGAGCACTCAGGAAGCATGCTTACTCAATTCGTTCTCAATTTGCATATGTATAAATTGGTTTAAGTGTTTTGTTTTCCCCTTTTCTAGGACCTCAACCACTTTTGAGATATAAAGAAGAAATGGGCAGGCAATTCCATGATTTTTCAATAGCGAAGTTCTTATATTTTCTTTTAAAGCAGTTGCCTCCATGTCTTCAAACGAGGCTCTGTCCCTGCGAGCTTACACAGCCGTAAGCCAGGTTGACCAAGACGTGCAGTATATTACTTAAGCACTGCTACTGCACAGGGGTTAGCAAAAGTCGGGGACTAACAATGTCGCACATCTGGCCACAGCTTCAGAGCAGCTGGCCTTGCCCTGGGGACCTTGCCCCTGCCCCGGCTGGCAAGGCACTTCCCGTGGTCCTGTCTGGTTACAGTCCGGTCAGAAACTTAAACTGGAGATTGGAAAAGCCTTGACCACATGGCATAGCAGAAATTGTACAAGTGGTCTCAGTTATTAGTTCTGTTCAGTGAAGTATCACCACGAAACTAATTGTATTGCCTGAGAAATGACAGCATGCTTCTTCAAAGGTAATATTTGATGATCGAAATCCACTAAACCCCTCATCAGTCGTTTTGACTCTCCCAGATATTAGGCAAGCATTAGCTGGCCAAAGACAATTTTCAATTTTCAGGCTCCTTACACTCAAAATAATGCAAATCTACACAAAAGATTCGCTCAGTGAAAGAGCAATATATGAAGCTATCCATTTGGCTGGCAGATACATGTGAAACATGGAATGATGGCAGGCCTCATCTATTTCTTAATTTTATGAATTTAAGAAATTAGTGTAAGCTTTCTAGCATTCTCCAACTGTATGATTCAGTCATGTGCTTTTGGATACCTCATGTTTTTAAAACAATTTCTCTCTTGTTGCTGACCAGTTAGCAGAGAAAAATAGCAAAGCTGTTCATCACTTACTGAGAATAAGGTAAGTGTATCTAATGTAAAAGCTATTTATCTTCATTCAGGTGTAAAGTTACAATCACTTTCACATTAATCGCTAGGGTCCTATATTTTCTTTTCTTCCACGTGTTATCAGTTCACATGTATCCTTGTCTAGAATAGCGAATGGTCACATTTATTTTCCCTAGAAAAATATATCCATCACAGCAAGATTTCCAAGAGGTTTAGCAGAATCACATAAGCCCTTAGCAAAGTCTATTCCACTTCACTCATACAGCATAAAGTGAAAATTTGTACTAGAGTAATATGAGGAAAAGTTCTGATGTTCAGGCAGGTATGTTGAAATTTTATAGTCCGAATATTCAATGTGAAAGTTTCCCAAACTGACCAGCCAAACAAAGAGAATATTCAAGGCAAAATAGTTTCAGGGACTGTGATTTTCAGAATTTGGTGTGTGAGACATTCAAACTACCTCATGCTGAAGTGAGGCTCATGGAGTAACTGCACAGCAGATTGCAGCCTGCTTTCTGAACTCACTGGATAAAACTCGGCTTTGAACCTAAACCTATCTAATCCCATTAGCTTGAGTTCCTTGCTACATAATATCATCTCCTGCATCTCAGCAGGATTCATTAGCTTAGTTTAAAGGCACACAGGTATTTTATTCTGTGCAGGATTAAAACCTTCTTCTGGTTAGCTAAGACTGTGGAAACGATCTTCCACACAACGATATCCTCAGATGATGCTTCGTAGAAGGAAGCTGAGGAAATTTTTAGTTCAAAGGGACTGCAATGGCTGAAAGGATCTCAGAAAAGTTTAGATACTTATAGATACTTATTTTTTTCCATCTCTATAATAAGAGAAAATTAAAAACTGCTGAGCAGGATCCCCCTATTGAGGAGGACTCGCATTAGCAATAAAAAAATACAGACATATGTAGAGACATATACATGTATTTTGTACTGCTTGTGTACAAAAAAATAGGTAAACCTCTAAGTGAAGGTAGTTGATATTTGGAAACCATGTACTGAAGCAATTGTGTGTTATTCTGAACAATGATAGTGAAGGAGAAGAAGCAAGAAGTTTTTTTTTTTTCCCCTTAAACTGAAGTTGCTAGTGCTATGAATGTCTGTCTACACTCATCTGATGCAAGATTATGAACTATCTTTACATAACTTCAGCAACTGCAAACTCTGTTTTCATCATCCATCTCATTTGTCTTTTCTGTTGTGTTTCCACCCACATGCTGACATAAAATCCCAAACATTAGTGACACAGAGTCAGCAATAGCTGTTTTTTACCTGGGAAAATTTATTTATTAGCAACTATAAGGTATCATGGTAAGGACTGAATGGCTATAAAAATGCAGGGCTCGCTCTCCCCAAGGACCTGTTGTATCTGCTGTGGTGGGAGTTAACCCTTCTGGACACAGAGGGGTCTCTGGGCTCATCTCAGGCTGGAGGAGCTGCAACAGGAACCTCTGCATCCAGAAGTTTGTTGTCTGGATGATCAGTACCCATAGTGATTTGTGKTTTTAATCAAGGATAGTGACGCTTCAACAGATGAGTGGGTGTGTATGTACATTATGTCTAACGCACAGCAGTGTGCCTCCTACAAATGGTCAGCATGTTTCTGAGTGGAGTGAATATCCATCCTGAGACCCTATGGTGCTTGTGAAAAAGTGGGTGATTAAAATATGTGCCAGGACTAAAAATAATGCTACAGTCTAGAAGGATTCAAAAAAGCTTGAAGTAGAGTGGGCAGACTAGATGGGAATAAAAATGCAGGGATAAGGCCAGTGTTCAGCAGGGGCAAGTGGAGAATCTTGACAGATGCTATGATGTTCAACTCTTTCATCAATGACCTGGATGAGGGGACAGAGTGCCTCCTCAGCAAGTTTGCGGATGATACCAAGCTGGGAGGAGTGGCTGATACAGCAGAGAGCTGTGCTGCCATTCAGAGAGACCTGGACAGGCTGGAGAGCTGGGCGGAGAGGAACCTCCTGAGGTTCAACAAGGGCAAGTGCGGAGTCTAGGGAGAAATAACCCTGTGCACCAGTATAAAGTGGGGGCTGACCTTCCAGAGAGCAGCTCTGCAGAGAAGGACCTGAAAGTGCTGGTGGATGACAAGTTGACCATGAGCCAGACATGTGCCCTTGTGGCCAGGAAGGCCAAGGGTCTCCTGGCGTGCATTGGGAAGAGTATTGCCAGCAGGGCAACCCCAGCAGGAGGGAGGTGATCCTGCCCCTCTCCTCAGCCCTGGTGAGGCCTCATCTTGAGTACTGTGTCCAGGTGTGGGCTCCCCAGCACAAGAGAGACCTGGAGCTCCTGGAGAGAGTCCAGTGTAGAGCTATGAAGATGATCAGAGGGCTGGAGCACCTGCCCTGTGAGGAACGGCTGTGAGAGCTGGGCCTCTTCAGCCTGGGGAAGAGAAGACTGAGGGGGGATCTGATCAATGTGTACAAGTACCTGAAGGGAGAGTGTCAGGGGGACAGGGCCAAACTCTTTTCAGTTGTCCTGTGTGACAGGACAAGAGGCAATGGGCAGAAATTGAAGCACAGGCAGTTCCACCTGAACGTGGAGTCTCCTTCCCTGGAGATACTCAAAGCCCACCTGGATGCAACCCTGTCTAACATGCTCTAGGTGACCCTGCTGAGCAGGGGGTTTGGACTAGATGATCTCCAGAGGTCCCTTCCAACCTKACTGATTCTATGATTCTATGGTCAACTGATGGTCTAGAGAAATAAGAAGAAGCTGTTTCTTCTTGTGCATTTCCCAGGACTGTCTACCTTTGGAAAAGGGGCCACTAAAAGATATGGTGAAGAAAGGGGAAAGTGTCTAATGAGCGAGATATGAAGAGAAAGATCAATGGGTTAAAGACAACAAGTAATGGAAGACAGAGTAGTTTTTTGAGATAAAACTTTTAAAGACATCTGTAACCAGTAAAGAATTCTGGTGAGTACAACAATATTAAAGCAGAGAAGCTGAAAATTGGACTYGGATAGATCTAAGACTGAACTGGGAGGATGATTCAAAACATTTGGAGGAATACTGAAAAAGAAGAGAGAGGAATGATGGAAATAAGGTGAGAAATTAGGAAATGAAGGGCATTGCGAGAGGTATGTGGGAGAGAAAAAAACTTACCAGAATAAAAAAGTGAAATTAGAAGTGAGGAAGAGAAAGTCCAAACAATCCAAAAAGTTTGTTGCAATGTTCCAGAAAATCAGAGAAATGTGATGGCATCTTACTCTGCAGTTGAATTGTTTTTTTCACTTTTCATTATTCTGAAAAGATGCTTTACTGATCAAAAGTACAGAACATAAAGGAAATTTACTTTCAAGCATTAATTGTTAAAGGTTCATTCATCATCATGTAATCATTATGTAATTACATTAAAGGTAATTCTAAGCTTGTCCCAGTCTATGAAGATACTAAGAAAAAACTGCTGTGCTTGAGAAAGGGAGGTACAGAAGATGTCTTCATTATATTATGCAAACTTCTGTGAAATTTTGCTGTATATAAACCAAAATTTTGTTCCTTGTCTTCTTTCATAATATATATGAAAATCTACTTGTTCTAAAAGCGTCTCGCCCTGTGATTTTTTGTTTTTTGTATTCATTATTTCYGCCACAAGGATGGAAAGCTATTATCTTTGTTTTGATTAAAAAAACCCCATTCATTTAAAGACTAAATGCAGACCTGATTCATACAGCCAGCTTCAAAGCTTTATGATGAAGTGTAACAGCATGATCTGTACCAGAATCTTTGTAATTTAAAAAGTGCTGTGGAATTCTCCATTTAAGTTTTTGACATTTGTGGTAATGAAAGCCTAAAATATTGTTGCAGATCCAGAATACCCAATCTTTCAATCCTTCAAAACTCAGACTCCAGTTAGCTGAAGGGAATATAGCGCAAATGTGACATGGTTGCAGACAAAATCTACAGCACCTACCACATATGTACATAGCAATTTACATACTGAAGTGTCTCAAAATGACATGCTTGATGCTGAGAGGGCATCCAAAGCAGGAAAACTGACCGCTTTCCTCTGTATCCTGCCAGCATACAGGGAGTGAGAAGGATTTGAGGGGCAACCTAGAGTTTATACACTGAATGAGGTGCTCCTTAAGACCTGTTTTGCCCCAGCCCTTTGCCCCTTTGCTTTTCCATCCTTTGATATTGTTCATTGCCCCAAACCCTCCTCCCTACAGGCCAAAATGGCCCAGCAGCTTCCTTTGAGCCATCACTAACGTGTTTTCTTAGCGGGCGCYGGCTTGCAGAACGGAGTATCCCGAGAGTCACCGAAGCCGTAGGTAGGAATTCATCCAATATCGACAGGTAAGCAGTAGGAAGGCAGGTTGCAATGAGTTGCTTTTTGGTGGGAGAACGTCTAGATTTATGGCTTTAGACGATTAAAGGCAAGTCCTGTGTTCTTCTCCTCACGRGGCCGGTGGGGGGAACAGAGACCTTGGCCGTGGGTGGCCACCCCTGCTCACTGCAAAGTACTCGTGGCAGTAACGGTGAGAGCAAAATATCTTCGTGCAGCTGAACATGATCCTCTCCCTCCTGCAACAGCAGTTGATTTCTGGGGCAGTGTAGCTACCTCTGTGCAGGTATATGTAAACATATATTTTAGCTACTTGTGCACATTTTAGGTAAAACCTCTATACTTTGTATTTAGTATTTTAAGCCAGAATTGATTTTTAACACATAGGCCTCGTAAAAGGCAGTTGGCTAATATAGTTAAGTGTTTCAAACCCCATGGAAAGGGAGCTCCTTGCTGAAGGAGTCAAAATTATTCAAATAAAGCTTGGTTTTGAAGGACTACAAAAATACCAGTTTGTCCTGAACACATCTCCTTCATGATAAGTATTTAAAGAACAAAGTAACAAGCCAGAATTCAGTACTTAACTAAATATCAAAAAGAGGTAGGGGTGTGCGTGCATGTGCATCTTTTTAAAAATATGACTGTAAAACCTCACTYTATGTCTTAGTGAGTAATGGGGAGTCAGGGGAAGAAAGCTGTTAATGTTTGATTTTTTTTCAAGGCACAGGAAAGCCCACATGTGAAATACAGAAATATAGTCTTTATCTATTATATTTTTTTTAACATTTATCATTGACGAAACAATAACTTCTCTTTTTATTTTGAGAATCTTAAAAGAAGAGAAAGCCAGATAATGGCTCTCTCATTTAAAATGATATTTTGTCTTTGTAGTTCCACAAGCTTTGTCCTTGAAGAGCAGATAACATTCATACCATCATTTTTCTAACTCATTATCTCATATCACTAAGTGAATGTGATCATAATTGGACTGCATATATTTTTTTCCCAAAACTATTCAGCTGTTTCATACCACTTTTCTGTAGATGTGCTTTGTCAGTTTTGCTATAAAATATGCATGAAATGTTTATGCAGATTTTCAGAGGGTAATAACTTTCAAATATATGTAATTTAATGGGTTGGCTGCAGCCCTAGCATCTCTAGTTCACTTGATAAAAGAAACAAACTGCAAAGGTGGCTTTATACCTCTGTGTGTCCTCTGATCCATGGAGCAGCCCCTCAGCAGTGTTAGAGCAGTCTTTGAGCAAAGCTCTGCTGAAGCCAGCAGCCTCAGGAGACCTCTCCGTCCCTGAACTGTCTCGGGAGAAAAAAGTCCTCTGCTCTGCGGTCACTCTGCCTGCAGGGAGCCACCTTGGCAGGTCCTCCAATGCCTGAAAACTTAATATCAGGAAAAAAAAAAAAAAAAAAGTAGTTACAGGGAGCTGTCACTACTATTTTGTAGAGGTAGCTGCAGAAACTCAGGCTTGGCAAGTCCTTGGTCTCTCTACCTATGGTGTGAATTACTTTGTGTCTCTTGTGTCACAGGTCTTCAGGTTGTCATAAGGTATTTGGCTGTGTTTGTGGCATGATGGGTATGTGGCTATGGCAGAGGGGCTGTGGGCCCTTATGAGCCATGAGTTATAATAAGGTCACCTTATTATAAGGTACAAGGTTCGCACTCAAAGTGGTTCCCTTGTGTTTCAAGTACAGTTCGCAGCTTGCAGTTAGTAGAGGACGTGGATGTTCTAAGAGGCACGGATAATCCAGTTTGAGAGGGCTAATGTCTTCCACAAGGTGCCTGAGTGAGGTCTACAAGATGAAACCGTGGTGGCATTAGACATTCTCATGCTAACACACTGCAGGCATTCATATGGTTTTGAAAATAAACGTATCTTCCAGTAAGAATCGCTTAAACGCATCACTACTTGATGCTTCTCATTCCATGACAGAAAACAGTTAATTGATAGTAATTGTTTTTAAAATTTACATTCCTCCTGATTGGACTTGGCTGAAAGAATATAAAGAAAATAGATGAACAGTTAATCCCATGTGTTTTTTTTTTATTTTTTGCTTTGAGGTTTTTTTGTTTTTTTTGTTTTTTTTTTTCTTGAAGCATCTGATTGGCGTGATGCAAGCTCTGAGACATAGGAAGCTGTAATAGCCCCTGTTGTACCACCGCACCCTTTTCCTTTCCACTGCCAGTAACACAGTGAAGAGGAAGTTAAAGCAGTGATGTGCTGATAAACTATAATCAGCAAAAGGCCTTTACTATAAGAGCAACGTGTCTCTAATGTCCTGGCCACCYCCATGGTGACAGCAATGGATAGCCAAGGAGAGCAGTGGCCCARTCGTACTGGGGAAGACTTTTCCCCAGAAGAGCCTGGGCATCRCCCTAGAAAGATGGCAAAGATGATGGTGAATATTGTAAATGAAAGGGTCACACTTCATCCTTTACTAACCATGTTCTGACAAGGACATGGGCCAAGGCAGAGTACAACCTGCCTTGCAAATCACTTGCAAAGTGTTTTGCATWTTTTTTTTTTTTTTGCATGCTACCTTGCAAATATTTTAAGATGAAGTCTCTCAGAGCAGTCCTTTAGAAAAGAATATACAAAACACCTTAAGGAAAACTATTGAACAGATGTTCAATTTACAGTCATCTACTGAGGTCTAATGCCAGCTCACCAGGAAGTTCCCAATAACCCTTTATGTCCCYAGTGCTTGCTTACAGGTTGTCCAGTTGTTCTGGCAGAGGCTTTTAATTCCACATTGATCACATTTTTCAGGTCTCCATTTGTACTATTTGATAGTCGGGCAGGAATGAATTTGTTCTGCTTGGAGTCTGTCATTACTGTCCCAGAAAAATGGCTGTGATTAGCCAAATCAAAGTCTTTTAAAGGCAGCAGCCAYAGCCCAGCTGAAGTGCTGCAGCTGATACCACCCTTGCTTTAATCAGTGGCTGGAAGAGATGATTTTATTTAGTGCTTGCAGTATGTAATTGCACTGTCTCTAGCAGACTGAATCTTTGCAAGGTAACAACTTGGGGGTGCAGGGTGAAGGTRGGGGGAGAGTTTGCTTGTGGGGATTTTTTTTTTTTAATTATTTGCTAGTTACTGGCCTCTGTACTCCACACAAATTACAGCAAAACCACTGATAGCTCTCAGCTTAGTACTGAATWGCCCTTGGAGGCAGTAAGATACTAATTATAAGAGGAAAGTTTTTTTTTTTCTTTTTTGGGGGGGATGGGAGTGGGGAGGGGTAATCCTTCCCTTCTCCCAGCCTCTCAGAAACTTAAATAATGGGTTTTGATATGGAAATTGTAGGCATAGCAGAAATATAGACTTAGCTATGTTAAAGCAAATAAAAACACTGGGACATTGAGAGGGGATGTATTGCAATRTTAAGAAGGATGACTTTCTAGTTTCTGATTTTATGCTCCACTATTCATTATTCTTTTTTACTTGCCTACAGCCAGTTTGTATTTGCAGCCAAGTACACTGTTTTTGCAGMTGAGTGTCTCAACTGAGACTGGGCTATATGAATAGCAGCTGATTTGGATGTTCAGTCCTTGACTTCTGAAGATTTGATTTCTGCTTCTTGGAGTTTAGTCAATTAAGAATGTAGAAAATCCTCTCTCAGATCTCCTTACAGTGTCCCTCAGCTCATGACATTGATTAAATCTTATTTGATAAGAAGCTTTTGAACATATACATGAGACTTAAGTACAAAATCCTAATATTTAGTTGCAATACCTATAAAAGCCTGTATATTTTTTTTTWAAAAAAGTCTGTACTATTAAAAAAAGACACTTGCATTTCTTTTGTCTTCAGAGCAAGCCCTTGTCAATGGAAGGCGTTTTAAGCATCCTAAGAAAAAGTAATAAATAGGATTTTTTTTCCAAATAAAATTGCTTTTCCCCTCTGAATTTAAAATAAAYGATACTTACAAAGTAAAGAGTTTGGATATAACCTGCCTCTTTGTTAGACCTAATGAATTTCTATCATTAATTAAAAACAAGACTGTATTTAAATAACAGGGTGAGTTCTAAGAAAGAATGCAAAACTCCAAATTCTTTTCAAAATGACAGCTCTTAAAATCTTACTTTTATTGTCATCCAGAGAGTGCCATGAATTAAAAAAACTATATGCTGCCAGAATACATAGAAAATTATTTTCCCATCTACGTGTTCTTTGTTTAACTGATGACCCATTTAAAGGAGCTATAACTGACTCTTGTTTGGGTAGACATGTAGGTGATGTCAAGCAGGGACAGAGTCTATGATTATGTCTTTCATTTTTGACTTCCTAATTGTTTATAGAAAATCTTTGTGCTCCTTTGCCTTACCAGTCTCTCCCTTTTCACTCGTTTCTTTTTTCTTTCTCTACTTTATTTCTATTTTAATTTTTACATCTTTTGATTTCTCAAATCAGACAGATCTYCCTTGCATGGAGCTATAGTTTAGAGGGCAAAATAGAAGTGTTTAGCTTCTATCTTTTTCTTTCCTTACTGAGAGTGTATAAGACAGAATAAATCATTCTTCAGTCCAATTTTACTGAACAGCTGCAATGATGGAGAAGTAATAGTAACATAAAAATGTAAGTCTTGAATAGTCATTTCTAGCAGATGATGACACATTAAACCTCCAGTTGTGCTGGAAATGTAAAGATGTTGTCATTATTCTCCTTTACTTGCCTATGGCTGGTTCAGCTTTTCAGTCAAGTATATTGCTTTATCAACCGAGTGCTCAACTGAGGTTGATCTGTGGGAATATCAGCTAATCTCGATGTTCGCTCACACTGATGATTTGATTTCAGGCAGTTTTCTGCAGGTTTGACCTGGGATGACRTGATTTCTGCAGAGGAGCAGTAATGAATGTGTGTTTGGGGTGGGGGGTAAGGAACAGGCTGAAAAATGACTAAGAACCACTAGAAAGTAATCATAGAATGGTAAGGTTGGAAGGGACCTCTGGAGCAAGTTGCCTAGTCCAACCCTCAGCATAGGCCATACGGTGAYTGAACCCACAACCTTGGCATTAGCAGCTGCACGCTCTAACCAACCGAGCTAACCCTGCCACAAACTGTTTGGGGATAAGAGGAGTCCTGTATCTCAYCACTAGGTGTTTATCAGCCCAACAGGAAAAAGGGGCTGCTTAGTTTTTCTTCTGCTTGGTTAAGTGGGAAGGGCCCTTGGGAGGTGGCCTGGGAAACACTGTCCTTTCTGCTGAGATCATTAATCTCATACAGGTCAGCCTCCGCTGTCACACGTGAAGCAGGYAGCTGGCATATCTACATGCCCACGGTCTGGACACCTCCACAACTGTCTGATATTGATTCATATTGCGTTGACGCAATCCAGAATTACAAAGTATAACTGGGATGCTGTTGGTTGTTTTATAAACTGAATCAGGAACACAGCGGCTCTGTTACACATCAGAGGAAATGCCCAAGCCCAGGCTTCTACTGAGGCTTGCCTGGAGATTGGTGATATGCAGCTCCAAACGCTTGAAAAGAGCTTCCCTTGTGGAGAATGTGTATTGCTTGATTAAAACTGAGCTTGGCTGATGTCAGAAGAAGTGGAGTTAACAGGAGGTGGAGGCAAGGCAACAAGCAGTGCAGGGACTGCACCAAAGATTTTCCCTCGCTTTGCACTAACTGTGCCAGTGCTGCATTTTGTATGTGCCTAAGCTCCAAGAGATGGAGCGGGGGAAACCTTTCTTCAGATGAATGGCAGCATTGCAAAACTGGGATAGGTGGGAAAGGAAACACRCTCACCCTCGAAGTGCTGAAAACCCTTCTACAGACACAGCCCGAACATGCTAACAAATCCCAAGCCTTTTAGCGTATCTGCACCAAAGCAGAAAGAGCTCGTTATTCACTTGACCTCACGTCATATGGAAAAAAAAATGAAACAAAATTTTGGAAGCCTTTAGCCCCTAGCCCCTTCTTTTGCTAACCAGCTGCTGTGTTTTATGCAGACACAGATAGGCAGCAAATGCATTCGCATGCAGACTGCGCAAAGAGAAAGCTTAAAAACTAGGGACGGTTACTYTCTCACTCCAAGGTTCTTCCTCCCTTCCGCAGCTGATTACATAAACTAAGGTGACTCCAGTTACAGTGAGTTACACAAGTAACGTGGTGCCCTCAAACAGGGAGCAAGCCGCTCAAGAACAGTCCTCGGAAGAGGAGGCCTCACCCTGCGGTCTCCCTGCGGTGCGCACCTCCGAGTTCTGGGGAGCGGAGAGATGCCCGCTCCCCGAGGAGAGCGGCTTGTTTCTCCCCCACCCCCCTCACAGTGAATGATGATGGAGCCAAGTAGAGTCTTCGCTTTTGCTGCGTGCTTTGGTGGCCTGCTCTTCCTTCTTCATTTATTTTATTTATTTATTTTTTAAATACGTAACTCCTTAACTGAGTTTCTGAGATCTGCTTTCCTGAGGCGGCCTCCCACCCAACTGCTGCTCCCCAGCAATACCCCAGAAAACTAAGTAGCTATTTGGTTTTCTCTTATTTGTGGTAACTGAGATTGCTATTGAGTATTATACTGTAGTCTTCCTGCTGATGTTAGTCTGCTCCAAATCAGGTCCCCTATAACCTAGAAAAGTCTTTTAAATCAGTTGCTATTTTTAGCCCAGGAGTTCTTCATTTTGCTAATTCCCAGCTGACATGGAGTTCTTTCCTTTTCTCACTAATTGCAACTATGCATTTGCGCCTATTTTGCTTCATAGGCTATGAGTGCATATATGGACATACATATATRCATATATGTATCTCACACTAAACTTCTGAAGTGAAATGCGTATGTTTATATATAAAATAAACATATATATAGCAAAATCAACCAAATTGCCTATAGTATTTTCTTCAGGACTTTTAGTTACTTACAAAGCAGTGCCATTTTATTACTATGTTTTATGTGTTATGTGTTTTCAGTTAGTTAATCCCATTTTTGCTGTGTAAGTTTTATTCTCCTTTTCTTCCCCAGCAGTGTACAAGCCCCAAATGTATAGACTGAGCTGAAAAAGGAAGCAGACACTTCATTAGCTGTGGGTTGTCTGCACTGCTGTTAATCATTACTAGGGCAATTATTCTAATTTCAGCAAGCATGCCCCTCGTTAGTTAAATGGCCACTTCTGCCTGGGATTTTTTTACTCAACACAGAGCAGTCCTTCCGCTCTGGTGAGTTCCTCGAGCTCCATGAGCTTTGCTGGAAAAAGGATGATTTTACCGTGACGGATGTTACTGCTTCACCTCCTCTCGTCTTTGCTGCCTGCGACTCGCCTTCGGCACCAAGCAAGGACGCGATGAAAGGAAGCGGTGTTTTCTCTGAAGCGAGCTGCTCTGGGCCAGACAAAAATAGCTTTCCCCACCGTGGTACGGGAGAAGTGGAAGTCTCGCTCCTACTTTCATTTCCTGGACCAGCACTTATCTGAACGATGTGGAAATACCAGTGCGAGGGAAGAGTGGTTTCATGCGGCGCAAGAGTTTGCGTCTGGAAATTTCATCCGACGCGAAAACACATCTCACCCTGGGGTGAAATATCTCTCTTTCTCTCTCTCTTCTTTTTTTTTTTTTTTTTCATCTTGAGCTTACAAAAATTGTTCTTGTTTAGGTTTGTGGGCTTGAGGAAACTGTAGGAACATGTAGGTATCATGCTGTGGCAGCATCAGACCTTCTACGGCTTTTGTATCAGCTTGTGTAAAGATGCCCAAAGGTCTTGTAAATTCAGCTTCACACTAGGCGTGATCCTTTCCTTAGCTCTAACTGTAAAATTGGTTAGAAAACCTTGGTTAACTGAGAATTCTGCAGCATATTTAAAAATTTTTTTTTTTGAAAACGTTTTTGCAATAGTGTTTGTTTTTTTTTTCTTCCTAAATTTAGGAGGTAAAAATAAAGAAATCAGTAGGTCTTACTGATAAAGAGATGAATAAAGGAAATAAAATGCTGTTTTAGACAGTATATCTTTCCAAGTTGTAGACTTAACCAAATTAGTAGCAATGGGTTCAGTAAAGAAAAATTTTCTCTCATCTCGTGAAGCAAAAAATTATACTTTGTGCTGACTAAAGAGTGACAAAAATGAAGGAAAATGTCTACACTTTATGATCTAATATTGGCAGAGATAGAACAGGCATATTCTACACTGAAATATTGATTAAAACTATAAAATAAAACTGGTATTTGCAGAAAGTGCTATAGAAGCACTATAACAATTAACAGTAATGAAAAATTGAAGAATTGCCTTTATTATTATTTTCACATATATTCAGAGTTGCAAAATCAAACATGTCTCCTCTATATAAAAATATTCAGTCTAATTTTACAAGCTGTGCTACTGCAGCTATTTTGGCTTATGTGAACAGGGCTTTCTGAGTCTGAAATTAAAACCTGCAAACTATTATTCGAATTATTGCTTAATTACTACCTAAGAAGGTTATATTAATAGACTGAGAAATGTGTTGTCCAGGGTGACTGTTATCTGATGAAGTAAACAAAATTACTTTTGGTTCCTCAAAGTAGCCAAAAGGGGTAATGACTACTTTAAAAATTGTTTAGGTAAGGGAAATGTAAATGAAAACATGGCAAGTTTGAGCAAAAAAAGACAAAACATACATACAAGGAAGGAAATCAGGCAGACTAAACTTCAGGAATCTCTCCACAACCGTGTGGAGAAGGATCATTGCCTTGGTGCTGTGCAGCACCTCCTGGGAAGGACATCTCCTTTCCAGCTGACGTTCTTGGAATGAAGTTTTTGCTGATAGAAATGGGAGAATATGAAGAGGCAGTGAAGGAGATGACAGCTGAGCTGTACTTAAAGGGCATAGGATCAAACTATTACCCTAGTCATGTTATCAGAGTAAGAGAAATGAATCCCCCATTTAGAACAACTCTGTAGAAACACAGAAGAGAGARAAAAGCTGGTGTCTCAGTCATGAAGTTAGGTCTCATAACATATACAAAAAAGCGTGCTTTCCCGGGGCATCCACATCGTACTGGAAGGTACTGGAAGGCCTTTGCTATCCTGTAATACGTTTGAAAAGGAGCGCTGTTTTCCTTTGTTCATTTTGTCCTTCTTTTAAATCCTGAGACTTTCCCCCAGCTGTGCCAGCCTGAGGGCCAAGGGTCAGAAGGACAACTGTGGTTGGAGATGTAAATTAAAAATGACAGTATCTGGCATCTGGAATGGCAGCTCTGGTCTCTGCTCAGGGCAGAGGCTTAGGGAGGAGGTTTTCAGTGTCATGGTCTCTCTTCTGGTCTGCTTTGAACATCGTGTGGGCTCTTGCAAAGGCTGCCTAATGTCTGCTGAGACACCACACAAACTAAAGAATACTTTTTTTCTTTATTCTTAATAAGTGTTTACTTATAACTACTATCTATAATATTAAAGTGTGAATGAAGTTCTATTCCAAATTAGTGCGTGCATGGGTGTATTTCTAGAAGTGACTGTTTAACCATGAGTTTAACCATGACTATTAAGAGTGGTAAGCCTTTCTGTATCCCAAGAAATATTTAGGCAGAATAAGAGTTAGCCGTACCTGTTCCTTGAAAAATAGTACCCTAAAATGGTGCAGCTGCAGCCTCAAAATGCCAGAGGCAAGCTCTGCTTTTCAGATCTCTGGGGTTACTCTTCTAGGAGACTCATTCTACGCTGGATAACATTATGAGTTGAATTTTGCTTGTAGTCTTTTTGTAATWGAATTTGTTGATTATATGCCAGGTTGTTGCTAATTCATTAATGGGTTAATTTGATTTTAAGATTTGGAGATAGTATTGTACGATTTTAGTTAGACTTGTTATAGTTTTCATTAGGATAGCAAGTTGTAGTCACATAAATAGTCAATTTTCAGTAGAACAAAGTATATAACTATCTTTATCTCCAAACATCAACAGGATTTATATCCATAGGAAACTATTAGGTGATTTCTTGCATTTGATTTGACTTCCAAATTCATACAGTCGTACAGTTGTCTTTCTCAATTTACTTTGGCTTTCATCAATCCTCTCTCTTTCTCTCTATGTGTGTGTATATATATATATGTATGTATGTATATATAATATTAGGTCTCTTTTGATCCTTTTTTAGGCTACTTTGCACCTTGACTGAACCAGTTATTTGTAAAGTGTGCTTTATGTCTTTTTTTGAGGTTTTAAATAACTTCTATCCATTTGCTTGTCAGCTAAAAGGTTTATCGGAAGATGAAGATTCAAAAGTTATCTATCCTGTGCCATATGCACTGTTGACAGTTGACATATGACAGTGGAATTAAGCTTTGAGTCTTTGGCCCTAAAAGTGAAGGATTCTGGCTGCTGAGCTTAAAGAGACTCATCCTTAGCTGTTAGTGATAYGAAGGTTTATAGCTCCTAAAAGACAGGAAGATAGTGGATCTCATAGAAAACCAAACATTCAGTAAATGGAGTTTTAGTATGTACTATGGCCAATAAAACAAATATAAGATTCTGGAAGCTGACTTTAAGTAAATGAAAAGATGTTGCTTACTTGTAGTGTCTCCAGTCTCTGAATGAAGGCAATTTGCTGAAATGCCTCCATTCCTAGTTGCAAAACTGGCTTGAGTGTGTTGAAATCTTTAGAGCTTAAGAAGTTTACATAGGACTGATGCCTTCAAGCAAGGAAAACATGACAACTGGCAACAAGAAATATATACAGTTAAATACATACAGTTAAAAWTTTACCAAATGTACCCGTGAAAGTGGAAAAGCAAGCTATCTTCATATTATCATGTTGGTTTTAATGAAATACAGCTAACTAGAGAAGARGAGCATGTAGTAGAATATTCCCAAGAATATATCAATTACCTTGTTAGTTAACATTTATATTACCATAAGGTTCAGTTCTTGAGCAGCATTAGGACCTACTGAGCTTGCATATTCCACAAGAAGCATACCAAATGTGAATGGCYTTCTACTATATAAACAGTACTTAGAAGTAATGCTGAATGTTTTGAGCATTTTGTTGTTTTTATATGTGTCCTTCTATAAAGTTACATTTAGTAATGAACACAAAAAAAAGTCAAATGACAGAAACTCATAGTATAGAAGRACTTCAGAGCTTGATCTGCAACTGTGTTAAGATCTGGTCAGGAAATTATATTYTCCTCACAAAAGGAAGATGGATAAAATTTTAAAATGAAAAAAGATATCAGTCTTTCCCTTGTCTGAAAAYTCTTTGCTAAATCTGACAGAACCAGCCTCTTTCAAACCCTGCAACAAAGGAAAACAAATCCAAGCTATGGATTATAAGATATGCCATTCACCCTAACTTGCATTTCTATCTGTGTGAAATCATTTAACTGCAAACRTTTAATGAGCTTTACTGCTGCTGCACATGTATTTCATGAAGAATAAAATTATACTACATGGATTAAACAAATCTAATACTCTTCCCAGCAGCAGCAATTTGTTAGAYGAGCTCAGGTACTATGTAATTTCATCTTGATATGTGTAGTCTTCTGGGGTACATCCCTCGTTTCTTTGTGCTGCTGTAGAGGTGAGCAGCTCTGATCCTTTGCCAGTAGCTTGCGGGAGAACTTTTTTCTCTCCTGGGGAAATGGTGGGTGTTTAGGAAAGGCACTGCAAATTGTTGGCTTTATCTTGCCTTTTCTTTGCAAAATGGGAAATTCAATCAAAAAAGTAGAGTTTACCATAAAATATGTGGGTCAGAAGGGTAAACAGTATGCCAAATCTCGGTTAACTCTGCAAAGAAGGGATACCTGTTTACACCAGATGCTGAAAAGAGGAGAGAGATCACAGAGTSTTTTCAAAGACTTGTGCCCAGTCACTCACAAGAGCAGTACAGTACTTCCTTTTTCAAAGGCAAATATATGTTTTTCTTAGTTTTCTAGATTTTTCAACTACTATAAATTCTGTTAGCATTCTTTGAATCTTTTTGACCAAATTATCTAACTTCACGCAAACGTTCATGTGTGGTGGTTAGGTTTCTTCGTGCGGTTCTTGTTCTTTTTTGTTTTCCTAAAAGGTATATATATCCCTTTTTCTGCTTGAGCAYGAGTGAAAGCAAGACTTCAAAACCAATTTTTGTGCTAACAGTTCCAAATCTCAGCCCTCATGTGAGCTATCCACCATATACTGTTTCATGCCCATGAAGSTGAGCCTCACCTAAGTGCCCTCTCACACACACGTTAATGCAGTGGGTATATCACTGAAGTGCACTGTACCCTTGGCTCCACCGCTCCATCCCTCCCAGAGCACCAGTTGTCAACTAGCTCCGTACAGAGAATAAAACCACAATTTAGGAATATTTCATAGCATTATGTGCCAGCCAAGGGTTATAGTGCCCCAGGTTTAAAGGGACTTTGCTGGAAGCCATAGCATATACAACTAGTGCAGCATAGGTTGGCAGTACCACAAAACSTCCCTTCCTCCTTTTCCTGTTAGATAAGCCAGGGATAGGGTTTAAACTCAAGGAAAGACAAGAGCTGACAAGTCGATGCACTCGTATGTATCTTCAGACTAAACCTCATGTAATTTGTTCACCTCGGAGAAAGTTCAAGAAGCCTCAAGGAATGAGAACAGTTTGTTTTTCTTGTTTCAAAACATAAAATTTTTTACACAGTAAAGCTCTGGAAGAAACTAAGATTCCCACAAACAATTCCAAATCTTGTTATGATCACTTGATAATTTGTTCCTATTTCCATGTTCTATGTTATTTTATTATTTAGATGATACTATCAAAAAAGTGATAGCAGAAGATTCAAAACCAAAAAAAAGTTCCATTTTGGAAATGATGGCTGTTTCAACATTATTAAAGTACTTCATCTTGTGATTTGAGTAGTTTTTACTAAAAAGCCATCATTATTGCTGTTTTGTGTTTACATTTCTCAAAGCAAGAAAAAATGGCCTTGCAAGCAGCTTTGTTCATTGCGAGGAGGACGCAGTTAAGTGAAAAAGTGATCATATGTGTTCCTCGACTTTGACGATCTGATACATTCTGAGTTTAAGGAACCAAAAATAAAAAGATAATGTACAGGATTTATTCGTGGTAGTTTTGACTCCTATTTCAATTATATGAATATTCATTTTCCAGAGAACTGGATTTTAAAAGCTTTCATCTCACAGAAAGGTAGTAAAAAGATTTAATGACTAAATAATTACAGTTCTTCTTAAGGGCCTTTTAAAGCTGTGGCTTACTACTAGGAAGCTTTGTGTTTGGGACTGCAACGATACCTGCTAGTGGTAACAAAGGAAGACTAAAATACTCTGAGACCACCTTCCTTCTATCTGCATCTAGGAAATGGGCATAAGAAAGCACATTTAGCTATATATATATATATATATATATATATATTTATAAGAACAATAAAATTTTACATGTGTGTATGTATGTGTATAATATATAAAAACTATAAAAGTTTGGTATGTGGCTGTGGTACCCAATCTCAATGATCCCCTCAGTGGATCATCATATACTAAGATTTGACCRTCTTAGAAAAATGACTGCCTAAACGCAACAGTTTTTCCACTATTGCTAGYGTAGTCAAAGACCAAAAATTTGTGGACACAATCTGGCTTAGRGTTGACTCCAGCAAATTTGGTTAAATGTAATATTGTAGACCTCTGGAACGTGATTTCATATCTGAGGAAAATCATGAAATGGTTTAGAAGGCTGAACTTGGGGTTTGTTAGTGAGATTTTCTTTGAACTAGAGAAATGAAAATCACCTACAGGGTAAAAATAGGAAGAAGAACAATAAAGTCARTGGGGTTTTGTGAAGAGCCTGATCAGTGCTCTTTGCATCCACAAATCAGCTTCAATCCTGCGGTCTTCTGCTCTAAGCTCTCACAGTATTATGTATTCAGGAAGACAGCGTTGCTTGTAAAGTTATCTGTAAAGCTAATGGTTGAACAAGATTAAAGCATATTGTTTGGGGAATTAAAACGGCATAAAATGGTCTTAATTAATTTTAGCTATTGTGCTGTTACTGTAATGATGTGGGTATGCACCGCTGTAGTCTCCTTGTCCAGCTCACAGACTTGACCTAAAAGATAAGTGAAGACTTGGAGCTGAGGAAAAATTGCCAGAGAAAACTGAGGCAGAAAATCTCAGGTTCTACCACAGTTACGAAGGTATTGCAAAGAAAGTCTGATGTAGCTAGGCAGTCAGCTTTGGTTCTGCTAAGTTATGTTTTTTATATGAAAACTTTCTAACGTAGTACGCAGAGTCACAGAAGGAGGAACGGGATGGGAACTTACATCTGCCGTCACTGCAGGATTCACAGTAATGTTTGCTCTTGCAAGTTTTTCTGTAGTCCCATACAAGCAGCCCTTGCTACTGGGCCATGTGGTGAAAGCAGTGTGTATTAGRTATCAGCAAGCCTGTATAATAGACTGGGACTGTAATGATATATCGAGATGGCAAGAACGCATCGCCTGGGAAGCTCAGACAACTTTTTAAGATGCTTACTATCTCTGAGAGTGCTCAAAACAGAATTATCAGCATGTAAGTCACTTTTGGCATGAAAATTCAAATGGCTCAGTAAGCACCAGAGGCATTTGGGTGTCATCTTGCACACCTAAGAACCTGGCAGGCATTTCTTCCTTTTTAATACTCTCTTAGKCACTATGGCCATGTTTATGGTATCTAAGTTATTATTTTTTTCTTTTTTTAAGATTGTGTTGGATGTTTTAAAATTAGATCTTGGGTAATGGCCCTGACCGAAATGTTACTCTGTGTTTACCGGAGTGTCTAATTTACTCTCTGACCCGCTGTGCAGCTATCGGCATTATCCTCAGAAATTAGCAGTGTGTATTTTCTAAACCTGAAACAGAGGTCTGTGTCAAACATGCAGACTCGGTAGTATTCCTGCTGACCATTTGAATGCTTCATATGCTTAGAATCATGCCCTTCTGTTTAAAGGGCAGTTTAGCTAAGAAAAAATACCTGTTGCAGGGCAAGGCCTTTGTTATTTAGCAGGTATTAAAAAAAAATACATAATTACTATGAAGAATTGTACCAAGCAAAGGAACTGGTATGTATTCATTGACAGCAGCAAAAATTTCTGTCTGTATCACAGAAAGTTTCAAGTAACCTCAKATTTGAATATCAGGACTCCGCGTTGCAGGATCCAGACCTCTTCTCAGGGTGTCAGCTCATAAGCTCTCTGAAGTCGTTGGAAAGTTAGAATATCAAACCATACTTATCTGTATTCAGGAGCTGAAGATAAATAGATTAGAAATACTCGTCTTGTGCAAGGGGTTCTTCCTGTTTATGAGCTATTCAGCTCATAGTAAGGAGACATTGCAGGAATTAAAAAAAACCAGCTGCATCTTGGAAGCAAAATATTTCAGTTATCTCTTAGCTTCTATAGAAAATAGAGAAGAAAATTTTAATTTGAAGATAATATAAAACTGTTATAAAAGCTTATTAAGCACAAAGGATAAAAGAGCTAGTGAAGCTTTAAAAATGGTAATTAAAATAGCTGATGTGTGTCTAATGCATTTCTTCAGTGTCTTCTAGCAGCAGATCATGATAATGTATATTTAACTTTTTCTTCCAGTTTATTGAAATTATTACTGCTAAAATTTCTGTCTCAATAGTTTGTCAAGATCCTTATATGACAGTGGCACTTGGACCRTAAAAGCAGCAATATACGATCTGCRGAAAATTCACTGCGTGAACGTACAATAACTGAGCCATCAACCTTTGTTTTAGTGTTCTGCCTAATTAGAAAGAAATGCATATAAAGCATGATCTGACAAGAACAAACACCTTCTCTGAAGCACATCATGTATGTTTTAGGATCAACATAATAAAAATAAGCTATAGAGAAAGGAAAGATGAGTTAGTGATTTGTGCGGCTTGTACTTCGCGATGAATCCTGCMTGTAATACTTATGGTGCTCCCTGATTTTGTGAATTATGTGGTGGGATGCTACTAAAGATTTAGGATTTGTTGAGCCTTGTACGAGAAAAGTATCTGAATGAAAATACAATGCATAGACTTCTGATTATTGGAATTATGTGTACAAAACCACATCATCTGGACAATGAAGTTTCGTATTGGTAACTGTGTGTGTGGTAATCTGTTTCACAATTTCTAATATTCTCTTTGACTTCAGTCTACACTTTCACGTAGAGATTGCATTTTCCTTTCCTTTCCAAAACTGCATGTTTGCTAATAAAGTCTGCATTTTGCTCTCTCTCTGGAGTGTATCACACTTGCCCATCTGGAATACATATGCTCTTCCCTGGGGGAGTACCTCTAAGTTTTCTTCAGGCTTTTGAGCCGCTGTCTCGCACAATGGGAAAACSCAGCTGTGCTGGGTCTGTCAGGTCYGTCTGTTGGTACTGCAGTGATCGTGTCTACGCGGACAGTTTAATCTGGTTTATACATCTAGAAGTGACCRACATTTGTAAGTAGGACCACTCCCCTCCTTCATGTTCTCTTCCTGCCCACCAATCGTACAAGCTGTTATATGCATTTCCAAAGTTTATCCATCTCCGATTCTTTGTCTACTGTCTRTTTGGAGCGGGGAGGTGTTGGGGAAGCCCTGAGTGGCAGGAACATGCTGGGATTGCTACTGGCAAGCGCTTTCGCTTGCTTGCACTTTCACTCACCAGTGGTGAGACTGGCCGTTCAGTGGATTTATTTGTTTATTTCTGAATCACCGTGGGCAGTTAGAGGTAACACTTGCGAATTTTACAGCAGTCTGTGAGCTGCACCAGCTCTATTCCCCCCTCTGCCTCCSCAGAGCCTTGTCATTTTAAAAATACTTTGTGTATAATTGATCTCTTCTGTTTTTATAAGGTTATCAGGAAGGCTTGTCTGCAAGTTATAGGGACATAATAATCTCTTCCTCTGCTTTCTATGGCTATTGTATTACCTGCCACCTGGAGAAGTTTAGTATATGCTAAGGTATAAAGCTTGGGAGCACGGTTGTGGTACTTGATCTCCTGCCAGGGCAGAGCTTGTAGTGAGTTGCTCAGAGACATCTCTGTGAAGAACTAGCCTGTGAAAATCAGATCACGTTTCTAGTCATTACATCTGTGCAGGAATTTCCACTGTTACCACAGTGAAAGGTATTCTTTCCATTAGCCCCCTACTAGGAAATTCCTCAAGAGAAACWGCAACACAGAATACTTATAAAGTACTTACTCAATAGCTGTTTTTAAGGCAAGAGCATTTTACTCAGTTTGCATTGTTCTTAGACTGAAAGAGTCATAAACACCGCTGAAAATGGAGGTCCCTATGGCTGGAAGAAGTAACATTACCATGAAGAATTGAAGGTGCGCGCACATGGAAGAGGCAGAGTAGAGAGCATTAAGACTGCTTGATAATTCCTACTATAGGGTTTTGTGAAGCTCTTGGATCAAATGCCAAGAGGGGATTAGATGTTATGATGCTCTCTACTGCTATGCCTTCACATYAGATTTCTTTCTTAGAAGTGAACCTCACAATGCTGAGTTCAAGTGACTAAATTCCCTACAGCAATTTGAGCAGATTTAGACACTCAAAAAGGCATTCACAGCAACCAGCATGCTGAGCACCAAAGTCCTTAAAATGTCTAAGAGGAAATGCTGAAGAGATGGATGTGCCGCAATCCTTTCTTTCTCTCTGTTTTAGGTGGCTAATAAAAGCCCTATGGAAMGTTCATCTGTACTGCTGGGGCTTAGTGGCAGAAACCTCTCGCAGGACTGGGTGGCCACCCATGCATTTGGGCATGGGCACCCTCATGGCTCTGCTTTTTTTTAAAAAATAAACAAACAAACAAAAAAACCCCACAAACACAACAACAACAACAAAAAACTATCTGTGGAAAACACCTCCTGAACATGTCCGTGTGTGCTTGCACTCTGCACATGTTCAGTTCAGGGATCCTACTAAAGTTTGGCCGCCGCATATGTAAGGTATCTATCCTTCCCCACTGCTCCAAAAGCGGAGACGCATTCAGGCAAGAAGAATCATGATTTAAAACACTAGCACAGGACACGTGGGTGAGGCAAGGCAAGTCATTGTTCTGCCATGCTTTGAGTATTATATATTAAGCGGTCATTGGATAAAATCCAGAAGAAATCCCGAGAACAGACCGTGAGGACTCTTCACTCTTGCGAGAACTCGCAAATGTGTACATTAGGATGTACAGAATATCATTCCTCCCATTTCATAGCGGTCTCWTTTTTCATCTCTCCTTTACATCAAGACTGATAATATAAGAAACAGTCTGGTTTCACTCATAACAATTTCAAGTTTAGCAGCATAGAAAGGAGCACTCAATTTTATAATCCCAAAGCTTCCTCTCAGTTTCTATGGATTTCGCTTCCTTTGTATTTTCATACTGCAATCAAGGAATAGCAATACTTATCTGCATTATAAATCAGACTTTTATTCAGTCTAGCCAGCTGTAACAGCTTATCGCTATTGCTATAATTAAGAAACTTTATTATCATTACTTTGTGGAGGCCACTAGGTGCTCCACTCCGTGCCCTTTGCATGACAAAGAATACATCTGTAAAATTTTCTATAAACATTTCTTTAAAGAGGTATTCAGCTAATTCTTCTCTTCTTATTTTCCCCTCCCCTTCAGGCGAGTCAAGGAGATATAGAGATTATTTCTCCTGCCTTTATCATCTTCTTTCAATCTTTGTTTTATTCATGTAGACATTTGGTATCCAGTTTATCCACCTGATCTTCCACATTACTCACTTTCATTTCAACTTCACTGACTCATAATATAATTTTCGTAATCTTGTTGTCCCTATCAGCTGAGGTATAGAAATCCTCAGTTTGGTTAGTAATTTTGTTTTACCCCTCAACTTCAAATCATCTTTTAAATACTGTGTAATGCCAAATTGCAGTCTTTCTCTCAGGGAGAGCTATTACTTACAGCAGCTTCYTGAGATCAGCCTGTGCATAAGAGGAAAGAGCAGCCCAGCCAYGCGCTTTGCAAAGGATGCTTTTTGCAGCTGTTGCAACAGCTCTTTTGCATCTTATCTGTTTAATCACACCATCAGATCATATTGTCTTCTTCAAAAGTAGAGCCAATTCCAAATTCCTAATTTCCTTTTTCTATATTCTTAAGAGAACAAAGTAAAGGAAAAATGCCTACTGAAAACACCTACAAGGTGTGTTGGAGTCCAGCTCCTCATATGGAATCAAGAATTTGAGTGATAAGCCTTTTCTGGTTCAGCTGTGAATTGAATGTAGCAGTTAGAAATTAAATAGCAATATAATATAGTGTATAATGAATAGAAAATATGTAATGAATAGGAAATTAGTTGTCACATGATAACTGATACAGATGAGAATTTCTGAAATGAAGAAAGTTGACAAGGGAGCTAAGGATTTCATATAAAACTCTATAGCTAGACAGGAAGTTTACAATATTCAAGAAAATAGACGTTTTTTCACGTATGGAGATGGGAAGAATAATGACAATAATTGTATTAAAAAACTAAGAGGATGATGTAAATAGTGATGGCTAGAGAGTTCTGCAAGAATTATGAAATAGCTGTTGCAAGACTCAATTGGTAAACGGTGTGAAGGATAAAAATGTAATTCATATCAGTTGATACATTTGTATGGAAAATGGATCTTCTCAAACAAGTCTAATTTTGTTCCTTGAAATAACCCCTTTACTTGAGAAACTGGATTCAGTACGAGAGAGAGATGGAAAAAAAGGTTGAGAACTAAGAAACCACTACAGCAAATGAAGGTGATAGATTTTTCCCTCTTTTGCTGTTCTCAGGTCAAAGCATGTCACCTTTCTTTTCTGGGAAACATGCTCTAGGTAAATGCAAGTTACTGGTTTCATTTTGTATAGTAGAATCCCTTGTGATATGGAAAGGACTTATGTTTGGTCCAGGCCTTCGATGCTACGAATTGATGAATTGCTTTTTTTTTTTTTTTTTTCCCAAATATTTCTTGATCATAATTTGGCTGATTCCCAAGTTATGTTGGCATTAGTCTTTACCAGACATCTGTTCTTTACAAAGGCAACAGTTCGACACAGGATACCTGTGGAACGTGCCTTTGGTAAACTGGAAGTCCTCCTTGGGCAAATGTTATTCCTGATATTTTTATTTTGAAAATTTTTTAGTATCTATTCTGCTCTATACAGTGAAATATCTATAAGGTAAGTTACAGGTAGCTCACTGCAAGGGTAGCAATATTATTTCTTTTTAATCTTGCCAGTAAAGCACTTTGGCTCAGAAGGTACTGTTCATTCCCTCTCCATAGGACTGAGGAGTGGGCCTAAAATGTAGAAGCAGTCAACTTTTATTATTTAATGTTTATACCACCACAGAAGCCAGAAGATTTTATTTGCTTGGCAAGTCAGGCATGCTAGGCTTTGACACACCTGTGACGACAAAAGAGCTTGAGAGCTTTATTATGGTGAGACACAGTGAAAAACTTCTCTGAGGAAACATGGGTATAGGGCCAGTAACACCTGCACTAATATGTGCCCTGCTAATTTTGAAAAAATTTTGTGGAGGTCACTGCAAAGGTGGATTTTTTGGGGGACAATGTAGTTGTCTAAGACTGCAGATTAAGTCACTACCATTTATTTTCACTGTTGCTATAATAAGAGAGAGCTGTATGTGAGGGGAAGAGGTGGTCTTTGAGAGCAAGATAAAGTTTAAAAATCTGTTAGGGAGATTCTGTGCTCTGCAAGTCTGGCATTACTCTTTGATGATACCAGTACTTTTAACATTAAATAGAGCTTAATTCGAATGGAAGTATCTAGCCTCCTCATATTATCTGGAAACCCAAWCTTAGTAAAGCATTAATAAAGAATGTTTACCTCAAAACAAGTGAGAACAAGGCAGCGATTTATCAGATGTTTTTATGTGGTGTCTTCACACTTGTAGGGCCAGAAAGACTGATTTTTTATGACTAATTTGGCTTAGAGGAACAGAAATATCTATTTAGTCACAAGATGCTTGTCTTCATCAGTTATAACTCATTGGTTTCAAACCACATGAAAACTCTCCAAAATACGGTGTTGCAGATCTCTCTCTGGTTGCAGATGCTCTCGCAGATCATACGGTCTGCACTTCAGCTGCTTCCCAGACCATTTTGAGTCAGCCGCTTGGGTAGATCATTATGGGCCAAATGGCACAGACCTCARCTTCCTCTGGGTCCAAAATTAGAGGTGACCCAGATATAGCAGCAGCCATGTGCCCTCACAACAGCACTGTTCGTGCCTACATGAGGAATCATCCAGATTTCTGGTTTAAAAAAATAGGTCAGCTGCTTCTGGACTTGGATTTTATTCAGAACCGGAACTAATACCTAGGATCTACAAGCTCAAGCTCAAACACACAATTGCAATTCAGGTGGTGAGGAACTTTCCAGGTATGATTCTGAATGAGTAGTCTGCTCCTAATTTCTCATCAATACATGCTCCATTTTCCCCTAAAACTCTTCTCTATATTACTCTATTTAAACTGTTAAATACATTTGAAAATCACTATTGGTAAGTGCAAGAGAAGTTTATGCRCCTAATCCCCTTGGAAGTAATAGGTTTTAAAACCCTTTGAAAATTTGGATTAAGATGCTCTTGAAAGTATTATTTGTCTCTATTTTGCAGTGCAGTTTAATTTTTCATGAATATCAGTTTTATATGATTAATTAGTGAAATACAATAGTTGGTATAAGCAGTGATACGTTACTGGGGAAAAATATTGTTAACAGCCAATTCTGAAAAAATGAAAATGATTAGCAACAACAAAAGGAAATCTTAATTCCTGCATGAGGCTTAAATGCATCTGTTCTAAACAGTGCTCAGTTAAGACAATGCTGGATAAATGCCAAACTGATTTAACTACAATATGATGTTTGGTATGATTCTATTAATATTGTTATAGTTCTACATGCATATTTTCCCTGKGCATTCAGTATTTTTCCTTGCAAAAATAAACACCAGTTTTCAACTCAAAAAAGGATCTTCTTTAAATTCATTGGTCAGATTCCCAGTGTTCGCTGCCATTCTGATTTATATCACCTGAGAATGCAATCCAGACTTCCCTCATCTGTCAGTGGTTTCCTTATAGATTCAACCATGTTATAGCACTTCCTGTAGCTACAGAGGCATGTTGCTTCACTAGCATTCTTGCTGTGTATTATTATTGACCAGCAGGCTAGTCTTAAGTTTGTTAAACAGCATGCACTTCACATCTGTCATCCATAAGCCTTTTTATTAATGTTTTAGACTGCCTATGTGTTATTTAGATCATGATCTCTTGAAGTGTTTACCTGTGGCATATATACAGTCTGCTGAATTATAAATGGCAAAATTAATGCAGTTTCTTGTTTTGCCATCTTAACTATTCAAGTATTTTACTAAAAAGAAAAAGACATTTTTGTGATCTGCAGYAGAACTATGATGGAGTTTTGCACACTTGCACTTCTTCAAATGAGAAAGAATTGGGCTTACAAAGCAAGCAGAAAAAAAGGCAACTGAAATCCACAGGTAGGATATAGGCATTAGGTATGAGAAGACTTTTCCTTTAAGATGCTGGATGTTTCTCTGCAAATAGTTTTCTCTCTTTTCAGCTTTCCTTGCGGTGTCTCAGAGAGCTCTACCCTGACAATACCAATCTTGCATGTTCCGTCTCCTATTAGCATCAGCCTGTTGTGTTTCCTAACTTTCTCCACTTCTGTGTTGATATGCATCATTCTACCACAATTAACTTACAAATGTCCTTTGTAGCAATGAGAAAGCATGATTCCTTTGCTTATTAACCCTCTAAAGAAACGGGGTGATTGTTTTTTCTGACAGCATCAGGACATACCATGTCAGTGAAAGCTGCATTTTCCATTAGGGAAAAGGAATGTGCTTGGCATGTGCTAATTTTCCTCATTGTTTTACTCACTCTCTAAGTGTCGGCATGAGATACTTTAGTAAAATTGCCACGTTTCAAAAATGTCGTCGTGTTTCAATGGCTCTGCCTATCTCTTTCCAGTGCAATAGGCAGTCACAAGCTATATCATCAGACACTGCTGGCTGCATGAGGGACTTGGATGCAGCCCCAGTGCCAGGGTCTGTGGTCACTCTCCAAATGAAATATATGCTTTTCCTGGTTCAATTTCTTCTGTTTTTATTGAAAGTCACAATACTGGTATAAAGCAGGCTACTCCAGTGTGAATTGCCCCCCAGGGGTGCCTTCTCACTCTCTCACCATGGGGCAGGAGGGGCTGCAGCCATTTGGCAAGTGCACTGGAGATATTTACCTGGTCCTTCTCTCTCAGTCCAGATCTTTGTGGCAATCTGCCCAGGATTGCTGTGGAAGGGCAAAACATATTGGCCCTGAGACCAGAGCCTCGCTGAGTCTAATAAGGTCTAGCACCAGGAGTCTGAAATGTCTTACTCCAACTGGTTAGGGAAGGTTAGCCTCACAGTGTGAGTTTATCCCATCACTTTGGCAAGGTTCACCCTTCTGTTGTTCTCTGGGCATAAATCCTGTTTTGTATAAATGCAGAGTGAGAAGTTAGAGATGATCTTAGTATTTAGTCTTTCTTCTGTCTCCCACTGCGGTGTTAAGTTCTAACATTTTGTTTCATTCTATCTTCCCCCCCTTTTTTTTCAAATCAGATTTGATTGTTGGCCAATTCATAAGAGCTTCAAATACTCTACCAACCATTTACAGTGTCATTTACAACTACCTCACTTATCTGTCTCCCACAGATCTTCTAAGCCCTTTCTTCTGGCTAGATTCCTGAAGGAACTGAAGTCTCTGGCGTATGGCTACCTCTCTATGGCTAAGTCCAAAAGAAAAAGCTACAAAACCCTTGCCCAGCCCTGGAGGTCCACAGATTCCTCAGGCTTTCACACAGGCCCTTAAGCAGCATTGGTATGTGAGTGACTGTGGGGAAGATTAATCTGGGCAACAGTGCAGAATATTGTGGGTTTCCAGCCATTAGCAAATATGTGCTGTCTCTCTGCCACCACAGATACTTCAAATGAAGTGACTGTAGTGGAAGGGAACTAAGAAATATTTGCTGACAGGCATTGTAGAGCAGAGTGGCCACCRGGCTCTGCACATCTCTGGACTGAAAGCCACCAGCACAGGAGGCTCAGGGATGGGCAGCAGCCTCAACATTGTGTTGTAGTGGATCAGTCCCACGTTGCCAGASCTCACTGTAATGCTCCCAATTCCTTGCTTAACCAAGAACTACCCTGGTAATCTTCAGACAGAGGGTTTGGGTATGGTAGACRGATTCTCTGGGCTATGTCCCAAAACTTCCAGGAATTTTTATTTTATTTTACAGAAACCCACAGAGGCTTGTATTTCTTGTTTCCCAGGAGTATTTTTTGACCCCAGTCATGTCACAGTTGGTTCCATTTCTGTTAATGGTTTCCATTTATTGTTGTTTGGTCTTGTTYATCCAGAATTTTTCCTTTTATGACTGTTACTTACCTCAGTGACCTATTCTTTTAGCTTTTGGGCAGAAAGATTTCTATTTTTTCCTTTAACATCAGACAGAATTTTCTAGGTTAGCACTCTTTATCTAATATATATAACTGTATTCTGTTCTTTCCTCTTTTCAGCTTGCTTTGTTTTGTTAACCTGCCTTTAGAATACAGCAATGTGGATAAGCAAGAAAAGAATGCCTCAGAAAAAATCAGACCAGGAGATGGGATGCATGTAGGAAATATTCATTCAACACTGGACCCATATGTATATGGCTATTGCTGGGAAGAGGATAAAATACCATATAGGTTAGATAGATAACTAGCACAATGTCCACTTATCATTAATAGGAGAGTAATATCCAATCTAGGATGATGAGGAAGAGAGGGTGTTGGTTGAAGTAAATCTTATTGTCTTTTRGATTGGAAGGAAGGAAGAGAAACATTTTTTCCCCCTCTGTTTTGGGTAAAAAGAAGTGAGAAAAGAGGGAAGCAGAGACCTTCTGTATTTTCAGGGGAAAGATGGAAGTCAAGTAGTGTTTCTTTTGAATGAGTATGAGGTAAATGAAAGACAAAGAGAACTGGTTTGTTTTGTTTTGTTTCTTTTGGGGTCATATAGCGTGTGTATGTATTTTTCTTCTGTGCTRTAAGGAAAGGCAGTGCATTTCTTGTTGGCACTGAATGTCATGTTTGTGAACTCAGCTGGCCATTCATTGCTGCTTGGTCTATGATGTGTCCATACGGATGTAAGAACAGCTGTGTAGGATCCATTTGGTCCAGCATCCTCCAGCCATATCCTCAGGCTGACAGTGATCAAAGGTGGGTTCCTACGGACAGTGCAAAAACCGGGCAAGCATGGCATGACACGTTATACAGAGTTTTTGTATTCTGGCTCTGCAGCATCCTTACTCAGACCATGCAAGGTCCAACAGTTTGCCGTGATCTTCGTGGCAAGAGTCGCTCTAACCTCTGCTTTTGTCAACAAGGGAGCAGTCCTCGGCTTCATGCTGGGAAGAGTGGTTTTGTTTTCATGCACCAAGTCACCCACTCCTGAGATGGAATTTGTRTAATACGGTTATACATGCAGTAGTGTAATATTGTAATACTTGMATGTAATGCTGCTAAATCTAGTCTGAAGAAATGGCTTTGGAAGCTCCTCCAGGATATCCACTTCCAGGTGTGCATTCAGATTGCTCATTTGTTTCCCTCCTACAAAATGTATTTGGTGCAAGAATAGACCTCCTCAAGGATCACGGCCTCTTGATTGATAACATGAGGAAGAGGATGAGATGGAGTAGCCAGARACAGGCAAGCACCAGAGTCTTTACAAACGGAGGGTGTCTGTTTGGATGGTAAATCCTGTATCATAAATGTGAGGTGGACAAGTAGTGGGTTTGGCATATGTGACAGAGGCCTGAGTATGAAAGACTTTTAGGATGGCTATGGAATTAAGATACAGTCTTGCAAATACTAAGCACCATGCACACAGATTGTCTACTCTAGCTAGACCTTTGTGTGGTGCAGGCACAAGGAGATCTACAGCAAAGGATCTCAGAGCAGGGATTTGCTGCATGGCAGGGAATGCACAAGCTGTTTTGATGTGTGCTTGCAGCTTTYCATTATACTGTCTAATTCTGCTTCAAATACGTGAGTACATTACACTTAAAAATGAGCCACTGGGACACTGTGCCTACCAAAATAAAAAAGACAGGAGACGAGAGGAATTATTAAGTGTACTTTAAAAAGTATAATTAGGAGCAATGAAGAAGAACYAAGGAAAAGAAGTCCAGATATTTCTGCTAAATAGTGCTGGAACTCTCTCAGTAACATAAGCTTTGAAAATGAGTCATATACTGGAGAATTATTCTRTATGTCTTTCCATCCTCTATCTTGAGTACTTTTTCTCACATATAGATGAATCCTAAATATAATGTGTCATATATAATTTAAAAAGAGTCAGTGAATAGAACAGGGGTCTGAAACAAAATATGAAGGCTATAAAGTCTTGCAGTTAGTATATTTGCTGATTAATACTTCTATTGGGATGAGGAAAGGAAAGAAAAAAAGTATAAGTATATAAATACAGTGGTATTAAGCTCAACAGAGACTAATTGAGTAGTCRGAATTGCTCGGTTAGGAAACTTTATAGATTGCAGTGTCTACCTTTTAATTAGCATGTTCTCCCTGTGGCAAGGCAGCAACCACAGGACTGGGCCTGTTGCAAAAGAGGCTGGAGCTACATGGGGAGGAGATGCAGGAAATGTGGGAAGTGAAAAATGCAGGGTAACTCCTTGTTTGATGTGAGGATGCATGATAAAAATATGTGGGAAGAGTGGCTGTAAGTCTGCGAGCCTTTAACTCTGTCCTCAGAGAGCAGCATGGTAGGTTTACTGGGATGCTGCCTAGCTAGTGGCTGCCTAGCAGGCATCTAAAAATAAGAGAAAACCAAAAGAAATTCTGATTTCCAGGCAAGCTGTACTGGAGAGCAGCATGCAAAGCATGAGTCCCCATGGTCAGAAGACAACCTCTGGGTGAGTGRTACACCCTGAGCAGAGCACACAGATATTTCTAGATGGGGCAGCTGGTTTGGAGACCCCTTTTTTTCATGGCAAAACACTGCTTCAGCTCAAACTCCTTTGTATTTCTAGAATGAGCTTTCATCCTGCCTACTTCAGAGCTCCTCCAGTTGCTAGCTGGGACGCCAAATCTTGTTTGTCATTCCTGGTGTTATTGCTCTGCTTTGAATAAATGCATTTATCTGCTGACCTGCCAAGAATGACCAGAACTAAACCTTTCACCCAAGCTGTTTATTTTATTGCGCCAAGGAACTATTTCTTGTTTCTGTGTACAGTGGTGGTGGTGGTAGCAGGGGATTCACTGCATGTTATTTATGTTGCTATTATATCTTGTGAAGCTGCATTTGCTGGAGTAGTTATTATGGATGAAAGCTTTTATGTTTACGAATGTCCAACTTCTCTTTCCATGTGTGAGTACATGAGGGCTTATAAACTCTGAGATTGATTATTTCAGTTCCTGCATCCGCGTTCAGTGCTCTTACTCTRTGTTAAAGCTGAATAAGAATATTTGCGCATGTATAAAATGCCTTCAGCATTGCTTTGCAGTCACAGATTTCCAAGGCTTCATAATTTGGTAGTAAGGAATTGGACTAGGATTTTAAAAGGGGTGTTAAAACTGTTGTAGTTTGGATAGATGGTGTAGGAACTGGAAGTGAATATTCAGGCTTGAACAGTAAAAAGAGCTATTCTTGAGCAGCAAGGAGCAAACCACCCATGACCTTGATATCTGATGTAAGAGAAAGCTAAATGGCGTATTCTTGAACTTGTGATTCACTGTGGTTTCARGGGAACTTGTTTCTGCTCAGCATCTCTCAGAGTCTGGCTTAAATAAGCTACAAATGTTGAAGTTGTGACCCTGCGACACCGTAGAGAAGGAAGTCTGTGCTGAAGAAAGGCTATGCAATCCTCTTTCCCGTGTAGTTTTATCCGTTTGGGGGTTCTTGCGTGATTTGCTCTGTTGAGTCTTCCACGTAGGAACTGTTAGGCAACAGTTTCCCCGAGGTGCTCAGGAGCACCCGAGCCCGCCTTTCGCCCTACCAGGACGGGGCTGCACCCTGGGGCGCGCGTGCCGGGACTCGGTCACCCGGGCGCGTGTCTGACGGCAGTCCGGGCGATGTGGGGCGGCCCGCCGGGCCTGGGGCCGTCYTTGCGGACCCGGCTCCTCTCCGCCGGCCCCGCGCGGACCCCTTGCGCGCCCCCGGCCTCTCGAATGCTGCGAGATGCCTGTGGCCGGGCGGTGGGCTCCTGCCCACCTGCCTGGACGGCAGCTCCTGGGCCTCGTGCAGCCGCRTGCGGCCGAAGACGGGTGTCCGCTCCCCCCGCGGCCAGGCTGCAAACATCCCTGAGGTGAACCCGGAGCCGAAGGCGCTGCTCCCGCTGACCACACGGCCCCTTTTCTCCTCGCACCCTGCGACAAGCAGTTGCAGGAGTGGGAACGGGACGGCTGGCGGGGCCGGGGATTTTGTGCCCCCGCGCCGTGCCCCGCCGCTCCGGCACGGCAGATGCTAGCCGAGCTCCAGCACCGAGCCCAAGTCGCCTTCCTGCGCACGCGGCGAAGGCAGGGCAAGGGCTCGCAGAGCCCGTTTCGCTGAGGCATGCCGTGATATACGCTCAGAGGCAGCAATGCAATCTCCGAGGAGTGTTTCAGTCTCTCCGTGCTCCTGAGTTACTGTTCTGATGATATTCCTGCTGCTACAAAAAAAGAAGAGATGTACAATTTTTTATAAAAATAAGTCTTGAAATTTCTTTAGCTTGCAGGAAAGCACAGGAGAGAGAGATGTCTTCTCGAAAGGAATAATTTCTCAAAAGGCATCRGGACAGTGAGAGGTACATATAGAATAGGCCGGCTTACTTAATATATTCRAAACAATATATGTTTAATCTAATTGTGGGTTATAGAATTACTGGGTGAGTAGTCCAGTATTTATTTATTGTGTTTTCCRCAACACTTCAACGGTTTCATGAGATTCTCTTCTCTCTAATTAAAATGATGGGCGAGATGTGTATTTAGTATGGRGATTCACAGGGTAAAATTCCCTTGAGAGTAAAGCACCTAAGTCATATCTTATAATACAGACCGATGGCTCACTTCTCTCTTGTAGAGGCACTAAAGATGTGAGAGGAAACCCCATGTTTTTGCATAATAGCTTAGTGCTTGCTAGTAAATGTATGATCTGTATTAGTCATCGTAACTGGATAATTTCTCCTAAAAAAAKGTCTGAACTCCTGCTTCCACCGAAAAGAGTGATAATTTTTTTTTCCTGTGGGAAATATCTTTTTGGGGGGAGTTTGAGAATGCAACCACGTAGAGAGCTGGCAAATCTGATATTTCCTATATTTATTGGATATAACTGGTTTGCCGTCTCCGTAATCTTTCACACGCACATGCATAGACATCTTTATCTCCTCCCATAGCTCCAGAGCACAACTATCGCTGACATCTATCCCAAGTGACTATGACAGGTTCACCCATGGCACTTGAAAGAGAAAGCTAGCAATTTCTTATTTCAAAACCATATCATCTCTTCAGCAGGAAAAAGAGCCACTGCATATTTGATTCTCTGTTCACTTCTTAATCTCTCTACAAAGAAATAAATGCTTACAACTGAACCCAAGGTTTTAGAAATATTGGTATTTTCCTCTACAAGGCCACTGGAACTTGGCAGTACCCTACGGTTCTCCCTTCCTTCCTGTCAGATAGTTAAGTAGTGACAGTGGATCCTAAYGGATTATTTCAATTCATTTGTTTCCATGGACTAGTGATTGAAAAATATTTACTATGATTCCTTACCTTGTGTGGGATTTTGAAGTGGTTTCACTTCCAAATGTTAGTAAAGCCAAAGATTTCTTACTTTCCAAGATTAATTTTGCATTAATTATGGTGGACTCAAGCTACTTAGAGCAAAGGAAGATATAAGGTCTACAAACTCTTCTGTATTTAATACAGCAGAGCAAGTAGGTGTCTCAGGTATTAATGGGCAGGTATAATGTCATTGCAAGCACATGAACCCTGGTGCAAAATGGAAACACTTACTGAGGTGGAATGGGCAAAAATAGCCTGAAGGGTTGGAAATGTTTCTCAGAGCTTCTTTCAGACAAGTTGCACACCAAATGCTTTACAACGTGCTTTTCTGTGGGAACTGACAGAATCACAGAGAAAGAAATTAAGAGTTCTTTGGAGGGAAAAAAGGATTTGTTTTCATGTGAGATTTGAAAAGAACCACAGACAAAGGGAATTTCACAAACACATACTAATAGAGCAGTGGGGATTATATGGCTTTTTATGGTGTCAGCTGGTCACAAAGTTCTAATAATTTCTGGCATTTTGCGAATCGCAGACCGTTCCGTGAAAGTTGATGCACAAATGGAAACATGGCGAGTTCCCTGAATGGCAAGCACACATCACTGAACAATGCTGGTTAGGAGGCTGAGATAACTCAAACAGCCCATTAACAGTAGCTGCACCGAGGGATAAGTCAGGAGCTGCCAACAAAATTGCTTGAGTTGCTTGCCAAGATGCCAGATGCTGCTGCTGAAAAATAAAAATAAAAAATTGTTAGCCAGAATTGGTATCTGAGCTTCATGTCTGCCTTCCAAAGAAGAGAATAGAAAAACAACACAACAAAGAAATATCTTCAGTACTGAGCACTCACGGATCTATTTTTAAAAATATATGTAAAATATACATTTTTCAGTATTATTGAAAAATATTGTATTATTAACTGCTATGGCAAATGGGAAGAAATACTTTATCCTATGCATTGATGAGGCTTGTGTGGTTGAATAATGAAAAAGTTTGCTTGATACTACAAATACTTTGCTCCTTTTCTATTCCTTACCAAAAAAATAAAAAATAAAATAAAGCCTTTATATATAGAGAAAATGCTATTTCTAGCTCTATGTCTAGTACAGAACAAAAAGGTTGTCTAGAGAGTTTAGCAAGTGGGTGTAAAGATGACCTAGAATTTCTATAACACAAAGCACTTAGTTTTGTGTTTCCTCAGCTGAATGTTAAAGGAAGAAGCTGAAAATTTCCTAGCAATATCTACAAAGGAGTTTCTGCTAGCACAGGTCTTACAGCTCAAGGGTGGCAATTTGCTGAGAAAATGGACAAGATTGCAAGACCTGATTGTAGTGATACCTGTTCTGGATAGATGTACCACCAGCAACAAACTTAAAATATTTAAGCTTTTATATTTAATATTTAATTATATTTATAGTTAATATTTATTTAATATTTATGCTCAGCTCTGCACCATGTCACCAGAGCAGAGGTTAGCAGCTCCTGTCTGATCTTGAAGATGTGGGTGGAAGCAGATGAGATGCAGGAAGGACTCTCCATGCCTGAACCACAACTAAAAGCAGAGAGCAGGAGTCGTGGCTCCTGCAGCTTTGCGCTTGGCCACATGGCTGCTCTCACTGCCACCAGTTAGAAGTCAGAGACCTCCATAAAAAAATAAACCAAAAGGGCCAATTCTGCACGATATGGTGCAGCACTGTGCCAGAGACCCCCAACSAGCCATAAGTCAGCACAGCCCAGTGCAGCACTGTTCAGGTCCTCAAATTGCACTTTTAAGGCAGTGTGAATGTGTTCATGCTTAGCTCTACCAGAAGCCTGTGGAGCTGAAGCCTGGCAAGAAGGAGAAGAAAAGCACAGCAGGAAATGTAATGCACTGCCCATAAATGAATGTAAAGGGCCAGGAGGGGCATCTAGGTAGCCGTGTTCCCTCTGTGAACGCAGCTCAGCCTTTGTTGGTCCTGGCCAAGCGTTGGTCACAGCTAAGAAGAAATAAGGAGCAAAAAAMCCCATGGTTGTCCTTGGCAAAGGATGCCTATTGCCATGTGTTTATTCTTTATGTTCTTTATAACTACATATTCTCAACCTACATCTCTGTTATTTAAGATACAAATTAGTCTCTGTGTCAGCATTTGCAAACGAAGAGCATATGTTTGTGTGTGTCAGGCAGAAAATATGCTTGGCTTCTACATACGTTTCAAGCTACAGATTATGCTGTGGTAAGCAGGAGAGATTTTAAATATCTTATGAATTTTAAATTTTAAATTTAATTTTAAATTAGGATAATTTTATCACATATTCACAGATTACTTTTTCACTGTAGATTTAGATATCTATAATGAAGGTATCTTCCTTTTTATTTTCATGTACTCCTCGACTGTTGTTTTGTATCCCATACATCAGCCGGTGAGTCATCAAGCTATTATCAAAGTCAGTGTCAAGGTAAATATGATATAGAAGAAAAGCTATTTCACAGTGCTTAAGGAATACACAATACAGACAGGTAAACAAAAAACGCAGAAATCTAGTTAGGACACTGCGTAACACATTGTAATCCAAGCATCTATCTTTATTCTGCTTGCGAAAGGATTGGAGTGGCAAAGTGCTACTTGTAGGTCTCTGAATCTGTGGAAAAGAACAAAACAGCGCACTCCTCCCATCGTAAATTCAAACTGATAATGACCACTTTTAATTCAGTTTTAGCTATTTTCAGGGAGGTCTGTTGTGGATAACCTTCTCAGAAAAATAGGCTCTTGTTTTTTGAAATGGAGAGAGCAAATTAACAGCTTGAGATTTTGCACAAAATATTGGGCCTGTACAATTTACACAAAAAGAGCTTTAAAGTACACCTGAACAWGTTTTTTTGACTTCAGTCCGCATATAGACAAACAAGAAATGTGACCATAATAAGCAGTGTTTCAAACAGATTTTTTTTTGAAGAACATAGAAAAAATTTAAAATATCTGACTCATCTGTGGAGCCATGGAAACTCATTGCTGAGTTCTGTTTCCTCCACATGGAGAGTTCCACTATCAAGCTTTGGGGAGCCTGGGAATATGAACAATGTTTTGGTGAAAATATAGGTGAAGCTTGTCTTCTTCAAATCCATAGGTCTTGATCCTGCAACACTTTTGGCTATTTCTATTTCCTGAGCCATACCAGGGGAACCAAAGAAACTTAAATCTAAATAAATTATTACGCCAGTTAATCAATTCTGTATTACAATCGCTTACATACATATCAGCAAAGCCTTTGCAGGAGTGTTTCACTGGATTTCCTTTGAAATTACTTTCAGTCACTCTCTTGGCAAATCCCAGTATTCATTGTTGTCTACAAATGCTTATCAGACAAACACCACATGTAATAATAGATTTCAGATCCAACCTTTCATAATTTAGACAGCTATTGAGTCTGTTAYATCGTTACGATGAACTTCGCAAAACGTCGTGCTATCACTGCAGTAGTAACTGTATGCATCAGCTGAGTAGTGATTTTGCTTTTAACTTGTGAACAGTGATGTTTAAACACAATTGCTTCAATTTAATGAATGATCAGAAATTACTTTTCTTAGCTCTAGTAGCCATTTCCTCAGTTAAATTATACACTGGGCAAAACCAAACAAGAAGCACACAAAAAAGTGTTTCCTGAATTAAAAATGAAATTAAGAAGTAACAAATGTGGTATGTGGATAGACTTCACAACCAGGATGGGCTGCCGTCCAAGATATGCTATAAGATTCAAAACAATCTAGATGTTGCTGCCTCCCTGGTAATTAACTGGTACAGTTTTGTTGCCTTTGTGATTACACGAAATAGTGTGTGTATCAAAACAGATACTGTGTTAGAGCCTCTCAGCAGCACAAAGAGTARGATAATGTTTTGGGACATACGGCAGAAAACCACATTTTCTCGAAATCAGTGCTAGGTGTATTAATCCCAGTTAATGCCTTGACATAGACTTAGGTGCTGTATAGGTCCTGYGCTGATCCTCTGCAARTAARTGATCTTTTCACTCAGAGTCAGACRTCTGCTTATTGCTCATTGGACCTCATAAAAAAAATTCCATGAGCAGACGATTCGCTTTTCCCTTCTGATRACAGAGTACTGTAGGATGAACCTCGTTCAGTACACAGGTATGCAAATTTCTGCTTTCCGTTCCTGACTCTGAGCATCCAGACTGCAGAGTAAAACAAGCCATGTGCTCTCACCCGGAGAGGAGATCAGTGCCTGGACCTCTTGGTCCATCGCAGGTTCCTGGTGTGATGTATGTCATCTTTGCAGGGCTGATCTGTAGAGTATTGTGGGAGAAAGGTCAGTTCTTTCCAATACCCACGAGTAATATTTTTAGTCTTCCGATGTAACCAGGATATTTCTAGCTTTGTTCTTTCTTGTTGTTTTGTTGGATAGTTGTAGCTTTCACTAAAGTTGGTGACACTTTTAGAGTACGAGAGCAGCACACGGTGTGTATCTCCTGGTTATCCGAGCACCTCTTAATACATGATGTCACGAATCCCAGGGCAGAGAGTCTTACGCTTTAAGTTGCAAGAATTCCCAGTGACCTGATTAGCTGTCTTCGTGCTGATACCCACAGTAAGATGTAGACAGAAAAAAGCTTTCTCTAAGAAAAGGTAACAGTTGGTCCTGGATTCACGCTGTGGGTGAATGAAGCTTTAAAGAAAGGCGCATGATGAAACCTGACAGACATTCCCGTTTTCAATTYGCATTTCCCCTCAGTTCACTCACCAAAGCTCTTGTAAGTCTTTTTAACAGACAGCTGAGGAACTATTAGCAACATCTTGTTATCAAAAAGAGGCATTTGATGAATTGGCTGCCTGGATGGACACGGTCTTTCCAGCATCCAGAAAGKTTTCGTTTTCTGGTGGTAATGGGGGATAGAGTAGGGAGAGAATAAAGCATCCTAGAAATCTCCAGGAAGACTTACCAGCTGCAYAAAAATCTAGCGAATTAGACCCTCTTGTCTATTCTACTAGAAAAGCTATTCACTTCTTTTATTGTATGACTGGGTTACTTTAATGTTAAAATACACTAGAYGTCTGTATTAGAGGGATGTGGTGTGTTCCTGTGAAATCGCCACTGTCATTGTACTACATGSTCACATGAACTGTGCCATCTCCCAGGCCTTTTGAGTTTTATTCTTGTATTTAATAGGATAAAGCTGATTCATGACACTTTGTTAAATGATGCTTTTGAAAATTATTTATTTTAGCTAGTATWATTCAACATTGTTGAGCATCTCTGACAGAATATTTATTCAAGATCATAAAAAACTGACAAGATAAAATTCCATTTTAAATGCAGTGCATCTACCAGATGATGTTATTTATGATAATAACCACACAGTTTAATTAATCATAGTATTGTTGCATAATAATTAAGGATGACCGGTCAAAATTACAATCATACGTTTAAAACATAGCTGACACAAAGGATTAAAATGAATAAACTAGCCTATAAATATAGAATACAAAATGTATGYGTCATGAATATGACTAGGAGCAGCAGAAAGTGGTCACTTAGACCTGTATATTGAAATAATAATTGACAGGTACCTACTAAGTAATCTCCATTCTTCTGCATTAATTAGAAATACATCCTAGTCATAACAACATCTAAGTTATTAAAAAGTCGGACTGACTAAATTCTCACCAGACATTCATCTAATGAAAAAGACCAGTAGAGAGCTAAAATGGTGTCTTGCATTTCATTATAGCTTTTCCTTTATGTCCTTTTAGACTCCAAATATTTCACATCAAGCCGGTGCACATAAAGTGGTGAACAGTACTTAAGCAAATATGACTCCAAGGAAAGGATGCGTTGCAGTACTAGCGCATTTGCCTGGAAAGTTTGGGGGGCATCAGAACATGAAGGTACATGGGCTTTGGATAACTGGGAGTATTACTGGGTTATCAGTGACTCATGGCAGGGGACTTAACCCAAATTAGAACTGAAGTCAGAGAAAATTTTTTATTCATAGATTTTGCTTTTATGTCGGTGCAGTGGTCCATTCCAGATAATCTTTCATGGATTTGGATGCTCTGCTTTTGGGAGAAATTGCACCTTATCCTGCAATAGATGCAGAGGGGCCTTATCTCTGCCTATTTCTACATCCTCTTTTAGTGTCAAGAAACTTTCCTCCAGAAGTTATGCATGGGCACTGGAAGGAGCTGGACCAGCCTATCACCACTCTCCTACTCCTTCAGCTGCGCATTAAGGGTTCCCACTTCTGTTTTCCTGTCCCCTAGGTGAGCTGGTTGAATGGAGCTGATGAGGCAGGCAAGGCAGAGCAGTGCAGACGGACCACGTACTCACRTCGCAGTTCATGATGCCTGCTCTGTGGGGTCACCTCCAGTGGGAGACAATTTTGAAGAGCTGTGGGTAAACAATGTTTTAAATCATTTCTTTTGGATCTGGAATTATACAGCCACTTCTGCAACAAATTACTTGCAATCTAATGCTATTCTGATATGCGGACAGCTGACTTTCTTTCTTATATACTTCCTTTTCATTTCCAAAGTCTACTTCCCTTAAGAAGTAGCACTCTCTAACAATTAGCAGTCTTATGAAAAGTTTTGGAGGAAACAGGAGACCAAGTCATTTTTAAAGTGCATCCAAAGGAAAAGCTGATCTTCAATATCCAGGCTGAGAGAAATGTATTTGATGCGCTTTGTCAGCTTTATATAAAAACAAAAGTCAGCATAGCTAAAGATTATGCACATCAATTCTGCTTAATTAGCTTCTTACATGGTTCACATTTCTGTTAAGTTAGTTAATTAACAGAGTTTTTGAATCACTGTTGCACTGTATTCTCTGGAGCTATCCAGCTTGTGTTTTCTACCCTTATAAGGCAGGAAAGAGCCCTCTTGGATACCGTCTTCTGCTTCAGGATGGAGTAACTATTTAGCATCTACTTCAGGCTGTGTAGCTAATCTATTGCTAGTGCAGTAATAATTTTCCCACTAGGAGATTACATGCTTAATCCGTAAGATTAGGCTGAAGCAATGCCTCTCTGTATCATAACAATGTAATGCCTATGACCGTTTGAACATTCCTGTAGGAGTGTATCATACATACCCACAGCTTACAATGCACATTACTGTTGCAAGGTTTTTAATTTAGCTCTTGAATGCTATGCCCTCCCTAGTGAATAGGAGTGTATTTGAAGAGCAAAAAATGTGGTGCTGGAACTCCACCACTCATTCTACATGCATTTCAGGGGGTTATTTCAGATTAACTGCTTCCTGCAGAGCAYTGATGATAACTTTTTGACACAGGYGGTGRAGGAGCCAACGAAAAGAGGTGTGCTGCTGGAYCTTGTACTAACAAACAAAGAAAGACTGGTTGGAAATATGAAGGYTGGGACCAGCCTTGGCTGCAGTGACCATGAGAYGGTGGAGTCCAGGATCCTATGTGGAGGAAGCAGGATAATAAGTAGGATTGCAAAAATGGACTTCAGGAGAGCAAACTTTGGCCTCTTCAGGGACCTACTTGGAGGAATCCCAAGGGTTAGGACCCTAGAAGGAAAAGAGCTGGTTAATATTCAAGCATCACTTCCTCCAAGCTTAAGATCAGAGCATTCCTATGAGTAAGAAGTCAAGCAAAGGGGGCAGGAGACCTGTATGGATGAGTAAGGAGCTCCTGGCAAATCTCAAACAGAAGAAGGAGGTACACGGAACRTGGAAGAAGGGACAGGCCACTTTGGAGGAAGATAGGAATGCTGTCAGAGCATGCAGGGATGCAGTGAAGAAGGCTAGGACCCATTTGGAATTAAAACTGGCAAGAGATGTCAAGGACAACAAGAAGGGCTTCTTCAAATGCATCGTTAGCAAAGGGAAGACTAGGGAAAATGTGGGCCAGCTGCTGAAAGGGTCAGGGTCCCTGGTGACRAAGGATGCAGAGAAGGCAGAGTTACTGAATGCCTTCTTTGCTTCAGCCCTTAATGGTAAGGTCAGCCCTCAGGAATCCCAGACCCTGGAGACCATAGAGAAAGTCTGGGGAGAGGATGACCTTCACTTGTTTGAGGAGGCCTGAGTTAGAGACTGTTTAGGCAAACTTGACACCCGTAAATAGATGGGCTCTGATGGGACGCACCTATGAGTGCTGAGGGAGCTGGTGGATGTTATTGCTAGGCCACTTTCCATCATCTTTGAAAGGTCATGGAGAAAGAACATGGAGAGGTGCCTGAGGACTGGAAGAAAGCCAATGTCACTCCAGTCTTCAAAAAAGGCGAGAAAGAGGACCCAGGAAACTATAGGCCAGTCAGCCTCACCTCCATTCCTGGAAAGATGATGGAACAATTCATTCTGGATGTCATCTCCAGACATATGGAGGAAAAGAAGGTGATCAGGAGTAGCCAGCATGGATTCACCAAGGGGAAATCCTGCTTAACCAATCTGATAGTCCTCTAGGATGGAATGACTGGCTGGGTAGATGAGGGGAGAGCAGTGGACGTTGTGTACCTTGACATCAGCAGGGCTTTCAACACTGTCTCTTAGATAAGCTCAGTAGTGTGAGTTAGATGAGTGGGCAGGGAGGTGGATTGAGAACTGACAGAGCTCAGAGGGCTGTCATCAGTGGCACCGTCTAGCTGGAAGCCTGTAGCTAGCAGTGTCCCCCAGARGTCAGTAGTGGATCCAGTCTTGTTCAATTTATTCATCAGTGACCTGGATGAAGGGACAGAGTGCCCCAGCAAGTTTGCTGATGATACCAAACTGAAAAGAGGACTGAGAGGGGATCCTATCAATATATAGAAATATCTTAAAGGAGGGYGTCAAGACTCTCCTCAGTGGTGCCCAGCGACATGACAAGAGGCAGTGGGSACAAACTGAAACACAGGAAGTTCCACCTGAACAYGAGGAAAAACAACTTTACTGTGAGAGTGACAGAGCACTGGAACAGGTTGACCGGAGAGGCTGTGGAGTCTCCATCTCTGGAGATATTCAAAACCCACYTGGATATGATCCTGTGCAACRTGCTCTAGGTGACCCTGCTTGAGCAYGGGGGTTGGACTAGATATCTCCAGAGGTCCCTTCCAGCCACAACCATTCTGTGATTYTGTAGCTCTAGTCCAGTTCCAAGAACTGAATGGCCATCTCTGGAGCCCATTGCACTGTTACGTACATTCCCAGGATACATCTTCTGTCTTATTTTAATCCAGTGATTCAATGAGTTGAACCAAAGCACATTAAATGGGGACAACTGGGGGATTTGTTCCAAAAGTACACTCCTGACACAGATTGAAATATAAATTAAAAAAAAAAAAAAAAGGTAGAGCTAAAACAAAAAATGTGTATTCACCATAAAAAAATATTTTGGTCCTTAAGAGCACCAAAGAAATACTATTAATTGAAAAAAAAAGTTATTTTAAAATTAATGTGTATACAGCATAGTGCTGCTAGTAAAACTAATTTGCACAGCAAACATCTTCCTGGTAAGTATTTCATGCCAGTAAAATGCACAGATACATTTTTCATTTTTCTCTTTAAGGGAGGAAATATGCCAAATCACAAATGTATGCATCGAGCATGTAAAATACAGCACAAAAACAGCTGGCAATATTCTTTTGCTCTCACTTCTTGTCATAAGGCTCTGTTCCTGATTTCTCTCCCTCTTAGGCAGTTGCTAGCTGCAGCTGCTGTTGCATTCTCTACATGAGTGATGAACATTTAATCTGCTGTAGAACAAGGTTCAAAATAAGATCCGATTGGAAAGCACCAGGTCCTATCCCAATTACAATTTGTTATCGGAAACACTCCAGTTTTGAACCGTTTGCTGTATCCAGGAAGGGTGTCTGAGGGAACCTACTTGCACCCCTGAAGAGTCTGACCCTGGGCTCCAAAATGCTGACTCTAAGACTCAAGACTGCAGGAGACTTATGTGGTAGGTGGCTACTGACCCTGGAGCCAAGGAGCCTTGCTGATGTGCCTCAGCCACTTGCCCATGTTGTCACTGTTGATGTTAGCAGAGAAACTGAAAAGAAAATCAAYGTAAATGAGTTGCTGCATTTTATAGGTGCTTCTGTATCCTGAGGATACATTGCATTTTTCATTTGGAGCCAAGCTGAACTGACCCCARATATCACAACAAACAAAAGCATAGTGAAAAGTTGAAAAATGTTTGGCCAGCACCGTTTGAGTAAGTATTTAGTGTGTGTGTTTATTAAATTAAAAAAAAAGAAAAAGAATCCAACTCCCCATGCACTTAGCTGTGAATGCTGCTTAAAATTCATTAGCCTTTGCTGTTGTTAGACTTTCCCTTTAATTAGTTTTCAGACTGTACATTCTTTATAATCACCCCATACAAGATAAAATGAGAAAGYTTAATATGCTCCAGTGTATTCATCAGTGCAATGAACCGAATCATTTATGGAAGGTGCTGTACGATTAAGGCAGGTTGGTTGCTGAAGTACTGGTGTCCATTTGATAATTATTTACTTAGTGCTATGTCTGATTTAGGGCCCTATGTGGATGTATCTTCTAGCTGTGCTAGAAATGCTCTCAAATATTGAAAGCAACAATGAGAATAATGTTTGAAAAATCTGTTCAAGATATGCAAGCCAACTTTTTGTGTTCTTTTGTTTATTTATTTCAATAATTTGTCTTTTTAAAGTCTTTTTCTAATAATAATGACAATTCTTCTTGTGGACATGCACAGGTAATTGATCCTAGCACGTTACATGCCATTGCTTTTCATCTGAGAACTGTGATGSCTTCCCACTATCACAGGAAGAAACACTGTAGTATATTCTGTATTAATGTGTTTCTTAAGAAACTTCATGAGAAGTTATAAATAAAAGATAGCTAATTAATTAAATATTCCTTTTTAAAAAAAGGATTTCTAAAAAAAATACTCTTAACAAAGTAACTTATACTTTATTTCATTTATCATACAGAAAACATGGGAAACCTCCATTTCAGACATAAAATTAGTTTTATGTGCACTGTTTTAGTGCAAATAAAACTGAAACTGTATGACTTCCAACAACTAAAAAATGGAAAATAAGCTGAAATGGTATTTTAGCACTTCCAACATCAGTATATATAGAGGATCATCTAGCTGCTTGTTTTTATTATAGTTTCCATACTTAATTAATATAATTGAAGCATATATTGATACATTTTTAAAAGTCACCTTATCATTGTTTTTACAAAGACAAGTGGCTCACCTTGGCTTCTTACATCTGCAGTGTGTGCAGGTTTGATATTCTCATTCTCACCTACAAGTAAATACACTTGCAGGTGCAGAAGTACACAATCTGGAATGGCACTAGATGATAGGTTAATAGTCTATGAAAGTTCAGCCCATAATTAAAATTATTCCCAGGAAAAAGTAAGGACCATATTCTTTTCAACATAAGCATTTTTAATTTTTGAAATTTTGGTAATCTTTCCATTCTTTTATTTCTTATTAGGAGTAGGCAAATAGATTTAGGACTTACTAAACCTAATGGATCRCGAAAACTGGAGTTTCTGGTTATATCTGCTTTTGGATTTTAACGAGACATTTAAGTATGTGCCTAGCTTTAAACACATGCTGAACTCTATGAAACAGCTCTGTAAAGTTGAGCTGTAATAATAGGTCTCACTGGATTCTAAGATTTTGTAATGCCTTTACAACAAAAAGTAGCTGCTCTTGTAACTAGATCTGTGTTTCAGCTTTTTTGCTGTATCCAGCAAATGTTCTCCTTCCCATTCACAGTGGATCTGTCCTTAGGCTTAGGAAAAGAAGATCAGAGTTGCTTCTGCTTGGTTATACTGTCTCTGACACCAGCCACTACTGCATCCCTAAGGAAAGAGTGTATGAACAGGCAAGTACAAGAAAACTTTCCTAGGCTTCAAAAAGTAGAGAGTTTCTCAGTCAATAACTCCACCGTGGCTCTTATGTTTCCATAGRCCTTAATGGATTTTTGCTACATGAATTCATCCTAAGGCCATATGTTTTCAAGCACAATACCCTGTTGCAACAAGCTTGTCAGCCAATTTCAATTCTATACTAGTCAGAAAGGAACTTCGTTTGAAGTCTGACATCTTAATTTATGGTAGTTCTGGTAAGCAGTGAACAACTGTTCTCTATAAACTTCCATCGCATTTAGGATTTCATTGATCGTAGGATACGCTCCTGTTAAAGAACTCTCAACAGTGATGCGGCATGGACAGCAGACTGGTCAAAGCTACTTTCCATCACTGGGATGTGAGCCAGTGACACAGTATGGGGACAAAATAATGAATAATCTTCAGCTGTGATGCTGTCCAAAACTGGAAGGCTACATTAAAGAGCATCTGTTCTTGCAAAGGATATATAGTGACTGTATTGAAGCCAATGAACAAAACTGGACTGAGACCGCAGAGCACAAAAAGGGCCAGAGGAAGGCGGGTTGAACGACCTTCGAAAGCTGCAGCTGTGATCCTTTTTGAGTGTATATCCTATAAGAATTCGATGAATTTCTTCTGTGCAACTATGAAATCTAACTCCGCAGATATCAAATCAAGAGATGATTCTGTCATTTATATGTAAATTATGTAACCAAAAATAGAACCAAAGCTGAATTCCAACTGAGTTTTAGAGCCATGGATGGAGTCCAACAATTATTTAAAGAAACCTAAGAAGAATAAAGCCCTTTATCCCTCAATTTCCCAAATAAACTGCTTAGCACTTTAGGCTTCTTATTCTTTTGGAAGCTTYTGCATGTGTTTGGAAGATTTACATCTTTGAGAGTTACCTTTTTTATGAGGTGGAAATTGTCACCTGTTTAAAAGAAAAAAACATGTATTAAAAACTCTGCACACAGCACATGAAACTAGAATTGCACCTGGAATTTTCTAAGTGTTTGACAGTTTTCAAAGGCTGGTCTCTTGAGATAGGTAAACACTCCAGCGCAGTTTTAGTTCCAAGTAGTATTTCTGCTATAGTCTTGTTCCAATATTGCTGAGGTCTACCTAGAGGAATTTCTGAGAGATTAGTAAGGTGTTCATCTCTGATAAGTTCCAGCTGTAATGAATACAGTGTTTCTCAGTGGGTATAGAAGAAATCCAGTGCTGGGCTCTATCTTTCATGTTATAAGAAGGGTTTGCTGAGGTCTCTGAGAACTTCCTGCATTCAGTTGCAATGGACTGTCCTTTACCTACTTCCTGTGTCCAAAAGTTTGTATGGTCCTGTTACTACTAGATTTTTTTTCCTACCCATAAAGAACAAAGGAAAATAAACAGAATCTATGTTTTGCTTCCAGTAAAACTGCTCCTGGTTCAGTGAGAACTCAGGGCTTCTATTTTGTAGCTCTATATTTGCTCCCACATAATTCAATGATGTTTATATTACGGTAAATGGAGATTTTGTTATCAGAAGAAACATATTTTTGGAAATGCCTCAAAAAGTCAGCAGTTTAGGATTGTAAAGAATACTTACTCTGAGCTCCTTTTTGTCTTTCTAGAATTAATATTCCCTTTGCCCTTTGCAATGTGTCTGATCAAGGTAATGTTCAGGGACAGATGTCCAGAATAATCCTCTTGATTAACTTGGCAGAACTTCCTTCCTACTAATACTAATATTTCTCTATTAGTAGCTTTTTTTTCTCAGAAGAAGCATTCCTTTTAAGATTCCAGCTATCCRCTTTGGAGCAGAATAAACTTGCTTAGGCTTATGGAGCTTGAAGTCTCCAGTTTGCTTACTGTCCCAGGCTTGGATCAACAGTGGTGGAAACAGATAGACATAAAGATATTCAGAATATCATAGGACTATCCTTATCACTGCTGCTGTCCTAACTTGGTGTTATTTAATGAATATATTGGAATCACTTTTGTGTACTTGCAGACTATGTGTCTGAGTACTTGTATTCAAGCATTCAGTGAGCCTAGGACAATTGATTATAATGTCCTTTGGTTAGCTTAACTTCGAAGACTTTCATTTCACATAAGCTTTTCAACATATGGATTAAACGCTTCAGTCTGTAATATAACAGATATCTCTATTACCTTTGTACATTATCTCTTAAATGCATTCATTAAACACCATTTCCTAATTAAAAGGAGTTTACTTGCACACTCTGGTTATGGTTTCCTCTCAGCACAGCATCTTATTACTTCTCATTCATGTTGACCTGTTTCCAGAATACATTCAACATCCTAAACTTTTCCTGTATTTCCTCAAATATAATCATTTTCTAAGAAGACTGATAGCTAAAAGGATATTTATTTCCTCTGTTCCCTCATAGTTCTATAGTGATATAAAAAGCTGAGAATATTGATTCTATGCTGAAACATGTACCACATGGAAGAAATTTTTGGAAGAAAACCAAAAATTTCACCTGTAGAAAGTCAACATGATGATTAAATTAGTTTCAACTTGAACTCTTCTTCTGAAAAGTATTTAAAACAATAGCAAATTCATTCTGTTACAGATATTCTTAGGTACCATGGAATCTGTATTTAGGGATGTCATCAGAGCAAGGTGATGAATCACATGGTGCTGGGTTTTTATCTTTTAAGTGAGTTTCTTTTATGTGAGTAGGCCTTGTTCTCCTAAGAGATCTGTAAAATAAACAGTTATAATTTAACTAACATAAAATGACTAACTTAATATTGCAAACACATTGATATGGTAGCATAAGTGCTAAAGAAAACATAGAAGATCAGTCAAGAATGATTGAAAAATAAAGTATATTTACATAACATGACATCATGTGTCTGCCAGGTCTTGTAAATAAGAAATAGTTGAGGGTTTAGACAAGTTTCTAGGGCTAGCTTTGAGCAAATTGAATGACCAGGAGACAATGGCAACAGACTCAACATTTTATTTCAGAAACTTCCATTTCCCTGTGTAATCTTCCTCCTAGCAGGAGAAAATAGAATGGTTCAATTCATCCTCTAATTCTCTTAGGGAACAATCTCTTTCTGACATCCTATTACTTAATTATATTGATTATATCAATAATAATTTAGCAAAATTACACTGTGCATGAGCAAACAGTGTATGTCCCTTTCTAATTTATTACATCCATTAAAAAGACTTTTTTGCATTATCTTTAATAATCTAAGAAAGAAAATATTATGTTAATTATTCATAAACTAAAATATCCATGCTATCAAAAATAATTAAACACTAAATGCAAACTCAATTGTAACAGCTATCTAATTATGCTACTCTCTTTTTAAATTCCCTGTGCTGGCTTCCTCTTGCTTTTATATCAAGTTCATATTTCTTGTTTCCGTCTAGAAACAGCCTATTAGCCAAGCAAGCAGGAGACCTAACCTGTGTTATGGTTTACATTTATCAAAGCCAGCATGCATTGCTTTCAAAACTGRTATTTACTAAAGAATCTATGTTCATTCAAAACGTGTGGACCAGCTCCACCCATTTCACGTCTACAACTGCTGATTTTGCTGCTCATTGTTTTGGAGCTTGAGCAATGGTCAGTAACTGATGGATTTTAACAAGTTTTGTTCTTTTGGTTGCCTCTGGCAAGGGCAAAGCAAAAACATCCCCCCCACACACACACACACACCCGCCTAGTTCCTAGAGAAAGCATAAATACAGCATACWATATATTTTTGATGGCAGTGTTGAACAACAGGCTTCATATTTTTAGGTGAAGAGCTGTCTGCCTAGCCATATTACTTCGGCTTCCTTTTCTTCAGTCACTTTTACAGCAGACATGCAAAAATTTAATGTAACATAATTTAATTTTCTGTTTAAACTCCACTTCAGGAGAATCACTTTAATCCATGCATCTGGCTTTTGGAGTGGGCTTCTGTCATGCAAAGATGGACAACTGTGATTTGGGTTTTGTGCGGTGATTTAAACTGAGTTAGAAACTTTGGACAGTGATTTCCTTTCCCTCTCAAAAATAGAAGTGATGAAAGATGTTAGAGGTGATTCTGCTTTGCTGATGAGCAATGTTTAGCTGTATGAATATGGGCTGTGCCGTGTCCGAGTGTCAGAAAGTAGCCACAGGTGTGCTCATGAGCCACTTTGGTAAAGGGAACTAAGTTTCCTGATTCACCACCACAATTTTGAGAAATCAAGCTATGAGCAAAGATTTATATTTTAATTTTACCAGGGCTTGTTTCCATCTTTCTATCCTTTTATGCACCAAAATACGCAAAGGGAATCTATTTTTCTTTTGTTCTCATGACTAAACACAGTTTTAAAATTAGTTTTCAGGTACTAATCCCCAAAGCTGGGGAGCTGTTTCCAGCTCTCCCTTCTATTTGCCCAAATCTGGGGAGAAGAAGGAACATCTAAGGAGCTTAAGGATGCCTCCTTCATGCATCTTCATGTGAGGAACGACAACTGCACCATGTATGACTACCACCACCTCAGTGTGTCCCTCCTGCTGGCTAGGAACCTAACTGGCTTTGGTTTTACTCAGTTGCTTAAATCCTCACCTTGTTGACAAAATGACTCTTGGCAAGTCCACATGGATTTGTGCTGACCATAAAGCCATACATGTTCTTCATAACTGAGCACATACAGTTGTTTATTAATCAATGCTCGGAAAATTCAGGAACTGTCTAGGCAACAGCCACGTAGCCATTTTTTTGTATGTCTTTACTGATGAGACTAAAGCTTTTCTCAGTATTAGTCAAGGAGATTGTTAKAAGATTTCAGCAAACTGCTGTCCTGATAGTTTTTAACCTTATCTGTTCCTTCTGTGATGCTATCAAAGCCCATGTAATAGCAAACAAAACCATTTCAGAAGTTCTTGCCACAAATGGAGTCAGACTAGGTCTTATTCTGGATAAGCTGGACCCCATTAGAATGAAGAAGAAAATCATTTTAATTTTCTATTAACCTATTATCTATTTGACAGGAGTCTGTTCTAGTACCAATTCCTAAGACTGATCTTTTTCACGTAAGCTTATACATTAGAGGGCAAAGGTAAGAGATGATAGCTACAGCGTTTTAAGAAACAGTCGTCACCAACCGCAGTAGAAATACTACTATTACTTCTGTTAATAATAATACTGTTAGAATGATCTGAATGGTTAACCCATTAACCATTGCTTAACTGGTCCCAGACAGATTAAATGTAATACAGTCAAATGTAATATACCCAGAGCTGAGTGTGTGAAACAATGTAAGTGGGGTGAGAGACTRTTTTGGAAACCAGTGACTCAGAAAGTACCATCAGAGGTGTGGGCCATCAGCGATAACAGGCTCWACAGGAATTCTCAGTGGAATAAGCAAAAGGAGAAAAGTGCTTTTGCTGGTGTGAACAGACTCCTGCTWGGACATTGTTTCCACTTCTGGCACCCACACTTCCATAGGAAGTAGAAATACCAAAAATGGTCAAAAAGTACTACAAAAGTAATACAAAGAATGGGGAAAYAATAATAAGATATGAAAGTTCAATCCTTTCAGTCTTTCTGAAAGGGGTTTAGAAGTAACTTGCTGAGTACGTCTAAGTGCTTAGTCSTGCAAAAGACCACGGAGTCTGTGGAGCTTTTCGATCTTTCAGAGAAAGTCATAGTAAGACGCAGCGGTCGGAAAGCAAAATTAGGCAAGGTGAACCTTGAAATCAAGGGCCTTTTCCTTGCAGCACCAGCTGCCACAGGGACAATGCCGCAGCGGGGGGCAGAATCGCCATTACTTAGTGCTTCACTCAAACGCCTAGAAACGAGCTATTTTTAGAGAAAAGTTAGAACCATAGGGAGAAAAAACAAAACAAAAAACAAACAAACAAACAAAAAAAAAAACCCAAAAGCAAGACAGGAAAGAAAAAGGGAGGAAAGTTCTTTCCAGCTGGAGTCCTTGTGAAGGCCGTGCAGTGCGGCAGAGGGAGTATCTAGGGTTGTTTCAGAAAGAGCATGAAAGCTTTCAGTAAATGTGACAGTGAATGGTAATACTTCAGTCCCTCATCAACCTATGAAATTGAGATTTATGGCTCCTGTGGTCCTTTTGTAAAGCATATTGAAATAAAGTATTCACTGCGTGGCCACATAATGCAATAGAAAATACTGCCTGCTGTGTAAATATCTATGATTATATAGTGTGGTTTATAAATAAGTCAAAAAGGAAAAAAAAAAAAAAAAAAACAGAATGGAGGTTTCTTTCAGAATCTCATTGTGGGTGTTTTCAAGTCATTTCAAGACCTTGCACCAGAGCAGGAAAAGCTACTTACTTCACGCTAAATTCAGGGGTTGCAGTGTGCAGCCGGGCTCGTCTGTATGCCAGCGGTGTAGTTGCACCCCTCTCTCCACCGCCAACTACCACTGCAATTTGTTCTGACATGAGTTTTGAACCAAGGCTCCATGTGCTTAGTTAGCACAGCTCAAAAGCTGCCTAAGGAAAGAAAATAACAGGCAAGAGCTGCAGAATTCAACCTTTGTGCGTCCCCTAATGAGGCGGCGCTGTCAGTGCCGATGCACTGGGGAGGCTTGTGGCCTGCTATGGTATGCACAAATCTTTCAGAGCTCCATGCAATGCTGCCAGCAGTGTGTATTCGTATGTATTACCCCAATATATGCTACTTTCTTGGCCAATTTTTGTTGCTATTACTTCAGAAAGAAATGATCTTTCTGCCATACTAGAGTACCTATTGAGAGCACAGTCTTTTATCACATTTATAAACCTGTTCTAAACAAATTACTTTTTAAATAATAATCTTTCCCTTTAGATGAACAGTCATGGACTATCTGTTTCCAAAAAGTCTCATATGCAGTTTCAAACCAGCACAGAGAACTGTGAAGTAATATAGTGATTAAAATGTATTTCTCGAGAGCCTTCTTTGCTAAGTATTAATTCCATTGGAAACATGTAAGTGAAAAAAAAAAAAAATAAAGCACATTTGGTATTTTCAACTACTGTTCTCTTCCAAACTTTTCCTGTATGTTCAATGAGCATAAGTAAAAAAAAAAAAAGAGAGAAAGAAAGACAGTACATTTATTCAAAGATGCAATTTGATACAATTTTGGGAACAGGAAAGATGCTAAGCTTTTTATTATGCACAAAACTTAAAACAGTCTAGTACTTTCCTGTGAATAAAACTTTCTTCAAATGTCTGCATGCCTGCTGTGTCCACAAAAGTCGACATACGTGAGTACAAACTGAACACAAATTGTACTTCAGTGAGGCTTTATTTAGGCAGTTTTCCCAATTTCTGCATGAGAATTTTCACATATAATGCCAGCTTGGGCAGTTTTATAGGAACATGCACTGCTAGTTTGGCCAAAGCAAAAGGAAAAATTAATTCCATGCTCAGTGGAAGAAATAAAGCMTAGTTTCCAGCATTTCCAGCATCTCACTTCTACCGGTGCTCTCTTCAGGTTAAAAGGTTAAGCTTATGGCTACCTTGCTTGATTTTTTTCCCCCTTTTCTTAGTTTTTACAAAACGTATAGGAAGATAATGTCTTTGAGWACTCTACTTCTTTGTTATCTCTGGATGGAATAGGCCAGCATCTTTCATTATTAAGAGAGGCGGGCAGAAGACTTGTGATAATATGGTCAAGAGATTTGTTTCCTTAGAAAATGGGGCTATAAAAGGCAACTTACCTACAGTAATATTTTCTTTTCAATATAGGATAATCAAACTGAGAGTCAGAGAAAAACAAAGATGTTATTTTTGCACAATATTTGTAATGTTTCATTCCAGTAGGAATGATTTTTTGCATCAAAAAAATGCACTGCAGACATTATTCAGCTTTACTGTAATTGTCAGTAAAATGAAACATGACTAAAAAGGTGCAATTTATGCACAAGTAACAACACTCAATTCCATATACTGTATTGGGTATTAAAAACAATCTTTAATGTTTATGCAGCAGCACAAAATGTATGCAATTTGTATTTATAATGGTAGRAARAAATATCCCTTTTTASAGGGGGAATTATTTCCTAAATATGTTCCTAAATACTTTACCTGGGAATGCAGATCCATACTGGAGATACTCTCCTTACTGAAGAGACATGAATACGTCAGATTTTTTGTAAACTCCCTTATTTTGAATGTTAACCAATGGAATCTTATGCTCAGGACCCCAAATCTAATTTCAAATATCAGCTGAAGATTAAAACATTTAAGATAATACTGAAAAGAAATGAAATGTTCTGCAAGGGAGACATTAACGGCCATCACCTGCAAGGCCAAATTTTATGGAGTGTCCTGTCCTCTTCTTTCCTGGAATATTTCTTATTTCAGGTTCCTGTCCAGGATGAATCTTCCTCATATTATGAGCTCTGATAGGAGCAGAAAGTAGTGTGTGAAGGCAGCAGGTAACAGATATTTTTCCATTTTCATTAATCACAGAACGACCAGGCAAAGCTTTTACTGAATCTGGAATGAAACACCGGTCTCCCGAATGCCACCACAGAACCGCTGCCCCAGCGGCACCGGGCAGGGTGGCTGACAGCCGCTTGTGACCTACCGTGCGTGACAGGAASGGTCAGTTTATTTGCCTGAAGAGAAATAGCAAAGATTACAATTGCAGTGGGAACTGCAGCTCACTGAAATATGTATATTGCTCGTGGAAGTCTTAATCCCTGCTGTATACTGGCACACAGAGCTGCTGAATTAATGCAGTAGGATGTGTGGGGGGTGCGCTCGTGTAAGTGATAAAGCTGAGAAGGAAGGGGGAGGAGAGGAGTGCTCACATCTGGATTAGTTAATTATACAGAAGACTCTGCATTTCTGCACACCCTCTCCTCTGCTTGCTTGTATGAAGTTTCTTTTCTCATCAAATTGCAGCTTTTGTGGATGCAAACTTTTGACAAACGCTTCCGCCTTGCCTTCCTCAGGCTGCTCACAAAACCGCCCGCCCCGGGAGGGACGCCGCTCGAAGAGCAGAGCTTCCCGCGTTGTTAGAAACGGGCACAGATACAGTCGATGGCTTGTTGGAAACGCATTGTTATTTATAACACAGCCCCAATTTTGAGGACGCGCCCACCATCTTTAAGATTACTAATGCAAGTAACCACACTGGTGAAGAGCAAGGGCTCTCGGTCCGATGTTGGTTCTCTGATATACAGTAGGTTATTAAACGTGTGCACTGAAGCGATGGCCACTGCAACCAAAGAACGACACTCAGCTCCATTAGATGTGTATAATAAATAGAAAACATTATACCAGAAGATTTATAGAATATATCATTGTTCCCTGCTGGAAAAAAATACAGAATAAAGTCATAAAGGGGATCTGTGCTAAGCCGTGGAATACTGGCAAGGATTGCTTATGCAGCACTTCCATCCCCAGGGATCCAGTTTAAGGCAGGCCAAGTAGAGGACAAGGAAGAAGAGATATAAAAAAAATGCTTAAACCTTGGGGAAGCATGAAAAGCTGCTCTATGGATGGATAGTTTTTAATCTGAGCAGCAGCTTTACAAAATCAACAATGAAGAAGAAAGAAGAATTGTAAAGTAATAAAGACACTTATTATGTTGTTTATCATGGAAAATGCAAGAAAATGAGTATTATTTAGTGAAACAAAGGTCTACATTAATAAACAAAGCAATCTGGGGAAAATACGTAATTTATCTTTCTTCACACTACTTGCAGCAATTGATAAAATTCACTCCTTTGTTTTATGCTGTGAACTCACCCACTTTGACAAGCATCACCAATGATTCCTCATCATTGCTTTTCACATAGTGAAACAAARCTCTGCCTGTGGAAGGGAGCAACCTGGTGACCAAAGTGTAAATGTGACATGCTGCACCAAGAGTTCACAATCTGCATCTCACCTACACAGTCAGCAATGTTCGTTTTGCAGAATAACAAGACTTTGGAAGGTGAGGTTGTACAGGTGTCGGAGCTCATGAATCAGAGAGAAAAATAAATGCTAAAAGAGAATGCCCRAAGGGCAAATGTTCCTGTCTCACCTCTTTGCTTTGATCAAATGTTTCAGATTTGTAAAGAGCAATAATTGAGACGATGGTGAAGTAAAAGCATGTCATGAATAATATGAATATTTCACACATGACTTCCATCCCAAAGCACTTGATSATATTGTACAGATTTTGGGGCTGAGCCTACAAGCCGTGCTGCAGATTTAGATTTTTTTCCCTTTAATGGTGTTTTACACAAGTACAAACTCTGCCTGAAACCCAATAGGTAGAACTGGCCTGGTGAAATGGGACTGCCACATGGAGGTGCAGTTATTTTTATCTGCAAAAGTATCTTAAGCTCTGGCCTGACATCTTCTTGGCTTACCTGGGCTGGTCGGAAATGTTGCCATTGCGCAGTGATTGCTGGGCACACTTGGCTGTTATTGCCCCTCATCTCTTCCTGGAAACATCCCCAAATCTTCATCCAATACTTTTGTCCAGGGTAGTTCAGACTACCCCATTACCTATAAAACAAACAAGGCTGCTTTATGAGAAGSGACTAGCTACTCTGTGGCAGCAAATTTAGATCATTAATCCTTGCGGAGGGAAATGACAAAAGGAGAGCAGAAATAATATTTGCTATCACAGCTTTTTGCAAACTGAATGTCTGTCCCTCCCTTCTAYAAATGAGGTCTGCTAAAGGTATCTGACCTAGTCCAAAATTAGTTTACAGCTCAATTCTTTTATTCTCTCAGTTCAGAAGTTGGAGTACAAAATAGCTGATTTAACAAAAGTTTCCAGCATCATATGCTAYTGAAATTTTATGCATCTGAAGCCTGGAAGAAGGCTTATACTTACAATTTAGGCAATCAGACACCCTTTCAAACTGATGAGTGTTTACTCTTCTTCAGTAAAACCCTAATGATTTTTAAACTATGAAATTATATATATTTCTTAGCTTCCTATTCCCTTCTTCACTCCATTAAGATTTGCTTTGGATGTAAAGATATATTTATTTATTTATTTATTTTTAAGGATAGGCTCAGCCCAAAGAGGAAACAGTTTTATCAGAGGACAGTACTCTAGTTAAGTCGTACATTTCTACAATCTCCACCACTCTTCATTTGCTATTRTGGAACCATTCCATCACTGAAATGGCAGGAGAAAGAAAGGGAAAAGTGTACTGGGATACTGCTATTCTCAAGAGTTWGCACACAACTATCATCAAACCTAATCTGCAATTTCTGGATAGTTTAATTAGTAGCTCTTAGACCAGTGTCACAACCTCAGCCAGTGTCAGCTCACTCCTCACCAAGGTTGCTCAGCATGAATTTTCAGATAGCAGAGGTCCTCCAGGCAGCAGTATTTGCCTTTGGGTGAGGGTGAAAGAGCAGGACGAGGACTGCAAGGCTCAGCAGGGRAATCTGGGGTGAAGAAGATGAACAGGAGAAATCAAAGGATACACAGGCTGGAACTGGTAATGTGGTTGGTCTCTTTGGGGATGGAAGGGAAGGAATCACCACTTTTTTTAAGCCTGCTCCCTAAGTTGCATCCTATTTTGCTCATCACCTTTTGCCAGCCCTGGCACAGCCATTCTCAAAATTTCTTTAAGGAGTTTTCCATGCAATTGCTGAACATGTTTATTCCTTGGCTGCCAGACCTAATGGTACGCTATCAATCAGTGGCAGCACAGGCTTTGGGCATGTTTTTGAGTGAGCAATACAAGGGCACAGTCACTGAGTCAGGTGTTTTCAAGATTAGTGCTTGGTTATGCCCCAGAGGAGTGCAGACTTGTGCTAATTCAAAGAAAGGTTGTACACTTTGGAGGAGGGGCAGAGAGCAAGAGGGAATGGATGGTAAAACATGAGTTAAGCAGGATCTGCAAAAAGTAGTAGTAAACATTACTAAATGTGCAAGTGGAAATGAAATGTTATAAAGTGATGCTCCACCCCCAAAATTGATTGTAGGAGTAAAGAAAGACAGGGAAAACAGCACCATCATGAAGATCGTGCCCTTTCTGTGCAGGCAGGTGTGTAATACATTCACACTCAGAGGAAGAAATACCAGCCCTCATATTTTCTGTGGTGGTTTCCAGCCTCTGTTTCCTCCTCCATCTTCCAGTCGCTGAGGCAATGCTGAAGGCTGAGTCAGCTGTGTCAGCGCGGGGTGCAGAGAGGAGGAAGCYGAGATTTCGCCTGCACATTACCATGCTCATGCTGTGTATTTTTGTGACAGTTTGGTCATCTCATTTCCCATCACAAATAGACGCAGCAGAGAGAAAGAGAAGTGAAAAAAAAAAACTCAATAAAATTCCAAACATCTATTTTGCCATGGGCATATTTTAGTTGTTTATTCAGCTCTGTTTTAGCATTGCATACTTAATGGTTCACTTAACAGTTAGSAGACTGTCTAAACTACTTCAAGGTTACCTGCAAAGAGGTCTAAAAGGCTGGTATTTTTGGAATGAAAAGCARTACTATTGCTTTTAACAGACATTCCTTTTGTTTCAGATGGGTATGCTTGTTAAATCTCTCGCTCACTTCCTAGCTCTTAAAAATCTGACCATCAGTATCACAATTTTTCTGAAAATCCAGCCTCTAAAAGTGCCTTATTGGAAATGAAGATGATATAGTCTTAAAGGCTGCTTCCAATTGTGCTGAGCCCAAGAATGTCTTCCATGAGGTCTTAAAATTGAGTTTATTTGAGCTACAGGATCAGGCTTGTGCAAGCAAAACCTCAGATTTGCTTTCAGTAATTGAATTTCATAAAACACTATTCTAAGCTTGTATTTCATGAAAAAGAAATGAGCTTATGGGGTTTGGAGAGAACAAACAAAAGGCTCATCAGGTTATTCAAGGGAGTTTTAGCTGTTTGGGAAATTCCAATAGCACAAGAGTTGCTGCTCTTTCAATTCAGGACAGAAATGAAATAATAGAAAAACATTTTGCAGATGCAAATTGCTCTGAAACTACTTTTCAGGAAATGCTGAAAATGAACATTTCATTATTTTAAAGCAACATTTGCATATTTGCATTTTGAAATTTGCATTATTTGGCAAGTGTAAGTTGACCAGGACTGTTCCGGGGCCAATAAGGAAGCAAGTACAAGCTCAGTTAAGTTCCAGCATCTAGGAGTTTTTCCAAAGAATACTTACTCTACTGTTGTTTTGAGTCCTTGATGATTTAGGACCTTCAGAACATAATTTCTGAGAATCCAGTTTGATTAGATATTTTCAAAATGAAAAGTTCTGAGTAATTCATAGTGCAATACCTTCATTCATTTTTTTCTCTGTAAATATTATATTTTCTTTTACTATAGAGTGTGTTCATAGACTTTCAACTCTCTCTCTAAGTATAAATTCCCTACATTAACTTGAATTTACTAAAAGAACATAATGACTTTTTGGCACAGGCTTGTAGTGGGATCACACATTTAGCTAGTTATGCAGCATAATCCGCATTCTTTTTTTTTTTTTTTGATTGATTTTTTTGCTAATCCTCAATGTTTTAATTAATAAAAAAAGATAGTTTTGAAAACTACAAATAGATAGTTAGCATTTAGTGAAATACAGGGTGAGAAAAGTTTTGCCACCTGAATAGTATTACTTTAAAAAGATTAATAAGAGTGCAGCTTTTTTTTTTTTTTTTGGTGAACTGAACTTGGTGATCATGTGTAGCTGGTCCTGAGCACAACATCTCATTTCCTCTCAGGGATTTTTAGCTTTGGCTGGTTTTCTAGAGCCATTTACAGAGTAAGGGGCTCATGGCTCATGGAACATCTCAGTGTTGTGTGTGCTATTGTGTGAAAGAGTAAAGGGGAGAAGAGGAAAGGGGAGGAGGAGAGGGAAGTCCCACTGCGGTTCTGCACAAGCAGGCCAGTTATCCGCTACACACAAATTCAGCCCTCTAGAATAGACCTTCAACTTTGACCTTCAACTCCCTCCGTGGTACCACGATTTGTCTTTACCCAATTATTTTGTCACTGCTTCTGGTCTTTTTTATCTTCTATTGCTTATTTTCTCCTATTAATCAGCCTTTGCATTACCTAACGTATGGCATAATTTCTGAATCTCCTTCACATGCATAGTGCTGCTGTTCTTTAAACTCTGTTCTGGCAGAATATTACGACTTTTCATTGAACTACAGAGCTTCCGAATGAATCCAAGTTTCAGGTTTAAATTCATGAAAATTGTCAGTCTATACATAATAATTTCAAGACTCCATTTGTCCCTGACTTGGTAATGGTACAAAGGCATTAAATATGGGAAGATACAGTGACATTGACATGATATATTCACACCAGAGACAGTTCCTGTATTTATAAATCTGTACTGAGAATATAAAGACAGCTTGTGATCTTGTTACACAGCGGGCAATCAGAACTCAAACTCAAATCCACTCTTAATACTCTAATGAAGATTCAAAGAATTCAAATGCTTTGTCTAAAACCTGTTCATCTGCATAAAAAAATGTATTGAACCAATACCCCATAGCAACTGATACGCAGTACACTGTGAATATCTAACTTCTAAGCGTAAGTTTATTGCACAGAGGACACATGAGGCTCACTCAAGGCCAGCTTGATTTTTTTTCCTGAAAGATAGCAATACCCTCACTTTAGACAGCTGCCAGGTGCCTCGGATGTGAGAGGCATTTCTTTGGGAACAAACATGTGTTTCAGAGAAGTATATATGACTTGAAAATGATGCTCTCCTCTTGAGGGAAGCAGCTGAGCAAAATACTGTTTTTTACTCTATCTCATAGTAACTTAGAGAACAGAGCTTGCGTTTGCCTCGGGGAGAGCACAAGAGCTAGACAAGCCACCAAAGAGCTGRCAGGCAAAATACATTGCTGATCACAGTAGAGTCACATACTGTACCACAATGAAAAAATAAGAATCAGGAAAATAAGTAGGTGAAATAAGAAGGATTCTTCTTTATTTCTATAAAAATAAATAATAATAAAAATCTATTGAAACTCTCGGACTATTTCTGATATGAATTATGTTACTGTGGCGAGGAGCCACTTGGCTGCCCACCACGGGAGATGTCAGCTGGGAGAGGTGGATACCATCTTCTCCTCAGACCATGCTCTGTGCAAAACCAGAGTCTGCGCTAAGATTGACCATACAGTACCATCAAGCCTTCACATGGCTAAGTGACCTTCAGCTTGAAAACTGAGGTGCTCAATTTTGCATTTTTTTGTGTGGGCAGCAACTGAGAAAGTGTTTTGTGGAACTAGATGAGCAGGACAGCTGTCATGCTTAAGACCTATTTTAAGTTCTTTTAAAAAGCTCTTCCTGAAGAGCAAGTAAGTGTTATGTGACACTTAAACGTGAAGTAAGAAATGGTCCTCAAAGAATACACAGGAAGCAAAGTTTTGTGCAGCATTACAGTGGAAGAGAACAGGAAACACTAAATATAATTTAAACAAATATGAAAAGAAATACCTCTGATGATGCTTTCAATTTCCCTTTTATGAAATCTTATTCGAAGTATGTTTTAAGAAGGATGAAAAGTCATTGCATTCCTTCTAGCAGAATCAGTCACCTTTCTTTCTCTCCAAGTATAAAAGGATTCTTTTCACTCTTTTCTTGCACCTGGCTCTTGTCTAAAACCTATCTGTTAGCAGAGCTTGCTATCAGCAATGATATAACTGAAAAAGTCTTCTTACATCCAGTATTCGAGCTAATGAGATGGCAAATGCCTGCTTTATGTCTGTTCTCAAAATTCACAGTGTGTATTGTCTGCAGGTATCCTGATCCAATTTGTTTTTCTCTTGGACGCTGAACAGATTGGCTTTAATGTAATAAAATACAATCAGGAGTGCTGATCTTTCCTATAGTCAACTCTTTGCTCTCTCTTTGTTTTTCTACTTCCATTTTTTTCTGCCGTAAGGTTCTTCACTTTTATTAGATCCTTCCCCTTCTTGCATGTCTCTAGCTGCCTTCATCTCTGAATTCTGTGTTCACAAGTGTTGAAGAACCCAAAAACTTAGCTTTTCTCTTCCCAGATGAATACTTTCTCTCTCCTGCCCTCATTATTTCATCCTGATTTTACTCTGTAGCGAAAAAGGGGAAAATTAAACTGTCAGTTCCACTCATGCTTCACGTACCTGTCCAAAAAGTGGTAATATTCTTAGGTTTATAGGAATAACTTCCAAAGCTTCCACCCAGATGCAGGTGGAACCATCTTGCATTTCTCGAAAGGCCAGTCTGACCTGGTTTCTCATGGAAACCAGGGGACTCCAAAGGAGGCACAAACCGTTCAGGCACCGTGACTAGTGCGGCCCGTACTGCGTAGAGGGAGAAAGGAGCTTCTCTTTACAAATATTCACCACTTCAGTTCACATTTTTCACTACACTGCCAAGTCTATCAACTCAAACAACGTTACAGAGATTTAATGTTTTGCCACGCCGTGGCTTTCTCATATGGGATACTGAGTATGACGTGGTAGTTTTATAGCCTGCAAGCTAGCTAGTTTCCTAGCATTTGCTCGTGTATATCACCTTAGGGTGTTAGCTTAGGATCACGGAAGGTAGTGATGAATCTATAGGCCAACAGATATACAGACAACAGTGATGAATGAGGAAAAGCAGATGAAGAACAGCTCAAAGTTAATAAAAGAGAAGTAGAAATCTCAGTTTGGAAACGGAATAACAATGCACTTTAGTGCCAATAAAAAGTATCCGGGCTTTGGTAAATTCTGAGTTTAAGACAGGAACGAAACTAAAAATGCTGTACTAGAAATCTAGTGTGCAAGTTAGTGGTGTTGCTATTTTCAATTTATTTTGATTGCCTTGTTGTCCCTTCATCAGAGCCAATTCTTACCTTTTTTCTGATGGTTTAGTTTGTTTCTCTCTCCATCTTTTTAAGATGCAAACAAACTAGAGATTTGTCATTTGAAGCCGACACAGTAACACAAAAATAGTTATTCCCTGGGTATCTTAACTGTATGTTCAAAAGTTACRTTCTTATCTGAAATATAATCAAGCGCATAAAAATAATTGCTAACTTCCTGCATTACATCAGTGGCATATGTGTCGCATTATGCACTGTACAAGAATGCCGCAATGACATTCTGAATCCACACCATGATTTCATTTATTAATTATTGCAGTGAACAYTGAATTCCTACCATGGTCTTGGGCTGCAGAGCCACCAGCACRCTCCAAAATTTGAGAGGGAGAGTCCCAGCTTTCTAGGAGACACAGATTAACAGAGACCCAAACAGGAGATTGTGTGTGCAGAGCTCGCTAAATTGAAGTATAGCCAAATTAACCACAGTTCTCTACACTGTTCTGCTGAAGCTGAAGCTAAAGGGATTCACATGAGRAGAGGAATAAATAGGAGATTAAGTTCACAGACAAACAACCAGCACTTGTGGAAGAAATGGAACGTATTCCTCACCTYGGCTGAGGAAAGGCACCGAAGGAGACTGCTCACTTGTCGCTCCCGACTGTAAAAGACGGACTCRGGTGAAGAAATTGCCAGTTTGCGAAGATCAGCTTATCATCAGACTAAGCATTAAATGAAGCAAGTTCTCAACATGAAGAGCGAACCTAGATCAAAAGGAAATAGGAAACTGAAAACAATAGCCTGTTATTTAAAAATGAAAGATAAAATCTTATCTTTTAAATAGGAGYGCACTGTTGGTATCTAAATATAATGACATAGTTATTCAGGTTTAGACATTACTGAAGACAAAAGGACTGTGAAAATACATATTCCTTAACTGTTACTGTAAAACTTCTTTTCTTCTTTTTTTAAAGGTATGCGGGATACCAAGCACAAAACCATTACAGGAAATTTCTTTCCTTACTTACAATAATAAGTCTACAACAGACCTAATGTCATCAGGATCCAAATTTATAACTTGATTCTAACTTTTATAACTTGATCTTCTGTCAGTAAGATTTGTTCTATTTTCGTTCTTCACACCCGTTTTGAGTATAAATGCATTTTTGTCTGCTTTTACATAAACCTGTGACAAAGCACTTGGAACATTATTTCCATTAATTCGGTTTTCTATCACAGTGGAAACAAGAGGAATCAGTATGACTTATTCCAGCCTTTGAAAATACTGATGATATTTAACTCCTAGTTGAGGCATATATAAATAAAAAGCATTACCACCCAATAAAGAATTACCATATACATGAACAAAATGCACATTATAGAGCAGTGGGACATAGCAAGAAGACACAACRAAGAGAAAAGCGTTTAACTTCATGGCCATGTTTCTGACAGACCTGCTGTGTTGAATTTTACATGGTTCTGTCTAGCTCTTTCAGAAGCACACAAACACCTTATTGGATGTCACATTTTTCAGATACAGTTTGGATGAATAAATACAAGCCATGTAGATAGGTGGATTAAAGACCCCCTCCAATGTGAAGAAAGGTTTAACAGCCTGAAATGGAGCCATTAAACTGTAACCGAGAGCCCTAAAGTATTTAGAGCCACTTGTAACTCTATTTTGGCAAGACTCAACCACRTCTATCAGCTGGAGAAAGTGCATCACCAAACATTAGCTAACAAAAAACATACAACCGAGCTCATTACTGACAATTATACACTCACTTGTGTAAAGATCTTGATTCAGCTCCCACATTATATTATTTAGTGTAAATTCATGGATCTAAACCCACATTTTCTTAGATTTTCCCTCGCTCTCCATTTTCCACATCTTAACCGTAAGTTGAGCTATGGGAATTTTCACAACAAAATTACCGTACAATTGAAAATACTATGGAAAACAAATGCATTTTCATGCTAGTATAAATCACTTTATGAATGAGTTGTGCATGTAATTTCCTCTCTCCCTCCCCCCAGAAGTAAATATTTGCATGTCCCTACTGCACTAAACTGGCTTATGTATGCCACACTCCATTTTGACCAAAGTTTCTATCTCAGAATCCAGTGTGAGATATGAAGTATATTGGCTATTTACATTTTAGGCCACAGAAATAGAATTGTCTATCCACTGAAAAAATGACACATTAGATTTCTTCAGGGCTGTCTACTGTACCTATCCAGAACAACTCATCAGAAGCTGTTGTGCCTGTCCCAGTAGTGTTCACGCACTTCCTTTCCACTTTCTTGCCTTTATCTTCCTCRACATAGTAATGTGGTTGCACTACTGTTATATAGAGATATTCCATGGTCTTTCTGAGAAAAGTAACCTTGTGTATTGCACACTTCTCCCACAGTCTGCTTAAGTGTGGCTTCACGACGCAACACTTTCTGAGGAACAGGATGCTTGCTTTAAAAAAGTAGTACTAGCCCAGGTATGCAGTTCATATGTCAAATTAAAAAGACGTTCATATAGATGGACAGAGGAAAAGCTTCCTCTTCTGGGTTCAGAAGAACATGATCGTGAACACAGTTTATTTGGCTGTAAAATCAGGATGACAGTGTTTAATTTCTGTGTGAGCACATAAGTCTGCCGTTTACCATCTTAATGAAGAAAATCCATTGATACTCTACGAGACTGGCTTGATTTTCTAAGAGACTCACCTTTTTTATGATTCACAGCTGGAAGATGTTGACTGAGTCTGCTTAAATGAAGGCTGCTGAGATACAAGAATATACGGAATGTGGTTCTGCACGTTGTGGTAGAGAGGTGGCTTTTTGTGCTTCTATTTAGACGGATTCTTCCTTCTCTTTACAGGTCACGAATAAATCAAGCCTGTCAGCAGGCTGGCTACATAAAATAGGATGTAAGTGAACATTTACAAGACATTTAAGGGCCTCTTAAACATGAAAAGTAGTATAATTCAATAGTTTTTACTGKTTTTTCACCAGGATTCCTAATAGTTAGACATTAATAAAACTAAGGATGTAATTCTTGTTAGGATTTTAAAAGAAGGAAAGAATCAGAAAAATGCAAGTAAAACATACTATTTTCAGCAGTACATAATGTTTTCAATAAATTGGACTTACCATACTTGTCCAAATACAAACTTAGATAGAATGAAAATCCTAGCTTTTTTCAAGAAAAAGCAAACAAATAAAAGCTCAATATTTTCCCTTAATTCATGAGAATCATGAGGTAGTGTATAATACAATATTTTTTTCCATTCTGAAAACATTTTTTCAAAGGAAAAAAGTAACGTGATACTTCATTGGTCTAAGAGTGATGACATGAATGCCAAAAGTCTCTAAAATTATAGTGCAGATATATGGTGCATTTGAAGTTTGATAGTATATTTTAAAATACCTAGAATACTTCTGTAATATTTTACTCATGAATTCTGAGCTCGTTATACCTAAAAATACTTTAAAAATTATTTTAATACATCACTTTTAATAAAAATTGTATTATATCTCAGGAAAAGGTAACCTCAGTTGTTCTTAGCTGAGAACAATAAGACAATTTTGTATGTTAAATGGATTGGATTTAAATGTAATGAAAATTRTTCTCCTCCCCCTCTTTCATCCTTGAAACATATTTGAAAGATTTGTTGCTGGCATTAACTCATTCACCATTCTGCAACGAATTCCAGAGCAAATTTGGAAAACTCATTTTGCTACTCTATTAGTTGCTGCATCCTGTTTGATGTCCTCCTTTACAGCTTGAAGAAGGTCTTTTCTTTCACCTGAATATTCATTTCCTGACACTATGGGAGAAGTTAACACGACCATTCTTTGCGGGCACTGATTTCAAGTTGTAGCAATCTGTTAGAGAGTCCATTTGTTGGCAAACATGAAATTAGAATTGACACTGCCTGAGGATTGAGACTGCCAGCAAAAAGAAAAAGGAGATRTTGAGACTCCTGTAGTTACCTCTAGGGGCCATGAGGCCCTGGGAGGGTTTAGGGCTCCTCACTCTTCTCCCTCCAGGGCTTGGTGAACCCCCATGAAACATACAGCCCCAGGCTTTTGGGCTCTGTGTTGCCACACTGTGGTCAAGAAAACAGCTAAAGACATCTGTAAAAGTTCTAAGCTATTCCACATCATAATGACAGGAAATCAAGGATTTTTTTTTTTGTTTATTCCCATAGAGAACAGTATTTAATTAAAGGAAAGGAAGGAAAGAACTCAGGAAAGGAAACCATGGATACCAAATATCTAAACCTAGACTGCTGAACATTAAAGTGATTCTAATTAATAGCAAACATTCATTGTAATTTTCCCACAAACTTTTGTTATTCTGCAAACTGGAGCTCAGCCTATACATGCCTTCTGGGGATTCAACTTCCTTTCTGTGGGACCAAGTCAGTGATCATGTTAATCCCTGACTGTCCACTAAGTAGTGAATGCAGACGTGGCCTAAAAGAGATAAGCAGTGCTGCAATTCAAGGAGTTTGGGTCCCTTTTGTGTGGCTGGGGACTATTTTCAGGACCTTTGGCTGAGGGAGAGCAGACGCCACCTCTCCATTTGCTGCAAGCACCCTTCACTTCCAGTTGCTTTGACTCAGCCTCCCCCAAGCGTCATGCTTATCCACATAATCTCTCTCTGGCCAGTGGCTGGTTCCCTAATTTCTCATTTAGTCCAGCCCAAGGAGCATAGAAAAGGTGGTTCAGCTATGCAGTGTCTTCTGGAAGCCACCACSCCCAAGTCCCCCATTAGCAAAGAGTTTAGGCATTCATGGTACAGTTATCCTCTCTCATTCAGAGTAAAAATGACCCTTTCTTACTTTCATATTTTATCATTTACACATAACTAAGCTGGATAGATATTCAACAGACTCTACTTTAGTACAGGAAGACCAAGCCCGATCATTTTATTTATGTCACACAGAGAGGTGGGACATAGCTTTGCCTAGTTCAGACAAGACGCTGTACTGAAAAACCTGATGCCTAAATAAAGATTTTACACCCTTTTCTTATTCTTTTATAAGAAAGCTAAAAAGAATGCTTTTGCTCTCACTTTTTGTGAGAAAGGTCAACAGTGGTTAGATTAGTCAAGAAGACTAGCTGAGACTTTGTGATTTGCCCAATCTCACAAAAAGTTTGAGGCAGAGTAGTGAGTGGACACTATGTCTTGGAGCTGTAAAATGAAGACATATTGCTGCTTTTTATCTGTTATCCCTTATCTGTCTCCTCTGCTTAGTTTCTAAGCTCCTGGTCAGTTAKCATGTTTATGCTGAACCAAACAGATTAGATCCTTGATTCTAGTTAGGGCACCTTAATCATTTCCTGGTAGAAACATTACATAGGTGAAGAATATAGCAAATATACACAGCAAGCAGTAGGGAAAGAAACAAACCAGGCATCTATAAGGCAGAGCAAATAGCTGTACTGTGGCAAGCCAGATCAGTGATGTGTATCTATTACAACCTATCAGAGTAAAACATACTCTCCTGGACTYTCTCTTTAAAATTTGCTCCCACCCAATAAATGGTTCCCTTGTGCTGACAGTCTGCCAAGAGCTAACTTCCTGCCCAGTCATCTTCTAGCAATAACTAACTATTGAATTCTAGATAATTCAAATAGTTCATAGAGCCGGGTTTGTAATAAGTTATTTCAAAGCAAATCAATCCAGAATTAGTTTCCCTTAGGGAAGGAAGTAAAACCAAACCTGGGAAAGCTGGTCCAAAAGCTGGCTACTCTCCTCGCCACACCATTTCATATTCCCTACCCTCAAAGGAATCCCATCTCCCTTAAAAAGCTCTTTAATAATATATTCCCTTCCAAAACGATCACAAATTTAAGCTAATGTTCAAGCCAAGTTCATCCTTTTTTTCTATTTGACTACTAGCTCCAGTTCTCCAAAGATAAATAACTTTTCTTTAATCATGGCAGGCAAAAGTTGCCCCCTTGTGCATACACACTGCAATACAGTCCTTAATTACATAATCAGAAGCTCTTTCCCCCAAGGACTGGCCTCATTCAGCAAGCCAGATGGAGTATACTYGAGGAATGAACTAAGGCTACCCAGTGATCTAAGATCTATATGTGCATTATTGCAAGGTTAAAAAGAGAAAAGAAAGGTTAAAAAMATATTCTGCAGAATTGAATTCCTGGCTCTGGCATTGCATTTTCAGGTGATGCTAAACAAATCTTTTAAAAAATTATTTGTACAGTTGGTCATTCTTAATGTATTTCTCATTTTCCACCTGATCAAATGAAGATTATGGTTCTGATCTGTACAATTTAAGCTCTTACAACAAAACAACGGACAAAACAGACAATATGTGAAATGCTTCAACATCCTGAGAAATMAGTTTCTATCTATTTTAACTGAAGCTAACTTCCTAAAATGAGTAACCATCTGATTAGTCCCTCAGTCTCAGTAACATATCTGTATAACTGGAGAATAAAAATTTCTAGCTGTTTTTGTGAAACTATATATCCTTAACCATGAAGGTCTAAGCCACTATTGGAATGAGCGTCTTGGAGGAAAGCCAGTGTTCTACGGACAAGATCATTTGAACTATGGAATAAGATCTAAGGTCACACAAATACGTGAGGATAAAACAGCACATTGACAGATTATTTATTAAGTGAGTTTCTTCCCTCTACAGTACGCAAGCAAGCTCCTGTGGAAAATCATTACATATTCAGTAATAATAGTAGTCTCATGTTTTTACACAAAAGAATGAGTTAAGGCTGTGCAGAAACCTTTACTATACTTTCCAGCTTTTAAGAAGCTTGATCTCTTATTCCAACTATTTCAAACTTCTTTGTATGTGATGTAAACATCCATACACAAGCAGTGAGCAAGACGAACAAGTGTCAGAGAACTTCTCTTTGACATGTTGCCCATATAGATACTGCCGTTCACTTCTCAACTAGAAGAGATCTGCTGGGTTTTTTTACCTTTAAGATAAAAAGAAAAGGGGGTTGTAAAACAGAGCATTGTTACTCTAAGCAAACACAAAACAGTAGAAAAGGGAAAAATGAATTTCTGACYGGTAAGATGGCCAAAGATTTGTAAAGATTTCTGTGTAAATCTTTGTAAGATATGTAAAGATTTATGTCCATCTTAGACTCACATCAAGGAAAGACCTTCAAGTAAAGGAATTTCTTTTTGAAAATAACAAGGAAAGCCAAAGGAAAGCCAATTACATTTTAAATTGAATACAAAATGTAAGAAAGAATAAGGTTTAATAAGTTTGTATTAAACTTATCTGAATTCTCTGAATGATCTGAATTCTCAATAGTGTATACAGGCATTAAATATGTAATTGCCATTTTTAAGTTGAATGAGTGATCCCCATCTTGCAACACTAAAGCATCCAACTTGCTGAMTATTTATTATTCCACATGTGATGAAAGTGGCTTGCAGGTTCTTTGTGTGTTGAAAGTCATCATCTAAATGCCAGAACTCTGTGGTTTGTTGAATTTTTCTTAGCACTACTAAAAGAAGTATAATTTATAGAAAAGAAYAGGGTATTGTGTCTGCATACTCCCATAGGGAATGGTTTTCCAGTAGCATGGTGCTGTTACCTGACTTTTCCAGATATATTACCCATCCAGACTGGAATTTCATTACTGTAATTTACAGTGCTGCAAGGTATCAGCTGAGCAGAGTTGCTAGCTGCAGGCTAAATCCAGTTCACATCTGTGGGAATTAGGCATATGACTGACTGCTTTAATATTTTTTAATCACTATCTACATTAATGTATTAGTATCTACGTAATAAGGATATTACAAGCCCAATCTGTGAGTAGCACACATATTTGGGAGTTAAAGGGTACATTGCTTGTAACTAACTAAACTGTTTCTCCTCTTAGTACCTTGCGTTGAATGTAGAAGAATCCTCCTCAATTAGCTGCTAAAGTGGGAATTAAATACCTTGTAGTGAGATATAAAACTGTCATGTCTAGATTGTCCTTTCACATCAAATCTAGGCTTGAAGTAAAAAAAATCTTATTATCTGCTGCTTGTGTGAAGCTATGTCTATGCAAAATGAGTTTGGTTGTCCAGATGCATTCACCTTTGAAAATTATGYGTTATAAGTAAGAGAAAGCAGTGACTTATACACTGGTCTGTTTGCACAGGTTTGAGTGACTACATCTACATCACTCTGCCACGTTATTCCCAAGCAGTAATTTAGGTTGGAGAGCTTCGTCTCTATCTACATAATATCCCACATGACAAGATCAGAGTCCCCCACTCATATCTACGCTAATWAACCACAACAGAAACTCTTAAGCCATGTTTTAAGGCATGACGGAGGCATGATTTTTTTGAGCTGTCTGCCTTTCCGCTTCAGTGTCAGCACAAACCTCATTGGGTCAATATAGTGCAGCACACYGTGATCTACAAGGCGGAGGTAGAGAACAGAGTTTTTTACTAAAAGTACAGCTTTTAGCAACATCTGGTCAAGGATGAGAGGTATAACTACCGAAACTGCAACAATCTTATCCGGAAAAAAGAATAAGAGGGTAGTTGTTTGGATAGCGTGAGCTGTTAGATAGCATGTTTTAAACCTATGTGTTTCAAAAATTTCAGGTACACAGGCTGATCCCATGAGCCTCCAATTTCAGGGTGCAGGAGACGACCTTCGTATTCCCGTGGCAGGAGCTGCTGCTAAGTTCAGAACAGCAACTGGTTCAATCTGGGCTCTTGTTCTGATCCAGAAGCAGGCAACACTGACCTCCAAGGGATGCGCAGCACTGCAGTTCGGCACTGCACTGTCAGCGTAATCATAACGCTATGACGCCTGTGGCGCCACCTGAGTTGTTTGGTGCAATCCCGCAGAATTCAGGAGGCATGGCAGCTCCAGTAGTGCCAGCCCATGGATGGACCAGGGCACATGCTGTTATAAACAGAAGAGGAGTATGGTAAAATGGCAACAGTAGAAGCAATTTATGTATACTTACATTAAGAATGCTGGCTGCAGACACAATACTGATGTATATCAGAACTTCAGCCGCTGTCGCTTGTGATAAGCTAGCCCTGCTTCAAACGCAGGACATGACGGTGCAAGGATACATTATCAGCAGCACTGCCTAACCTCTGTTGCTCTGCAACCAAAAGCTGTTCTTTACAATCATCATAATTATTGGAAAATCAATTGGTCCTTAACTTTTGCCAGGTGACTATGAATTGGCCTTCAGGCAGCTCCATACAAACCAGCACTGCCTTCTACATTGCCAGGATTGCCATAATCTGCTGCATGCTTTGTAGTTTGTATGAGGGATGGCAAACCCATCCAACCTGATGGCTGCAGTAGGACCGCACACTACAATGACCAGCTCCCATTCAACCAACAGTGATCTTGACTGTTGTCTTGATGACCATGCCTCTGGATAGGAGGAGCTTTGTGTGCATGTTTTCCAGCCAAGTCATCTTCCTATTCCTCTTGCCTCCTCTTTCAGCCATGTGCCTTTATACCTGTTACTCTTATTTGAGCCTAACAAAACCCTCAAACCCACTTTCAAATAATTCCTCCACTTTCGCTCTGCAGACACATGAAATTGTGTCTTCTCCTTCTATGATCAGTGGTAGCCTGGTTGTGTTTACTAGAACATGCAGTAGTTTCCCAAACAAAAATTCCTTTTTYGGTGCAAAGCCCCCCTCCCTTTTACAGCTGATGCTACTATTTAGCTATAACAAAGGAAATATTCCTGTGTCCTCCTCAGTTCTGAAAACAAACTCCCAGGGACATACATACATGACCTGTGGATACTGACAGTGATCATCTGCAAGAAGCTGTCTGTTAGAAGGGATACCTTCTAACACCTTGCAAGTTCCTATTACACCATGAAAAGAGGTGGATTTGTTGAGGAAGAGGTGAAGAGAGGGAGAGAGAAAAGAAATACAAAGACAGTGAACTGCACACAGTCCAACAAAGGGCAATTACCTGCTTCATATATCCAACATGTCCCAAGGCCAGCTGTGATACCTATGTAATACACCACCTTTCCCTTACTTGCATGGCTGTCCAAAGTCTAGGACCTTCTGGCCCTCTTCCTCTAAGTGATTTAGAAGCACCTTCTCTTCCTTGAAAAGCTGTCAATAAAATGGATGAAGATTCTCATCATGAAAGGACATTACATGTCAGGGTGGCATTTACAACGCGTACGAAGAACGAAGCATAGGACTTARGGCCTTTCCAAGACTAAAATCAGACATATGTTGTAACACATAGCTACTTTGTTGCCTGTCAAGTGCTAAAAGTGCATATAAATTTGCAATAAATGGGGAAGAAATATTTTGGTAATACTGCACATGCAAGCATAAGTAATCAGTATTCTGGTCATAGCTGCTTATTCAGAGAATGGTGCCTCCCTCTTGAGTTGCTAGGGTCAGCTCATGGAGTTTGCCTGCTGGTAAGCAGAAGTCCTCCATCACAGCAGCTTCTGTATGTGGCTGGAGGGACCCACTGCTGGGCTGTACTGCCTCAGTGACCTAGGGGGCAGGCTGGGGAGAAACAGAAGTGTTTCTTCAGTGCTGGGCTGATAAGGAAGAGGAAACCTGAATTGATTAGAGATCCAGTTTGGGAGCTGCTGTTGCTGAAAAGTCAATGCTGGATGACAACAAACCGGTGCCAAGAAAATGACTTCTGGGCTATCAATCAGCTTAATCAAGGAGCTAACAGGACAGTGCAGTAGCTAGTTGCTTACTGAAAGGAACATTTTCACTGCTAGTGGGCAGTCAGTCCAGCTGCCTGGACACATTGCTCTGGCTGGTGGAGCACTCGGGATGTACACTCTTGTTAGTGGTGAGAGGATACCTGCTGCCATATGTCAGTGCCAGATACATCAGTTGACATTTTCCAGAATTATTCTTGGGATAAAAGCTTGTGAGTCTTGCTCTTTTCATTATTGTTTGTAACAAAATACCACTTCTCCCATTAGGAACACGGCCTGAATATTGGCTTTCCATCAGTATTTCAGGACCTTGTGCTTGAAGCAAAAGAAATTGCTGTCTTCCCTCTACAGCCACCAACCACTTGTAAAAGTCATTTTTGGTCTTACTGTGCATTTTCTTCAGTAGTCTGTTTTTTTAGACTCTAAACTGGCACAAGAAAGCAAGAAATATATAGCCAAATCAGCAAAGTTGTAGTATATATTTTTCATTTCTATGACATCTTCCTTGGATTAAATAACATCTTAGGTACTGAATGGATCCTGGCTGCTAGGGCAGTAAGCGCAAGTAAGTGAGTAGCAAGTGTTCTGCCTGAATATAACACTTTTGCATTGTGAGGGTGGTTGAGCACTGGAACATGTTGCCCAGAGAGGTTATGGAGTCTCCATCCTTGGACATACTCAAAACCTGACTGGATACAGCCCTAGGCAGCTGCTTTAGGTGACTCCGCTTGAGCAGAGTCCTTCGCTTGGACGAGATGATCTCCAGAGGTTCCTGCCAAGCTCAACTAGTTCGTGATTCTGTAAGCAAGGAAGAGAGGCATACTTACACCTGAGAGGATTTGCATACCCTGTTTATACTATATATTATTTTTAAGGGGAGATAGTATTTCAGTGCATAGTCCCACATAGTCCATGACTACGGGGATTTCTGGGATGTGCTGACAAGGCATGATCCTGAAGGGTGCGCAAAGGACATTGCTGGCATAAACAACAATGGTCAAGATAGGTCAACCTATGGTCCATAGCTGCCAACTGTTAACCAACAGTAACAGTCCTGTTGGTCAAGAGCTACATACAGAGTATATGCTCACTGGGGAACAGCATGTACACTAGCCAAAACTGAACTTGTGTGTTTGTGGTGAGAAAAGAAACAAAAGGCAATCCCAAATGTTTCAGCACGACGTAGCTCTAAAATTTTGTATTCAAAGCAAGTCTCGTGCTTTGGCATAAGAAGTWTTGAGCAGAGTTGCTTTATTACAGAGCCTGATAACATCACTTGTACTCAACGCACAGGTGAGTTGACAGAACAGTGACAACTGCARTGTTACCCGAGTAAGTGGTCTGAATCTTCAATCCTAAAATTTTCTTTTTCCAGAAGAACTCTGTGGCTAAAGTCCTAGACTTTGAAACAGAAATAAAAACAGCCTTTAAGTCCTGCACTTTTTAATCAGAATTTTGATTTTTATATGGTTTGAGAAGGAAGACAGAACTGAATCTAATACTGGGAATTTTTAATTTCATCTAAAAAATACAGTGTTACAAATAATTTTGTTTATAGTTTTATATATATGGTATCCAACCATGCAAATGGGCAGCACARTACCCACTGTTATAAACTGAGGAAAATATCTTCACAGGTACTAAAGACAGACGTATCTGCACTGAAAATAACATAATTTATATTCAAATAGCAAAATAAAGAACAACAGATTTTAAAACTGAGCAGTTTCTTTGCAGTTATCCTACTTTAGCTTTCATTTTCTTGAAACATGCATCAAAACAAGTGAATTTATGGATTTTTTCAAAAGATAAGGCAACAACTATAGCTGCCAAGATAATCAATTAAAATTTTAATTAGGCTGTGCTGTTTACATCCAGAAGACTATAGACATCTTAGATAAAAATCTATACTGCACACTGGAGCTAAGGCATTTTGTATCATGTTAGTGGAGACCATATAACATTGGAACCAGAAACACCAGAAGCATTTGCTTGAGCTTTTTGCTCAAGCAAATAAGCCCTGCTATCATTCCTGTTGTAGGAATGAATAGCATCTCCTCCTAATGCTGTCATGTCCTAGCTTGGGTTGAAGAAAGCTCCAGCCTCCAGTGTAGACATACTTTTAGTTATTCATATTTAAGACACTATTTTCTGCATATTTAGTTTCTACTGCTGGATGGTTCTGATGCTGCCATAAAATCTAAGGCCCCGAACCAATAAAACAGTTATTCAGAAAGAACACACAGAAGTAGAAAATTTGCTGACTAGCATATTTTCTTTCATTTGGGTTAGTGGAAGAGGGAAAAAGGTTTTTATCTCTAAGTACCTATAAAATTCAGAAAATGAATCAAATGCAAATCATTGAGATTATGCTTAGGACTCCATTCACTGAGCTACCAATAATTAAGAGTTCTGACTGCCTCTTTCCATCTCTTCTGGGTAAGAACTCTGCCTACAGGCAAATGTTAACTTGCTAAATTTTTGAAAGATGAGAACTGTTACAGGAAGATTCAGCAAACATGCATACAGCACTCAAGCAAGATGCCTAAGTGATTAAGGCCAAGTGTTGCAGCACCAGGAAAAAAAAGAAAAAAAAAAACCAGGAAAAAAAAGAAAAAAAAAAGAAGAGGTTACTTACTCTAACTACTGTTGTCTGAAAACTCGCCCTACAGGGCATGAAGCAGTGCTTCACAAAGATACTGGATCTGACTGAACAAGCTGATTCAGATAAGAAACAGGGCACATTAAGCCAGATAGAGCACTGAGCTGATGCAGATAAGCTGCTTTCAGTATTAAAGTTGGCTCATTCCTAGCTTGGTTTCTTTGCATGGTSCAGCATTGTCATATCCTCAGATGCAATACATAATAATATTATATTTAATAAATATTATTAAACAATAGATGTTCCAGAGCTATATACTTTCCCCATTTAAGAGCACACTTTGACTAAAAACTTTCAGTGCAATGCTTTTGGGGTAGATCACATGTCTTTTACCTCGTGCTACCTACCACATGGAACGGACAAAGTGTGCAGACATCTTATTCCCCTTCAGTTCTTCCAATAAAAACCGACAGTGATCTTATGCAGAGCTAAGGATGGGAGAAATACCAACAGTATAGGTATATTGATTACACATAAACTTTTTAACACCGTTGTCTCATAGACAGCGTATACTGTCTTCACTTTTGGATACCGCAGTTCATGTAATGTGTGAACTAGCTGGTCTATTTCCAGAAAAAAAGAATGTAATGGATTACATATCTATAACATAAGATTAACAGGAAAGAATTGAAGGTGTTTTGCTTGGAGAAGACATGGCAGAGTTGCAAGGGAGCTAAGCATTCACTAAAGCATTCACTACAGCTGAAGTGTAATAGACTTAACATTACTAAAAAGATTTAGATTAGACATGAATAAAAAAACCAGATACCAATCTACTAGAAGGGATTGGTATAGATTTGAACTAGATTTTTCTCAGCTTACCTAAATAATCTTCATCCTTTAAAGAATAGTATTCAGAGGCATCAAAACAATGTACGTATGTATGTTTATTCTTCTTTGGATTAGCAGGTTTATTGTACGCCATCATAAACTGTTTTCTGTGTTTGGAATGATGGGGACCTTTGGATTCTTCATTGGGATCAGTAAGAACAGATGTATTYGGTCTGAATTCACCTAGTCAAGCATCTTCTCTTGGACAGTGACCAAAGSAGGTTCAGGAGAGTAAGATTAGGGCAAACACATTACATGTCCCCTCAGGACCCTCCAGGTTCTAAAACATTTGTGGCATAATGGCTTCTGAATGAAGCACTCTCTTGCAAAAGTGTGTGCACCAATCTAAAAAGCCTAAAACTAGGAGTTYCATAAAAAATCTGATAAGGACCATTTACCTCTAACAACTTTTTTTTTTTTTAAAAAAAAAAAAGCTTTTGAAGCAGCAAAGAGTTTGTTGATTAGAAATGAACAATTCTTTGTACAAGGCATGATCCACTTAGATTCTATTGAACTGACACTATACATATATGTGTATATACATGTATGAGTGTGAGTGTGTGTGTGTGTGTGTGTGTGTGTGTATAAAAATATACAGGTGTATTTATATAAAAGCTGAAAATCTTGGATGACTATTATTTCTTTTTTATCTATAGGGAATAGACTTTCTGAAACAGTAATGAATGAACCCGTTTCTATTACAGAGAACGAGACTCAGGAAAAAAAGGTCAATAAACAAAATGCCTAGTTGAAATAACAGTTCAAATGATCTTTRGCATAAATTTTGTATTTGACCTGAGACTTTGTTCTAGCCATATATTGTGCAAAGCACACTGACCTGTGCTATTCCATCTGCTATTCTGAAGTTTTTGGCTGATACTGTCTACAAAAATACTGTTTCCATCACATCAAAGAGTGCATGAAAACACAGATTCAAAAGATACTATGATTTAAGAATCTCATTTTTATCTGCCAATAAAACCAAATCTTAAAGATACTATCTGGTTGGATTGTTGAGTTCAAGAAAACTTCTCATTTTACTGTGCCTTAAAATTATAACGCTTCAAGAAGGAAACTGAACAGATTGCAACCCCCTTGAGCAATTATGGACRGAGAGAGGGGGAAATCAGGAAAAGTCAGATCAGAGCACAGTACTCTGGAGAGATCTCAGTCACTTTTGCAGTGGTTTAGCATCGAGCAACTTCTAACACCAGCACCAGCAGTAGCATGACAAGAGGCCTGCAATAAATGGCCGTCTATATTAAATCTAAGAGGCAGCTCAGTCCTCCTCTTGCGAGTCAGGTATGATTTCAGTCAGCATACATAAAAGAGTGCTTTCCTGGCTGTTTTCTGACCCATGGAATTCTCACTCCCAAATCAGTTCAAAGTTTTGGCAGGTACACACTCCATTACCCCTTAGATGCACTGAACTAATTTGCTGAGATTTGGGCAGGAACTATGTACTCCTGTACATATTACGTCTGGAATTTCATTTATGTGGGAAAAAAAATCCCACAAAACACTCAAAATGATAATAGATAATCCCTAGCAGCTTTAACGGTGAAGTTTYTAAAGTCATCTTTTACTAGCCTTTTTCCAGGAGTCTTCCAAATATGTTATCCACACTCAGTTTCCCTCCCCACAAATTCAAATCATCAAGTAAATCTACTACCTGCAACTTATTTCCCATTAAATCTGGGCTGCCTTACATCTTAAAAGACGCGAGCATTTTTTCAGCACAYTGGATCCCATCTTCGACCAACTATTAACTTCTTGACTCAAAAGGGAATAAAGCTTTCCATATGTGGCTACTCAATTATACATTTAAAAGTTAATTGTCTTTATCACTTTATATTTTGGTATAAAATACACTTGATATAAGTACTAGTTCAATTGATACATAGCTCAGTTACTGGCCTTTTGGATCCTCCCCAAAAGGGTCCCAAATTTTTGAAAGAATTTAACTGTTAGGCTACCATGAAAACAGTTTTTCGGCCACGACTGGAAGTATCACTGATCGCGCTGCATACATCAACAGGAGCGGATCAGAGCAGATTTCTAGGATTTAAGAATATGAGAGGTATAACACCAGCATCTTTGCTTTTGCAGACATCAAATCTGCCAGAGTCAATTCAGTTACTGAATTGGATATGGTCTGGGTAATACTGAGGAAGTTTGCACCATGGACCACACAGTATCAGATGTTATCAGAGAACAAAATTGTCTCAACTTAGTACCAGCTGGATGTCTTGCTTACAGTCACTTACCCTAGAAGATAGATTCATATACTTTTGGAGGTACCAACACAAGTAGTACATAGTTTTGGGGAAATCTTAGCTTTTTCCCCCAGGTGTACTTTGCTTTGAAACATAATTAATCTGTTCTATTTTGTTTTTCCTCCGGCAAAATCTCTAGGTTTGTCTACAGAAGACACATGAGCATCTGCATTTCTACGTGCGTAATAAACAGCTCAAGCATCTATCATTAGCACACCTTAACAGCTCCTCGGGACACATTCAGTGCGTGCAATGCATTCAGTTACAGGACTGTAACAGCTAACTCTAGGAAGTCAGAAAGACAAGCTCTTTATTACTAGGGTTATTATGTGGCAGCTAGCTAGAAAAAGTCTTAAGAAAGTCCTTAACTTTAGTTTTAACAATGACAGCTGTCCTTCAACAAGGTGCAATATGCTTTCCATTCTATTACACAGCCTTTTTGCTGCTCTCTCACCTGGAGTCTAAGCCACAGGTATGTTGACAACGTTTCTAGCTTCCTCAGCTAAACCTCTCCGAGAATGAGCTGTTTTTTGTTTTGCTTTGTTTTCTTTTCATTTTTACTTCCTCCTCATTTTTAGTCTTTTATTTACTGCAAAGGTAATACATTTCCCAGTAGTGTGCAGCACATGGGCAAACTGTAGATAAATGCTACTCTGGGCGGCTGGTTTGGCATCGGCTGAATTCAGAAGAACTTGAGACCTCAGCTGAACTTTTACTAGGGTAAAGCGACAATGTTTTACTAAAGGCATAGGGTAACCACAGGTATTTAGTAGCTGGTATAGGGATAAAAAAATGCCTTTATAGCAGGTTACCTGTCATTATAGAAATGGCCTCAGAAAGAAATAAGGCATTCCTACTCTGGTCACAGACAGTGAGAAAAGACTGAAGACTCTGGGAAGATAATCCCCCTATATCCCATAGGGCAGGGACTTTCAGCAAATAGTGCCACCAAATACTGCTAGCAAGTGTATACCTTGATACTATATATATACACACACACACAAAATTTATATAAATAGATATAGCTATATACATACACACAGAATTAGTACATCTATGCAATAATAGTACTGTACTAGAATTTGAACATTTAATCTGCATTAGTAGGACTCCCGTGGAAACTATGATAGTTAGAAAAACAAAAAAAATACCCCAAAACTTTTGGTCTTACAAATTCTTAAGTTTTATGGTGCCAGCTAAAAAGCTAACTGCATTAAAGTGAATTTTAATCACACACTTCACACTAACAAGTGCTTCTGATGTCACTTTTTCATTTTAGAGTAATGGCAGAGATGTGTTATTGTTCTACATTTTAAATAGAGCACAAGAGTGAACAAGCTTACACGAAGGCAYGAACCCTACACTGACCATAGGACTGAACACTGACACCATGTGGCATGTACTAATAGGGCCCTGAAGTCAGTGAGTCAACATCTACTCACGTCAGTTGAAGATGGCCCTCAGAACTTAATTACTTTATGGTTGTAACCAGTAATTTTAACAGCACAAACATACTGCATTTGTGTGTAACAAGTTCGTATTAAGTCATATCCTTAGTATCTATAACAGGTTAAGTATGACACTAAATGCTAGGAACATTGTAAACGTTTTTATTTGTACACTTAGTTTACATACAATATGTTAATTCAGTTTAAAAAAATCTTAACACAAAAGACAGTAGTCTGGCTTTGTTTGTAAAGGGTAAAGCATCTCCTCAACTAAAATCAAGTTCCAACAATATTGAAGATTTCACAGAGGCTATGCTACTTACGTTTACTTACAATTTTACATCAGCAAAAAGTTAGTTAACATTCCAAGTTACTGTAGAAAAAGGTGTACRCCACACTAATGGCATACGAGATTTAGAACAAGCAAAGAAATACCCTGTTTTAGAAGTAATCTTGCTTCCAAGTAGGTTTTGATTTTAGTGCACACTTGCTCCTTAGGCTTTACATTTAGAATTCTCTATATATACAAAAAGGTAAAACAAATTGGTACAGTATTTATTGCAACAAATTAAGGATGCCATAATATACACAACTTAAATTATTTCCCAACTTCCATACCCTCTTGCTGTTTTGGTTCTTATTCCTCCTGTAAAGTAATTTCTTTCTCTAGTTTCATGATTAAGTTCTTTCATTGAAAGGCACGTACTTATCTGCAACAGAAGAAACACATGCAATAATTTGAAATGCCCTGTTTCAAGTGAAACTTTAGCATACACTTTTAAAGACCAAATTTTAAGACAGTAAAAGCAGAGGCACAACATTTTATTGTTCAAGTCACCTGTGTAAAATTGTAGTTATAATATTAATGAAGTGAGACAAACTGCCATAAAACAGCATTCATTTATACTACCCTCTCTGAGAGAGCAAGTACTTTCAAAAATAGTTTCCATACTGGATATATTTTTTAAATAGAGGGGTTAGATAGGGGTACATTATGTGCAGTTGAATAAGTTTAATTTAGACTTCTAATCCTATGTTTTTTGGTTTTTGTTTTTTTTTTTTTTAACTTTTTAAATCCAAGTATGTGAGATGTACAATCTGTAAGAATAATGAAAAGATTAAAGCCCAATGAACTTACAAACCTCATGAGTTCCTGTTCAAGCTTTGGTGACATAACTGGAATGCTATCACAAACACCAAGTTGCACAGAATATATGCTTTACCTCACGCTTTGCAGTACAGCAAATGTTAAGCACACTTAGTGATCTAACGAGGACTACAAATTTTCAGTATGAGATCGCTTTGAAAAACAAAGATGTGATCTTAGCATACTCTATCAGCTAATGTAAGGTCATGCTGCATAGTGGGAAACCAAAGACTAGAATTTCAAACTTTGGTATCTAGTAATATGTCACTGAACGACAATCATATTCAAGACGCCTCAAACTTAAAAGAAGCACAGAACAGCTACGTAGATGAGGACAATGAGGAGACACTTAAATTAATCTGTATTATAGCAGAGGACACTGGAGATTTTTTATAGAGCTCTGAAAGAAACAGTAACAAAATTGGAAGTAATAACCAAATCAGCACAACAATGTACTGGTACTGCTCTACTGATTTCAGGAAAGAAGTCAGTATCTCTGCCCAGTCTTGTAAAGAATTATATGGACTTTATAGGCTAGCTTTGAGTTAGCTGCAAAAATCTCTAACATGGACAGTGCTGTACAGTTGTCACCTTAATTAAAGATCTTGGTTTAGTCAGGAAAAGTGAAAGCAGAGTAAATACTGCAGTATATGAACAGGTCAGAGAAAGAAGGAAAAGACAATTATTAGTACATACAACATTTATATAATTTGTTATGTACAACAAACACAAACTGACCAGAACATGTAGATTAGAAGCCTCATTTTCTGTGACTGGTGGTTAGTTTTTGAAATGTCTTCCATTATGAGTAAAAACAGCAAGAAACTTATGAACTAAATAAGCTCATTCTTGACTGCAGTTAAGCAAAACAGTGATACTGGTTGCCTGTGACAGTACAGGACTGAATTCAATAACCAAAGACCCTCTTGCTATTTCTCCAATTAGTTGCTCTAAGCCTGACTGCATATTTATGCTAACTTAAAGCTCTGAATCTTTGCAAACATCAGGACAAAGCTTATGACATCTACTGAGAATATCCAAGTATCATTACCATCAAGTTGTCCTCAGTGTGTCGGTGTTCTTACATGCCTTTTGTACTCCCTTTGGTCATTCTGGCTGGGCAATAATTTGAAGACAGATTATTGAGCTTTAATGTAGATGGCTAAAGGGATGGATTTGCAAAAGATTTAGTTACAACACGGGGAAGAAATCAATGAGGAAAAAAATAAACTATCCAATTATGACTTTAATTTCTTTCTAAAGTATTTTACACTAATTTTCAAACTTCTCTCTCCATGCTATCACTGTGTAGGGGTTGGATAGCATTTCAGGCAGCAGCTCACCCAGATGTCTGTGGGAAGGACTGACAATGTCCAGCTCTGTTTTTCTTATACACTGTTTCAAAAATTAACTTGTAAAATTGAGAGCTTCTTCCCATACAGGAGACTGTAGCAAGCTCTCAGTATACATAGCAGAGTACACTCACTTTTTCTTATTGATTAAACATAACTGGAAGTACTTATTTTCTCAAGCTCCTACTACCAAAATAATGGTTTTGATCATTTAAGCACTTTTTGAGCCCTAAAACAGTAACATTTTCTTTCTCTATTACTATGGTTATTCTCTTCTGAAGATCTGTTCTGTTTAGTCAGCTTCCCTCAACAAGCTAACAGAAACACTTGTTGAAAGTGTGGTTAGGTACTCTGATACAATTTCTGTTCTTGCAGAGGTTGATTCAGAAGTTGACACTATCAGCTTTTCTTCAATATATAAAACCTTGGGCCTTTTCACAGCCCCTCAAAACAGAAATAAAAGTATGCCCATGCCACATCAATTTATATAGGTACTCCAGRGTACAACATGTTCAAATATTGTATGTGCCACTTCCCCCCTTGCCCCACCCCAAACACAAACACTTTTTCCAGGACTATGACTCAGACCACTGTATCAGGTTTTGTTTCACCAGTTGAAACATATTTTCTCTTTTTTTTTTTTTAATTAAATACAACATATTTAGAAGAAGCTCTCTGCTGAAAGAGACACAGTTCCTGATTTACACACAGTATCCATTAACATACAGGCTTGATTTCTCTGACAGTACCTGTATCATCAGACAAATGAAACACTGATAACGTACTTGAACTGCTTATGTTATATGGCATTCTAGAAGACTATTTTTGAAAAAGACTGAATCAATAATTTTCTTTTAAATATTTCTACATTGTTGGGTACAGCAAAGCAAAATGACGATTCCTTGTAGTACTTTAAAGAGAGACTGAGTATCTTGAACATAGGATAGGTTTTTTTGTTTTTTTTTAACAGAACATTATTTTACGCTGTGAAAATTGTCAGATATCACAACTGAGGGCAAATGAAGTTCAAAGTCTGCTGTCTGTCATTGTAAAGAGTTGAATTTAGTACAAGTTAATTTCTTGAACATAAAGCAAATGAATTTCAACTAAAAACCAAAAAACAGAAGTGTAGTGTACTGAGACAGACAGTAGGGCAAATCGTAAGACAATTTATTAGATAAGCATCATCTTCTAGTTAYGCCATTTGACAATGAGTTTCCAATAATTCAGAAGGGGAAATATTCTCTACTCCCTTTAATAAACACATTAGTTAGGATCTTTGGTGTGGTCCTGTTTAGATTTTAGAAGCTGTCAGGTTTATTTTTTTGGTTCTGCATTCTACAACTTTTTGGGGGCAATTAATGATGCGTTGTATGTACACACACACACACACACACACACACACACACACACACACACACAGCATCACCCCCAGACATGTTTTCTGTTGCAAAACAGGAAAAATAAAACCAAAACACCTCAGTCTAAACCATGCTTCTGTCCTTAGTGTTTCCACTTTCATTTCCTCCTCATTCATCCCTTTAGGGATAAGGACGAAATACCCAAGTAACAAAAGCACATAAAGCAGATAAGAACAGTACTGCTTTACATGCTTTAGCTACATCATAAGTTGTGATATGACTTTTTTTTTTTTAAAAAAAAAAAAAAGCTGTTTAGAGGGTTTTGTGTTTTTTTTCTTCACACCACAAATGATGTGACATGACCTCTCTCTAATGCCAATAGCAGTAATACTAGATATATGCTAGATACTTCTACAGTAAATCACCTTCTTTAAAGTAAATTTTCCCCCTGGAATGCAAGTGTTAAGAAACACACAGGAAAAAAAAAACAAAAAACAAAAAAACACATGTATCAAGAAATTTGCTCTTCTGAAAATCTCTAATAATATTTTGGTCATCTTTCCCAATAGGATCTTCCCTGCTTCTAGGAAGGAACTTTAGGAAAAGTTAAAAGAGGAAGTTAAAAAAAACCAGATACAATGACCAGCTGTTTGGGGCTCTTCTAGTAGTTAGTAAAGTGGTTAATAAAGTACTAAAAGTACAAGACTGTTTAKCTTAACACACAGTATGCCTCAAGCCATGGATTTTAGATTTATCTGTAAAATGTAAATTAAGTTTGGATAACAACTTAAGGTAAAAGATGTGGCAGTAGGACACATGCTACCATGCCAGTATCTGAAAGCTTAATATAACCCGCCCCGCCCCCCAAAATCTCCAATAGGTAAAATAAAAGTTAAAAGAAGCCAAAACAAACTAAAATACCTACATAAATTCATAAGATAGACTGCTATACTACTTATTACAATAGAAGACATACTGCATATACATACCTATTTAATCTAATGGTATAGCATCCTTTAGATAAAATACTGGTCAACAGCAATGTAATTTGCCATATTGCTCCTTGAAGTTTAATATCAAATATAAGCTTGTTTAATCTCCAAATAAGCATATACAAGTATCAAGAAGCCTTTATGACACAAATAAAATACTGTTGTGTTAAATGCTAGTGAGGACAAATTATGCTACCATTTTCATTCATAGGATAAAAGCTGTTCAATACTCCTGTAACCACACATTTAGGAGTAAGTATTATATTATCTGGTCATCAAATACCTCAATGTTTAAGTATACTGTGTTACAAGATATACATTAAAAGAATGACATCCAGAAAAAGACAACAGCAAATTTTCTGGATATACCATGGCAATTACCTATTACATTATCTTTATCACTTATACTGGAACAACATTATTGCCAAAAGGTAACCATAAATGCCACAGGACTCTCCAATATGCGTAAGTGGTGATATTCCAGCTATCTTCTTATAAKGTATAGAAAACAGACTAAGGAAAAACTAATTTTGGAGATAAAAATRTTCACAGATTTGAGCATGTGAGTATGAAAAAAAAATTTATTTTAAATATAAGAGACTGAACCTTTCACTTTAAGTTCCAGAATTACCATCCAGCAGCTGGGTTTTTTTGATAAACAGCACAACAGCCTGACTTACGACTCCATTGCTTTTCATTCATTTGGGGCACCATGCACTGCATTTGTGAATTGTTACTCTGAAAGTTTAATTCAATTCCACAGTAAGAAATGTTGAGTCAGTTACCAATTGTGACCAGCAAAATTAAGATTAATCATTTTATTGATTATATATATATATTTTATTGAGTATATATTGATTATATACTACCAGTATTTGGTAATACTCCGCATTTTCACAAATCTGCTCTCAGGCTTAGTATCTCTATATGTGCAGCCTGAGGGAATTACTCAATTAGGAATACTTATTTTTATTAAGTCTGAATTGCAATCTCAAACCCCAGAGGAGCTGACAAGRGTTTAAAAGCATCTTGTCTCAATTCAAGGAGTTTTAAAACAGAAAAAAAGTTCAGATTTTACAAAAAAAAAGATGCATTTAAGCTTGACACCTCATCTACACACAAGAAACCTAAATCTAACATTAAAAAGTTCAAAATCTTCACATCTGCAAAAAATAGTTTAAGATTTTTTTTWAAAAAAATAGATCCTGATAGTTAAGTGGAAGATGACAGAACAAATTGTTCCTGTATCTAGATAGCTTCAGATGTGACTAAAAAATATAAACCTTTCCGTGTAGCAATACCAAATCTAAAACTCAGTGCAGGATCATAATCAACTGCTGATTACTTTAACAAAGCGAAAGTGGAACGAAGTTGCTAGAAGTGGAACTGGTAGGAGAGAATGCTCAGGAAGAACTGAGGAGCCTCCAAGAAAAAAAGAAATAAAAGATGTAAAAACTAGCAGTGGACTTCAAGATAAGCTTCAGTAATGACACTGTATTTTTAACAAAAACATCCTACCTTCCTCTCCATCTCTCTGGACTCACACGCTGAAGAAAAATGGTGTTCTGCAGTAGATTAGGAGCAGCTGAAGCACTAAGTTTATCTTCTCGCCCACTAAATTCTTGCCCATTTAAAAATCAAGTGATCTTGACAGCCCTTCTCCAACTACATGCATACAGAACATGGTAGTGAGCTTTCCCGGGGAAACTGCTCCTCATCCACACTCCTGCACTTCTATTACTAGAAGTATATTCAGCTTCTATATACAAACCTTCGAGGATGATTGGCATCAAATAGTGTTGTATCATCTTCTTCATCATCTTGTTCTAATGGAGTCAACTCCATGTTTTCTATGTTTGTATCCAAAACTCCATATCTTCGGGTCTTTCTGTTTCGTCTTCTGAGCCTGAAATGTATTTTAAAACATTTAAGTTCTATAAATTCTCAGTTACTTTCTATTCCAATAACATAAGAAAACTGTTTCTTAGAACACAAATATATTGATACTGACCATATTTTTTAAAAAAATTAGGGTATGTAAAGAGTGCACCCTTAGCTTGGTGAAATATAGAGGTCAAGAATTTACAAGAAATGATTGAGGCCAATAAGAATGTCACCTGCAATTTTACACAGTATTACTGCACTGAATACAAAAAGGCTATTTAGGCACTTGCTAGATAAACACAAGTGCCAGGTAAGTAAATACATAAAAGCATGCTTGTCGAAAATCCTAGAGAATGAGGAAAACTGTATTTTTACATTTTCTCTAGATATTTTATGCTTCTCTATCGAAGAAGTAACACAAATCAGATACAGAATTGAATAGAACTGTAGCAGAGATGCAACAAGCCATTGCTGTCATCACGCTTTATTCCTATAAAAGGCTTCACAAGTGATAATAAAATTTCATTAACTGAGTAACTGAGTCAAACTATCCATACAATAACAGTAATGTGCAGAACTGAATCTGCAAAACCTAAAGATCTCTTTTGTAGAGCTTATCTATGAATGTACTCTTACCATATATGCCAACTTATTTAAAAGTTAGATCTAAAGCGTGAACAAATCCTTGCCAAAAAAATACACATGGGCAGAATAAGCTTTTTCAGACAAGGTCATGACGAAGAAAAATCCAATAACATGCAGTAGATATTCAGTGCCCATCAAGGTCACTGCTACTGCAATCAAGAAATGAATAGAGGTCAATTTCCTAACTTCAAAAAAAAATTTCTAACTGCAAAAAAAAAAAAAAAATGTATATGTATTTCTTCTTTATTTATTCTGCCATACTCAACCTCATGTCCTCAGACGTAGGAGGGCTCTTCCACACTTTGGAAAAGAAACAAACCTGCAGCCAATATTATTGTACAAGAAAGATGAAGTGATTTATAAAATTAAGATGCAGCGCTTATCACAGATCACTTTGTTTGCATCTGCTTTTCTTATTGCATTCTGTGGCTTCTCTGGGCTTTGGTCCCACATAAGTCCCCTCCCCCTCCCCCACACACACTGCGTAGATCCATTTAGCTTCACAGAACTACTTCTATATGCAACAAATACGCATTGCTTGAGTCTTTGAGGATCAGGAACTCAGACCATCAACACAGCATGCAAAGGTGTCTGTTCTACAGAAAGCTTAGCAGAGTCACTTATAGCTAGCGTACACTTAGAAAACAGCAGCTACATAAAGCTGTTAGACTGAAAAAAAAAAACGAGTTATTTTAAAAACCAATTGCTTGCTAGGCATCTTGGGCTAAATTCACAAACACTGGTAACTGTAAAACTTGATTTTATAAACTCCAGGAGTAGAATTTACAAAACCCAAGCTAGGTGCCTAAGAAAGGTATTCACAGCAATTCAAAAACTTGAAAACTGGATACTTAGGAGCTAATAATCTAAAGGAGGACTATGTAAAGATCACCACTCTGCTCCACATTGGGGCACAGCTTTAACCACCTTTAAGAGATACCAATGTGAGATTTCAATTCACAGCTTCAGATTCTGTCCTGAATTCTGTCTATTCTCAAAGGATTTTCTTCTCACGTATGATGTGGAGAAGAATCCACTTTTATAAACCAATGCAACCTCAGAAGAACACACAACAGCATTTACTCCAGTAAATAAGATCTTCTGGAACTGAGAAGAATATTTAACTGCTTTAGGATGGCACAGGGTATAAAATCCATGCTTCTCCTCAAAGTTTTCCAACTTCAGATAGTATTGAAAGAAATCATCATGTTCATTTCCTCCACTCTCAACCCTGATTTCAGACAGCTACAACTGTCGTGCCAAAAGGCTAAGGCTGCCGGGCACATGCTGCAGCACAACTCAAAGTATCTAACTTTATTGTTAAAAGCAAAGGTTAATTAGACAGACACACAAATTTCACCTTTTAATTCAAGCTCAAATTCTTTCCAATTTATTTTTGTCTGGTCTTTAGCTCTCAAAGTAGAGAAGAAATTGTGTATTACAAAGTATCAAGCAGAAGAAAACTTTGGTCTAAGAAGAAAGTGTGATTAAAAATAAARTTATTTCATATATATTGAGGAGTTCTTTTGCTTTTATTAAAGTTAGGAGCTACACAATCAGTGCTTCAGAGAAGCACTCTTGGATATTCTAACAGATTAGAAACTATTTTGAACACAAATATAACAGTAAATGAAGGAGAGGCATTTCATTCTATTTGTATAGTCAAAATACTTCTGTCAATCTCACTAGAGAACTTAATACTATTTTTCATAACAGTGAAAAGGAAAGTTCTACTGTGASTTGAAAACAGCCTTAAGTCAGTGAYAGCAAGAGTCCATGTTGTAAATAAYGCAAAATTATCATCACTAGACTGTCCCAAATTTATAGATTCAGACAAATGTTCTTGAGAAATTGAGAATTACTAGCAATATGAAAACTTCTGAATAACAGATCAGTCAAAAGACTAAAGTTAAAAGGATTGCATAGATGTTTATAATAGATGCATGTCTAAATCTGGTGTGGCCCTGGGGAGAGGGCAGGTGGATGAATACAGTTCCCAAAAAGACTCTGGGAAGAAATTTCAAAATCCTCGTTCATCTTGGGCAGTTAGATGTTAGCTTAGGTCCCCAAAATTTCCTGTACAAAAACGTATTCTCAATTACATAACCATAAGATTTCTGAATGCTCATTAATGCATCAAGTACAAACCTCTACTGAAAATGTCTGTACCAAGTAGTGGCAAAAGAATCATTAAAAACAAAAAAACAAAACAAAACAAGGATAAGGTAGATTTAAGTCAAGGAATTTTCATTTTACGACAAAGTCTTTTCCAGTCATTGGTTGAGTTTTATGTATTAACACACAGCTCTTTATTTCATGAAAATGGGAAATTTTCAGTGTCAAACACTACTTCAGTTAGAAGAGGCAAACTCTGTTCAAGTCAGAAGGCAGTTTAAAAGGATTCTTACCTCAATCTGATACAAAGTAAAAGGGTCACAGCAAAGCTTGTCTGTAATTCAGTCCAGAAAATCTACTTAGCCTAGTAACCGTGGGAGTATTTTTCTAAGAACCTTTCCATGCATCATCTGCACAGAACAGTGTCACAGGGTTTGTGGGATAATGGCTGCTTATAAGCTGGTGTAACTTAAGCAGCCTCCATGGACCATTCGCCTTCCTTCAGTGAAACCCTGAATAAGGGGGATATAAGTGTAGCCTGAAACAATCTGCTCCCTCCTCAGACTGTGACAGAGTGAAGAACACTACATGCATTAGAGAAAAACCTAGCCAGACAAGAAAATGGATTTTCTTCTTAYACATGATAGCTTTTTAATGCTAATAATCAGAGAGTACAGCTAGTTCTGCTCATCTAGATCTAGACTATAACTGCTTTCTAAAAAACTTCAAGAGTTCCTCATTCTACAACCTGCCATGCAAATTCAAGAAATGAACCAAATGTTAAAAGGCTGGGATAAAGTCATACTTCTTTAGAGTTGTTAATGAAGTCTGCTCCAGGAGGATTATCAACAGTACCTTTTCTTAAAAAGACTACCAGTAAGTATAATAGCACTGATCTTATAGAATTTCTTGATTTGTGCAAACAAAAGATTGACCAGAAATCACAAAACACATGTAGAATTTCAACCACACACATGATATATGACATATTCACTCACAACAGCAAGCTTAGCATGGATATATCTTAATGCTAAAACCCTCTTCACCCTAAAAAGAAGTGTTATCACAGAATGACATCTTCCTGGAATTGTTTTTACCTACACAGAAGGAGAACAAATAAGCTATATGATATTACCCAATTTGTCTCGGTGCAAGGACACTCACGGTGCAAGTCAAAGAGGCTTTAAACAAAGTCTTGCTAAGGAAATTGTAGCTCCCCAATCTCTTCAATACAAACACAAATATTACTTATGTAATCACCAGGTGCCTTTTAAAAAGTGAAACTCTTAACATTTTTGATTAACAGTTACAAAGAGAGACTACTTTCATATAGGAGGATAACTCATGGGAAATGCTTTTATTTCAGCAAATATATCATTTAAGAGTTTGGTAATGGTCTGTGGGAAAGCACTGAGATTTAACTGTCCCAGAGACAACCCACTGTAGTGAAATTTCTATACTGAAGCTTTTTCACTCCACATGTTAAGAAATATAGTACAGCTAATTCACATTCCTCCTTAATGCATACTTTTAACTAAATTTATTTTTCCTGAACAATGAATTACATCAATTACAAAAAAAAAAAAAAAAAAAGTATTCTCAAAGTTATTCCTTGAAAGTTAACCGAGTCTTTCTTCCGTGCAAGACAATTGCAAGCTACAGGTTTTATACTCATTAAAGAAATTCAGTCATTACCCTCCAAAATGTATTATAAATAAAACTTCTCAGAATTTTGTTTTAAGTTATAACCATGACATGCAATTCATACTGGAACATGTCCTGCTTAGCATGCCAAATTAAGTAACACACTATATAATTCTCTAAAAAGAAAAAAAGCCATTTCATTCCATTTTCTACACTTGTGCTTTCCCATTATCCCCAAAAGCCTGAAGAACTAAAGGCATACACTTGCTCCTATACAAATACAGGATCAGGCAAGTGGTCTATAACACAAAAGGAAAAACAAGCAGAGGCAAATAAAAAAATTAAAAAAAAACTAAATAGTTCCCTAAAAACAAAAAAAGGGCAAGTTTGGGGATTTTCTTTAATTTTTTTTTTTTTTAATTCAATGTCACACAAAAGATGCGAGAGAGGAAGACAAATATTTGAGAAGTTTTCCCCAACATCCTTTACATCTTGACTAAACAATCTTCACAAGTACACTTTACAAACACTCAAGGCTTAAACCAAAACATTTCTTCAAAGACCTCTCTGGGTGCCAAGAGAGCTTTATGATAGGCCCTGGTTACTGCAGATCTTTCTTGAATGTTTAAGTCAATCATTTCCAACCAGAAAAACTTATTAAGTGTAGCTCTTAGAAYCCAGAATGGACTGGTGCTCAGTTGGTAAATATTTCTGTGCACCACTAACAAAATCAGTCGTGCATACACTTAAAACACGTGAATGTCTGAAGCAGCAGGGTTTTACCATTTAATCTTGTAAACTGTTAAACTACTTATTTGATTGTCCATAGTCTTAACAGGGCACATAAAATGGACCGGATGCTTTAACAGTATTCTTTTCATAACAAAAAAAAATAAAAAAAAAATAAAAAATAAAGCTTCCAGCGTGATGAAGTAGTGTGCTCATTTAGAGAGTTTGTTTGAAAGGACTTCAAGAAGTTGAATTGAAAGTATTTGTGGCAATTACGTATTTGTTTCCTCAATTTTGTATGAAAGTCTACTGAAGCTTTAAGGGAAATGTCCTTTTAAACAAAGAAGTGCAATTAGATGTTAATAAAGTTTTAAAGAACAACAACTTCATAAGMAAATTAACACAATTCTAGAACAAGTTACATTTGTTTGAAGAAATATCCTGATAACAAGTAGTGCAGATTAAGTTCACTCTTAGTAGCTCAGGACCTGAGTTACTCTACATTTCAACAGTACTGTTTTCACAGTGCATAAGCTTTGACCTCAGACAGTCTCATCTCTGCTGTATAATGAGATTGCTCAGATCATGGCAAAACATACCTATGAATGATTAGGATTCTGCTTACCAGAATTAGTGTGAAGGAATTATGTTGTTTCTGCTCTCAACTGAGTTTTATACAACTCTGGTATGTAAGCATCAGGATTTTTTAATCATACAGGTATACACAAACAAAGCATCAACTTGAATCTAACTTTGTGTTCCTCCCAGAGATGAAGGATATATTTATCACAGAAAAAAATATTGCTACAACCTTGACTACAAATATTTATCTCCCTCACAGAATCAGTAAACCACATAAGTTCAGTTTCTCTTCTTTCAATTCATAAATATTCATATCATTAAGATGAAGTTGTTTCTCTCTGTGAAAACCAAATGATAAGAACTCATCCATGTTAAAGGTTCTGAATTTCATGAAAGGTATCACAGAATTCTAGAACAATATACTTATGAGGTTTAGCTTTCCTATCTACATAGCATCTAGAAGACAGCACTCCATTTTCAAATGCAGAATAGTAACCTTCCTAGTGTCATATGCAGAATGCCGAATAATTGCTAATTATCTAGAAAATAATGTCAGTAGATGAGATGGGTTTTGCCTAGTCTCTACAGTGAGTTTTTTTTTCCCTCTCTTTCTCCCCTTCTGCAGAAGACTACTCAGAACTTGAAATTCCGTAATTAAGAGTAACAGGGGATGACAGAACTCCCAGAAATATTCTCCTTGCTTTCATTTAGTTAAAAAATTGGGCAGTTTCCTCTGARATATGCTATCACTAACCTTGCTTCAAGACTGTATTAATGAAAGGCACTCTAATAAGATTTAAGATTACTCAAGGCTAAGCTATAGAAGTTCTGCAAAAATACGGCTATCCTCATTTACTCAGATGGTGTGCTTTAGTAAGTGCTCTATACAGAGCACCAGCTTCCCACTACCTTTCTGGCATCAGCAGGACGAAAGTACTCATCACCTAAACCATTAGTAACTTCAGCTACTACAAAAAGTATGCAGAAGACACCTTAGTGCACTAAAGTCTTATGCCAAGACCTTACACATAATTCCTCATTTGGGCCCTGCCTAGAAAGGTTCACAGCACGAGACCCTCAAGGACAGTAAAACAAGGAGACAAACACCTATCTCATTACTATAACAGGTACCTGTAAGTATGAAAAATGCACAGTTATGCAATCRGTAATTTCAAAGGGCAATGTAAATGCAATTTTTCTGGTAGCACGGGCTTTTTCAGTGCCCTCTGCATAAGGAATACAATGTTCACTGAAAAAAAAATTTACTGCAAAACATGGACAACTTCAGCAGCCCAGCGAGAGAAAAGCTCGCAAAACCGAATAAACTAGGGAGGGGGCAGGGGCAGATCCCAGGTGGGATCCCCCAGATCCCTGGAGGGGCGGGCAGGCGCCGGGCCCCTGCGAGCCTGCCCCGACCGCCGCCCCGCGGCTCTCCGCGCCCCGGGCCCGCCCTCACCGTACGGTCCGGATCACGAAGTAGACGATGAGGGCGGCGCTGGCCAGCACGAGCACGGACAGGGCGCGCTGCGTCATGGGCTGGCCCTGCTCAGGCGGCGCCGACACCTCGGCCAGGCGGCC